>NC_090446.1:853213267-853516234 GCF_031143425.1 Pleurodeles waltl | reverse complement strand
ATAGCGACTCGCAGACGGTGTCAGAGACACCGTTCTGCTTTGCAAATTGCTAGTTGATTTTTCTAAATTCCTACATCTGACCCCTAGTGTGGACATATGATTCTGGGCCAGGGGTTCAATCTTAGCACACAACTAATTCCAAATGCCATTGAGTGAGGAGTCTGAGTGTTATCACATAGAATGACATATGTACTGAAGTCAGTATGCGGAAGAGCTGGTGCCATAATGTCAAATGCCTTAGGTATGATTTGGATGAGTAGTTTCGGGTGATGTCATCCATCATGTAGAGACATGGATATGCTATGTGTGATATGACCTTAGGTATGCATGATTCACATGTACTTCCTCTGAGCCTTTCCGTGAACTATGTTGTAACAATTGCTGCAAACAATACATTTCTAGTAATGGACAAATGACCCATTGTGGTATTCAACCCACTGTAAATTCAATGCTCAATATTTCCCTTTTCTCTTCACAGCTGCAAACATGAGTGCCGCAGAGCGCAACAATTTTGAGCGCCGTGCAGTGAGGTACAGGCACATCCTGCAGGTGCAGTGTGGGTATCGGAGGATGGCTCGCAGATATAATTCGGATCGGGCCTCCGGGGCGTGGTATGCCACACCACAGGCTCCCCCAACGGTGCCACCTACAACCACCGCCACTACAACCACCAGGTCTGCCCAAGGGGACCCAGCGACGGACCAGGCATCTTCATCAAGACCTGGACCCAGCCGTGTGTTGGGAGCAGGGCTGTCCCGTGGCCACTCCACTCCAGCACCAACATCCACCTCCACCGGCACGCAGACCAGCACTGACCCTCCTATTGACCCTGCAGCCTTCCAGGCATTGTCTAGAAAATTGGACAGGTTAATTTGCAAGGTGGACATCCTGATGGAGGACATGGCTGAGGTGAAGAAGAAGGTGCGCTCCATCCGGCGCACACTTCAGAGGGCAAATCTTTAGTCATTTTGCCCTCCTGAACTTTTACCCCTCCCCTCTCACCTCTTTCCTTTTTCATACTGTTAGTTGGGTTTGGGGGGTTAGTTATAGGATAAGTATAGGAAATTAGCTTAGTTAGTGTTAGGTAAGAGGGTGGGGGGTCCTTATTCTTTCTATCTAATATTTTTGTGTGGGTGGGTGGGTGGGGGGCAATGTTGGGATTCCTGTTTAATAAAAAAAAATTAAAAAAAAATAAAAAAATACAAAAAAATATATGTTTGTTTAGGATAGTATAGTATGTGTGTAGGTTAGTAAGTGTTGTCCTGCATGTGTCTTGTCTCTTAATGGTGGGTGGGGGGTTGATGTTTAGATCGTTTCGTTACATGTGTAGAGTAAGTTTAGCTTAGGTTAGTTAGGGACAGTTGTGGGTTAGTAGTAGTCAGGTTAGATTAGTGTAGGTTTACCTTTCCCTTAGTTGCCTCTTTTATTACTACTTTTAAATAAAAAATTTGTTAACCCTTTACCTGATGCGTTAGGTGCTACCTTTTCATGGCCTTGACATCAGTGTAGCAGAAAGTTTAAGTATGACATTTGTGTTCCATGCTCGCTATCCCCAGGCTTATGAGGTTTAACATGCCAGCTACCCGTGTGCTGACTTGGTAAGTATCCACCATGTTGGAGAGCCACCATTGGTAGTGTGCATTGATCATCAAGGTTTGGGGTTGGTATGTATCCTACTTCACAAAGAGTGCTTCCAGACTTGTTATTGTAGGTAAATAGATAGGTCGGACAGCATTGTGAAGTTCAGGGAGAGCTTTATAGATGATGATTTGTTCACACTCTTGTCTTGTTGCTGTCATTGCTGACCTACATCATGTGTGTACTGATTCAGCATTAATTTCCTTCATGGAAGTATACGCCGTAAGGGTGATTGATGCTGTGTAATTTGTTTATCATTCCTTTCATTCTACAGCATAATTTCAAATGTTAGTATTGCATGGTGCCTACATTTCTCAGCCACCATTAGTTGTGTAGAATAGCTATAGATGGTGCATCATTCTGTCCAACACAGCATGATTGTGTGTGCTTAGTCCCTTCATCAGTTATTTTCCTCAGTATAGTAAAGCTATGATGCAATCCTGGCCACTGCACAGATGTTTCAGTATACATGAAATTAGGACAGTAGTATAGAGAATCGACATGGTTGCCACACAGCCACTTTGGAGTTATCTACTGCACAGTTGAATTTTGAAATGACACAGAGACACAATAGGTGTGCAAGTGATATTTATTTATAGGTGGTGTAGTGCAAAATGTCCATTCACCATGTTTGCTGACTCCTTTCTGGTGCATTATTACATGGTGATCCTACAGAAGGGGTGTGGATGATGCTCCTGACATGCTGGGGTGATGTCACAGACAGTGCAGAGGAACATGAAATGCCAATTGGTAGGAGAGAAACATTCACTGGCAAGGTGGACAAGTCATACAGTGGATTGCCGAACAGTCATTGAGGTTAGTTGTAGTGAGACTGGCATGTGGCAAAACGTAGGACCTTGGTCAGAGTAGGGCATGGTGCAGGGACTAGGGCTTCGGGGTACTCTTGCGTGTGAATGTTATCTGTTCCATGTCTTCTTCTTCTGATGTGTGTGTTGCCTGGTGTGTCCTTGTTGTTGTTGGTTGTGAAGGGGCAACACACACCTCAGTGTTAGAAGACATGGAGGCAGACATCCCGGGGGCTGATCCCTGTTGAGTAAGGAAGGGCAGTACTGCAGCAAGGAGGGCCTGCTGGTTTTTCAGAATGGCAGCCACATCCCGATGGTAGGCAGCCAGGTCGGCCCTGAGGGGTTCTATGTTGCATTCGTGCACACGTTGACTGGCTTGCAGTTGGAGTTGTTGTGTCAACTGGATGACAGCTGTGCCAATTTCCTTCAGTGTTTTTGAAATGTCCTCCAAGAGCAAAGTTCTGGCTTGCATTGCAGCTGCCTGATCAGCAGTTGACAACATGCACGAACGCACCCCCTCAAGGCTGGCTGCCATATTTTGCATCCCCACCCGCACCTCCTTTGCCAGCTCCCGCTGGACCCCAACGACAGTTCTTTCGAAGCTGGTGCCAGTGTCGTCAGAGTGCTCAGCTGTGTTGGAGCTGGCAGGTCTTACAATTGGGGTGGCGGGTGGTTCTACTGTGGTGGCTGCTTCTTCTGTGCTCCTCCTTGTGACTGAAGGTGGGGTTTGGAGGCTTTCAAGGACCATGTCAAGGGTCTCTTGTGGGAGGTTGATGGTCTCGTCATCCATGTCATCAGGGAACTCATGGACAGGCAGATCAGCAGGAGATCCGTGTTCCTCTGCAATGAAACAGGGTACAATTAGTGTGTCTGTGTTGTGACAATTTTGCAGTAAGATACAAGCCTTTGGATGCCTTAACATTGTACTCTGTGTTTGTCTAGGTATCTGCTGTCCGTCATAGGGCATTGTTGTAGGCCTATGGCCCACCTGTGTGTCACATGTATGATATGGAGCTATCAGACATGTCTGCCTGATCGCCTCTAGCTGTTGCTTTGTAATTATTTAGGAATAGGCGTTTTTTTCTCCTACTCCTCACTCGGTGTTTCACTATTGTTATGGAGGGACATTTTGTAGGGTGGGCTCTCATTATCCAACATGTGAGTCTTGGCTTTCTAGGCAGCAGGATAGCTAATGGTGTGGGGGACTAAGTTTGACCCACTTGTAAATAACACTGTCACCCAGATATTCAATTTAGCTAAGACTAACTAGCAGTGCCTCTGGTCTCCCACATCAAAGGAATTTTTACACATCCGAGCGCATGACATCTTTGGAACTTCTCAGGGAAGTGGTGGTCACTCAGGTCCTACACATTTCTATCTTTTCCGGTATGTTCCCATACACAAATGACAAAGACAGTATTAGTTTGATATGAAGTTTCATTGTACAACTGACTTGTAAGAATTTATGTGTGAGCCCCAATTACACAAACAATACACACTGTTAGAATTGAAATAGTCCGCAGGAGAGTAATACATTAGTACATAGCTATCATGGTGCCTAACAGTTTCTACTCTCCCTCTGCTTGTTCTATGTATAGCACAGCATGTTAAGTTTGGAGCTTGCCTGTCTGAATCACAGGGGAGACATCATCCCTCATATCAGAGGAATGGGCTGGGATCTGGTTGTGCATCAGCAGCAAGGCAGGCAGCATCTAGTTGTGATTTTCTGTTTGGAAACTCCCCCATGCGTGTCTTGGGACAAGGAAGTGAATGTAAAAGATATATGTCATGGTGATGACAAAGTTTCCCTACGCAGGAATGCCAAACCTTAACCCCTACCACATCTATCAGCAACGTACCAGACGGTATCCTTGACTGGGGCACAGAGTGAATATGTTCTGGCAAACTCCAGTGCAGAAGTAGGCAAAACAGTGTGATTTGACTAATTAAAAACACCCTAGGACTGACTATTTGCTACATTAACTGATAGGAAGGGCAATGAGAATCATTTAGTGCAAATTGCTCTGAGGCACTTAGATGTGAGCAAATGAGTATAAGTACAATCAGGGTAAGATGCACAAAGGCCTAAAGCCTGAAGCTAATGCGCAAAGTATACGTTACACTTACAACACTACACTTTGACTGACTGTGGGTGTTGTGACTGCCCTGGCAGCACACTTGCCTCTCAGGCCCTGCCCCATACACTTTTTATTCACATTGCACGATCTGTACATGTCACGTGGCATTACCTATGCATGTCAATGTTAGGATGTGGTATGGATGTAAACATTCTTGATGTTTTGAGATGATGTTGGGTGATATGTATTTAATTGGATTGGCCTGTTTATCGTATGAATGTCCTATTTGTTTGTCCGACTTTGCAGGTGTGTTTCAGTGACCAGTTGCCTGTGTCCCCTCCTCAATGTTGTTGTCTGAGCAGTATGACATTAGTGATGTAGCCTTGTTAGCCAGGCACGTGAGGGACCCTGACGTATGCAGCATGTGTGTATCGTTAGTGCTGTGTGGCTCCTATTGCTGTTTACTTAGGCTTATGTATGTGTCAGTTATGGACATTCGGCATTTGAGTGTACTGGTACCTTTGTCTTATTTCTAGGAGTAATTGCAGATGTCATCCTCACCCCCTAATTTAGGTATGTATGTTCCAGGGTGGGGTTCCTGCCATTTGGTACTATAGCTGCACAGAGATGAGAGGTGTTATTGTCAACTGTGGTTGCAGTTAAGTTACAGTTGTTGTATTTGCTACTGCATTACAGGTAGGGACCTAGTTGATGGGGAATAGATTTTGCGATACAAGTGCCTGGATGTGGATTTGAGGTAGTGTCCTTCCCACCTGTCACTGCTTTCCCTTGGCTCTCTTGTTGTACTTACAGGATGTCCCCGTGGGACTGTTGTTGTTGCTGTATTTTGTCGTGCCCCAGCTTCGGTCAGTACTGGGCATGCCCCCCTGCCGTGCCCCTTTCCCCATGCCACTTCATATATGTGCTGACTTACATGCATTGTGTAGTAGGTATCCCCCCCTGCTTACAGTCCCCATTATTGTATTATGATTCCCCATGCGACTTACCCTGCATGTGCGTAGTGTCGTGGTAGTCTGCGCTGTCCAGTCCTTGAATCCCTGTGATGATCTCCTCCGGGATGACGGCTGCGACCATCTCCTCCATGTGGTCCAGGGCCTCCTGCTGTGCTGGACTCCCCCCTCCAGTCTGCATTGCTGCCTTCCTGTTCCTGGCCATTTTCTCTTTGGTCCTACGTTTGCAGTCATGCCAGCGTTTCTTACACTCGGTGACTGTCCGGCGTTCTTCAGCCACACTGTTAATCTTGTCCACAATTTGTTTCCAGATGGCCTCTCTCCTACTGAGTGGCAATTTGGAGGTGATGAAAAGTTGGTGCTGGTGTTCCGTCACCTCTTTCACCAGGATTTCCTGCTCCTCTGCACTGAAGCGACACTTTCTTTTTTTTTTAAAAGGTCCTGGTTCCTGTATGCTTCCTCCTGGCTGGTTCCTGGTCTGCTCTCATCCTCCTGGGGTCTGTTGGGGCATCTAGGATCCATTTTGGGTCTCCTCTCCTGAAAGGCCAGTTTTCGCGCAAAAATGTGATGCAATTGCGTGAAAAAAAACGGCGTTTTCACGATTGCGCTGTCGTAAATCGACCCACAGCAGGAAGATTGTAACATGACACTAAACCAGTTTATGCAGAAAGGGACACAGACAACCAAAATATTCTTCTCATTATCACATCGGGAACGCTGAGAGTCTTGCAAACATAGTCATAGTAAAATGGTATGCAAGTTTGCTCCAATTCATCATTACTGCAAACGTCAAATGGGCTAATGAGATGAATGAATGGTCAACAGTCATTCATACCATATGGCCTTACATTAGCCCGCTGCTGCAGGTTTGCCATGATATAATAAATATACTCCATGGATACAGTAGCTATTCTGGATGGTCAAATCCTAGGGTGCTGGTGGCCTAAGTCCACCTCTACCGCCCCCAAAACATACAAGAAGCATGTACTTGTGAACCACACACATGCATAAGGTACAAGTGTGGCCTCCATGTCACAAGTCCAACACAAATCTGAAACACAAAATCATAATGGGACATGCTCAGCCCCATAAAAACTGAAAGTGACTCTCCCACTCCCTGTTAGGACTACAGATAAAAGCATCACCATCATAAATGTGGACACATTTTGGAGACGGAATACATAATGGTATCCCATCCATTATTTCAAAATAGCCATCAGCAATTACACCAAATATGTCGTCAAATATGGTCAATACATTAGTTAACGTATCCCAAAAATTACAGTGTGAATGCCTTCTATACATAAAACAACGGACATGTGTCATATACAAACACATATGTGTATCACATCGCACCGTTTGACCATGACAAATCCCCTTTCCAAAGCTAAAAACATGAAGACATAAGGAAAAATTTGCTCCATATTCGACGCATACAGCATGGCCGTCATAATTTGTTCACGTACATGTGTGCACACAATGCAGAGTCAAATACAAATGTATCCAAAAGTGTCTTAATATTTTGCCTTCAAAGTATAATTTACATCCACAATATTTTTGACTCTGCATCATGTGCACCACTGTACGTGTAAAAAAAATGACGCCCATGCTGTATGCGTGGTAAAATTGACGCTACATGGACAATATGTTGGTCATCTCATGTACATTATAAAATATTAATATTCATATCATATTTTTTCACTCCGCATCATGTGCACTACTGTACGTGTAAAAAAAATGACGCCCATGCTGTATGCGTGGTAAAATTGACGCTACATGGACAATATGTTGGTCATCTCATGTACATTATAAAATATTAATATTCATATCATATTTTTTCACTCCGCATCATGTGCACTACTGTACGTGTAAAAAAAATGACGCCCATACTGTATGCGTTGTTAAAAGTGATGCTACATGGACAATATGTTGGTCATCTCATGTACATTAGAAAATATTAATATTCATATCATATTTTTTCACTCCGCATCATGTGCACTACTGTATGTGTAAAAAAAATGACGCCTATGCTGTATGCGTGGTAAAATTGACGCTACATGGACAATATGTTGGTCATCTCATGTACATTAGAAAATATTAATATTCATATCATATTTTTTCACTCCGCATCATGTGCACTGTAATGCGTCAAAAAAAAATGACGCACAACTGTGTATGCGTGAAAATATGACGCAAAACGGGAAAATAAAAACGGCGGCCATTTTCTGCAGGAAGTGATGTAATAGGATATCCTGTTTACAAATTCTGTACTGGGAGTTAACTTTCACTTTCACTTTGCAGTCTCAGATTTATCTAGACTGTGTGGTTGTGTGAAAGGTGTTGTCCTGTGTTTTACTGCTTTTGTGTCCTGTGTGCCTTGTATTTTGTCTTAGTGTCAATCTATTATTGTTGTATAACATTGTCTCAGTCTGTTTAGTGTTATTTTGTCTATACCTGTGATAGTTTGTATTGTCAGTGGGAGTCTGTTGTGGGTAGCATAGTTTGGGGGGTTAGTTGTGCTATTTTTCTCCTTCTTCTTTTTCTTTCACACCTCTACCTTTCCCCATTTCCAACTTTTATTTTCATATTTATTTTGTCCAGCATTAGTCCTCTCAATATGTCAGGTAGGCCTCGCCTGTCCAGGATGGGTGAAGACGAATTGGGGGGGTTCCTATGGCTAGTAAGCCATTTCCTGCCACTAATGCTGGAAGCTGGGGGCCGTGTGATACAGGGGTATCACACGGAGGCGAGGAAAATCCGGTGGGAGAAGGTGCGCCATCACCTGGTCCTGGTCTACGGGAGTATGAGAAATGTACACCAACTCAAGCACCGCTGGGCACATCTGGTCACCAGGGAACAGGACCTGCTGGACCACCTGGGACTCCGGATTGGTGGCCATGTTGGTGAGTAAAAATCTATTAAATGGGAATGATAGAAATCTGTGTGTGAACATGTGATGATTGTTAGCCAATCTGCAAATAAGTAGCTGACTGTGTGTAATGCTAGGGAAACCTAGGCCCATGGTTATACACATAAATCCCCATATTTTGCAACACATGTACACGCAATAACAGCATTAAAATCCAACATCTATTTGTATTTTGCTAAGTCGCCCCCTCTCTGCGTCACAAAATGTTGCAAATGCTGCGCTACAAAGGTATACATATGTGTCCTAATGTGTATTTGTTGCAGAATGTGTATGAAGACCTATGCTACCAGTCCGATGGCTCATTTTTGCAACACATACCAGATGCCTGTAGCTGCATGTAATATAGTGTTGCATTTGTGTCAGAAAAGCAACACGTGAACTGCTCTATTTGTACTCCACTGGTCATAATGGCCAGTGAGTACGTCATGTAGAAACAACATACCTACATATGCAGACGCCATAGCTAGACAGAAAATTGGAAACACATGATGATGCTATACATGTGTGTTGCCTTCACGTCACATGAAGTTAGTCATGTTGTTCACACATATGTCACATGTGTGTCTGGTTGCTGTGTGTTGAACCTGTCCACATAGCCTGTTTGATTGTGAGTGGTCATGCAGTCCGCATGGAACCAGTTTTGGAATGTCTCTCTGGGATGCACATGCTGAGATGTATGGTTAACATTATTGTTGGGGCATACTAATGGAGGATTAACTTGGACGACACATGACTGTCCTGGCCACTGCATGAGTGTAGGAGGGTGTGACACTGGAGCAGGAGACTCATCGAATGATAATGTTGAATACAAAGTTATCCATGCAGGATGAGCATGTGTCAAAGTCGATCATTACCATGTCATATTCACACAGTGTCATTGTAACAGAAATCATTTGTCCGTTCACCCAGTCTGAGTATAATCTTTGTTTCATGCTTTACAGGTGGACCAGCCCCGTACACCGTGGGAGAGGTGGCCCATTTTGACGACCCCGATACCTACAGTGAGTGTCGCCTGAGTGCTATTTACATTGTTTGGTAATGACGCATGATGGATTACTGTGTGTTAAAGAGAATTCATGATTTGATGTGCTGGCCATTCATTGGCTTTGTTCTTTTAGTGTGATATCAAATTTGAATTATGTTTCTGCAAAGCAATACGTAGTCATCTCTCAGATTGAGGGGCTGTAGCCCATTCAATTAGGCCGGCAATTGGGAATGGTATGACTCATTTTTAATACACTGGTCAATGTTAGACTTGGTCAGGGACTTGCCATCAACTGAGTCTGCATATCAGACTGACAGTCTCCCAGATAGCTTAGGCACATGGCTTTGATGACAAATGCTTCTTCCTAGTTGAGGATGGACTGTGTACACTGTAGGTTGGATCTTCCGGGGGCATGTACTTCCACAAGGTGAACTTGAAGTGTGTGTGACTTGAGTGCAATGCCCTAGGTGTTCAGTTGAATCATGTGAATGGGTGTACTACCTCCTCTGTGTGTGTTGTTAAACATGCCTCACTAATAGTATGTTATGTTGGGCTAAGTCATACCAGTTTGACATGTGTGGACCTGGGATGTGACAAGGTTGGGCTGACTACAACATGTTGCTAGCCCTTCATAGGTGTTGTGTGTGAAGGCACATACTTGTTGAACTTTCTGTACACTCCTGGGTGTGCATTGAACATGGGATTGTTGGTTGTTCTTCCCACACCACCCACAAAGACTGGGATCTTACTGTGAAACAGGGTACCTAGGACTGTAGCAACCAGTATGTTACACGTCCTTAACACCTTTTGTGACTTGAGTTAGTACCTTGGGCCAGAGTGAGAAAAATGTCTACATGTTGCAAATGGCATAAATATATGTGTGGGATTTGCAAACGTCTGTTTCCTATTCCAAAATGTATTTGGTGGTCATGTACATATTAGCAAAATGCTTTTCAAAATTGAAATATTAAAGGGTTTTACCAGACCTACTTGCAAATCACAGTGGTAGGCAATCCCATTTGCAACCGAGTACGTGGTTGCAAAGTGAGTAGCTATTATCATCCACTTGAAGCGGATGGTAACCAACTTGCTGACTGGAAGGGGTCCTCATTGTAAAGCTTCACCTTTGTGAGTGGACTAAAATAATCCTGCGCAAAACAGCCAGTGGTCTAAGGGACCAATAATTACAGTGAAAATTTCCAAGTTTAATTGTTGTGATTTAAAACTAATTGCAGCTCATTTTCCTTTCCGGTAAACGGCCATACACTTGGGGAAAAATAACTTGCTTATTTTAAAAGCAGTCACGTCTATGGAGTGCTGCTGTCCCAGCAGGCCTCCATCCCCGTGAGTGCCCATGTTGCTAAGGTGGGGCAACGTGGAACCCACATCATTGATGTTCATGAGGTGGGTTTTAGGGACCCCATAGCGACTCGCAGACGGTGTCAGAGACACCGTTCTGCTTTGCAAATTGCTAGTTGATTTTTCTAAATTCCTACATCTGACCCCTAGTGTGGACATATGATTCTGGGCCAGGGGTTCAATCTTAGCACACAACTAATTCCAAATGCCATTGAGTGAGGAGTCTGAGTGTTATCACATAGAATGACATATGTACTGAAGTCAGTATGCGGAAGAGCTGGTGCCATAATGTCAAATGCCTTAGGTATGATTTGGATGAGTAGTTTCGGGTGATGTCATCCATCATGTAGAGACATGGATATGCTATGTGTGATATGACCTTAGGTATGCATGATTCACATGTACTTCCTCTGAGCCTTTCCGTGAACTATGTTGTAACAATTGCTGCAAACAATACATTTCTAGTAATGGACAAATGACCCATTGTGGTATTCAACCCACTGTAAATTCAATGCTCAATATTTCCCTTTTCTCTTCACAGCTGCAAACATGAGTGCCGCAGAGCGCAACAATTTTGAGCGCCGTGCAGTGAGGTACAGGCACATCCTGCAGGTGCAGTGTGGGTATCGGAGGATGGCTCGCAGATATAATTCGGATCGGGCCTCCGGGGCGTGGTATGCCACACCACAGGCTCCCCCAACGGTGCCACCTACAACCACCGCCACTACAACCACCAGGTCTGCCCAAGGGGACCCAGCGACGGACCAGGCATCTTCATCAAGACCTGGACCCAGCCGTGTGTTGGGAGCAGGGCTGTCCCGTGGCCACTCCACTCCAGCACCAACATCCACCTCCACCGGCACGCAGACCAGCACTGACCTTCCTATTGACCCTGCAGCCTTCCAGGCATTGTCTAGAAAATTGGACAGGTTAATTTGCAAGGTGGACATCCTGACGGAGGACATGGCTGAGGTGAAGAAGAAGGTGCGCTCCATCCGGCGCACACTTCAGAGGGCAAATCTTTAGTCATTTTGCCCTCCTGAACTTTTACCCCTCCCCTCTCACCTCTTTCCTTTTTCATACTGTTAGTTGGGTTTGGGGGGTTAGTTATAGGATAAGTATAGGAAATTAGCTTAGTTAGTGTTAGGTAAGAGGGTGGGGGGTCCTTATTCTTTCTATCTAATATTTTTGTGTGGGTGGGTGGGTGGGGGGCAATGTTGGGATTCCTGTTTAATAAAAAAAAAAAAAAAAAAAAAAAAAAAAATACAAAAAAATATATGTTTGTTTAGGATAGTATAGTATGTGTGTAGGTTAGTAAGTGTTGTCCTGCATGTGTCTTGTCTCTTAATGGTGGGTGGGGGGTTGATGTTTAGATCGTTTCGTTACATGTGTAGAGTAAGTTTAGCTTAGGTTAGTTAGGGACAGTTGTGGGTTAGTAGTAGTCAGGTTAGATTAGTGTAGGTTTACCTTTCCCTTAGTTGCCTCTTTTATTACTACTTTTAAATAAAAAATTTGTTAACCCTTTACCTGATGCGTTAGGTGCTACCTTTTCATGGCCTTGACATCAGTGTAGCAGAAAGTTTAATTATGACATTTGTGTTCCATGCTCGCTATCCCCAGGCTTATGAGGTTTAACATGCCAGCTACCCGTGTGCTGACTTGGTAAGTATCCACCATGTTGGAGAGCCACCATTGGTAGTGTGCATTGATCATCAAGGTTTGGGGTTGGTATGTATCCTACTTCACAAAGAGTGCTTCCAGACTTGTTATTGTAGGTAAATAGATAGGTCGGACAGCATTGTGAAGTTCAGGGAGAGCTTTATAGATGATGATTTGTTCACACTCTTGTCTTGTTGCTGTCATTGCTGACCTACATCATGTGTGTACTGATTCAGCATTAATTTCCTTCATGGAAGTATACGCCGTAAGGGTGATTGATGCTGTGTAATTTGTTTATCATTCCTTTCATTCTACAGCATAATTTCAAATTTTAGTATTGCATGGTGCCTACATTTCTCAGCCACCATTAGTTGTGTAGAATAGCTATAGATGGTGCATCATTCTGTCCAACACAGCATGATTGTGTGTGCTTAGTCCCTTCATCAGTTATTTTCCTCAGTATAGTAAAGCTATGATGCAATCCTGGCCACTGCACAGATGTTTCAGTATACATGAAATTAGGACAGTAGTATAGAGAATCGACATGGTTGCCACACAGCCACTTTGGAGTTATCTACTGCACAGTTGAATTTTGAAATGACACAGAGACACAATAGGTGTGCAAGTGATATTTATTTATAGGTGGTGTAGTGCAAAATGTCCATTCACCATGTTTGCTGACTCCTTTCTGGTGCATTATTACATGGTGATCCTACAGAAGGGGTGTGGATGATGCTCCTGACATGCTGGGGTGATGTCACAGACAGTGCAGAGGAACATGAAATGCCAATTGGTAGGAGAGAAACATTCACTGGCAAGGTGGACAAGTCATACAGTGGATTGCCGAACAGTCATTGAGGTTAGTTGTAGTGAGACTGGCATGTGGCAAAACGTAGGACCTTGGTCAGAGTAGGGCATGGTGCAGGGACTAGGGCTTCGGGGTACTCTTGCGTGTGAATGTTATCTGTTCCATGTCTTCTTCTTCTGATGTGTGTGTTGCCTGGTGTGTCCTTGTTGTTGTTGGTTGTGAAGGGGCAACACACACCTCAGTGTTAGAAGACATGGAGGCAGACATCCCGGGGGCTGATCCCTGTTGAGTAAGGAAGGGCAGTACTGCAGCAAGGAGGGCCTGCTGGTTTTTCAGAATGGCAGCCACATCCCGATGGTAGGCAGCCAGGTCGGCCCTGAGGGGTTCTATGTTGCATTCGTGCACACGTTGACTGGCTTGCAGTTGGAGTTGTTGTGTCAACTGGATGACAGCTGTGCCAATTTCCTTCAGTGTTTTTGAAATGTCCTCCAAGAGCAAAGTTCTGGCTTGCATTGCAGCTGCCTGATCAGCAGTTGACAACATGCACGAACGCACCCCCTCAAGGCTGGCTGCCATATTTTGCATCCCCACCCGCACCTCCTTTGCCAGCTCCCGCTGGACCCCAACGACAGTTCTTTCGAAGCTGGTGCCAGTGTCGTCAGAGTGCTCAGCTGTGTTGGAGCTGGCAGGTCTTACAATTGGGGTGGCGGGTGGTTCTACTGTGGTGGCTGCTTCTTCTGTGCTCCTCCTTGTGACTGAAGGTGGGGTTTGGAGGCTTTCAAGGACCATGTCAAGGGTCTCTTGTGGGAGGTTGATGGTCTCGTCATCCATGTCATCAGGGAACTCATGGACAGGCAGATCAGCAGGAGATCCGTGTTCCTCTGCAATGAAACAGGGTACAATTAGTGTGTCTGTGTTGTGACAATTTTGCAGTAAGATACAAGCCTTTGGATGCCTTAACATTGTACTCTGTGTTTGTCTAGGTATCTGCTGTCCGTCATAGGGCATTGTTGTAGGCCTATGGCCCACCTGTGTGTCACATGTATGATATGGAGCTATCAGACATGTCTGCCTGATCGCCTCTAGCTGTTGCTTTGTAATTATTTAGGAATAGGCGTTTTTTTCTCCTACTCCTCACTCGGTGTTTCACTATTGTTATGGAGGGACATTTTGTAGGGTGGGCTCTCATTATCCAACATGTGAGTCTTGGCTTTCTAGGCAGCAGGATAGCTAATGGTGTGGGGGACTAAGTTTGACCCACTTGTAAATAACTCTGTCACCCAGATATTCAATTTAGCTAAGACTAACTAGCAGTGCCTCTGGTCTCCCACATCAAAGGAATTTTTACACATCCGAGCGCATGACATCTTTGGAACTTCTCAGGGAAGTGGTGGTCACTCAGGTCCTACACATTTCTATCTTTTCCGGTATGTTCCCATACACAAATGACAAAGACAGTATTAGTTTGATATGAAGTTTCATTGTACAACTGACTTGTAAGAATTTATGTGTGAGCCCCAATTACACAAACAATACACACTGTTAGAATTGAAATAGTCCGCAGGAGAGTAATACATTAGTACATAGCTATCATGGTGCCTAACAGTTTCTACTCTCCCTCTGCTTGTTCTATGTATAGCACAGCATGTTAAGTTTGGAGCTTGCCTGTCTGAATCACAGGGGAGACATCATCCCTCATATCAGAGGAATGGGCTGGGATCTGGTTGTGCATCAGCAGCAAGGCAGGCAGCATCTAGTTGTGATTTTCTGTTTGGAAACTCCCCCATGCGTGTCTTGGGACAAGGAAGTGAATGTAAAAGATATATGTCATGGTGATGACAAAGTTTCCCTACGCAGGAATGCCAAACCTTAACCCCTACCACATCTATCAGCAACGTACCAGACGATATCCTTGACTGGGGCACAGAGTGAATATGTTCTGGCAAACTCCAGTGCAGAAGTAGGCAAAACAGTGTGATTTGACTAATTAAAAACACCCTAGGACTGACTATTTGCTACATTAACTGATAGGAAGGGCAATGAGAATCATTTAGTGCAAATTGCTCTGAGGCACTTAGATGTGAGCAAATGAGTATAAGTACAATCAGGGTAAGATGCACAAAGGCCTAAAGCCTGAAGCTAATGCGCAAAGTATACGTTACACTTACAACACTACACTTTGACTGACTGTGGGTGTTGTGACTGCCCTGGCAGCACACTTGCCTCTCAGGCCCTGCCCCATACACTTTTTATTCACATTGCATGATCTGTACATGTCACGTGGCATTACCTATGCATGTCAATGTTAGGATGTGGTATGGATGTAAACATTCTTGATGTTTTGAGATGATGTTGGGTGATGTGTATTTAATTGGATTGGCCTGTTTATCGTATGAATGTCCTATTTGTTTGTCCGACTTTGCAGGTGTGTTTCAGTGACCAGTTGCCTGTGTCCCCTCCTCAATGTTGTTGTCTGAGCAGTATGACATTAGTGATGTAGCCTTGTTAGCCAGGCACGTGAGGGACCCTGACGTATGCAGCATGTGTGTATCGTTAGTGCTGTGTGGCTCCTATTGCTGTTTACTTAGGTTTATGTATGTGTCAGTTATGGACATTCGGCATTTGAGTGTACTGGTACCTTTGTCTTATTTCTAGGAGTAATTGCAGATGTCATCCTCACCCCCTAATTTAGGTATGTATGTTCCAGGGTGGGGTTCCTGCCATTTGGTACTATAGCTGCACAGAGATGAGAGGTGTTATTGTCAACTGTGGTTGCAGTTAAGTTACAGTTGTTGTATTTGCTACTGCATTACAGGTAGGGACCTAGTTGATGGGGAATAGATTTTGCGATACAAGTGCCTGGATGTGGATTTGAGGTAGTGTCCTTCCCACCTGTCACTGCTTTCCCTTGGCTCTCTTGTTGTACTTACAGGATGTCCCCGTGGGACTGTTGTTGTTGCTGTATTTTGTCGTGCCCCAGCTTCGGTCAGTACTGGGCATGCCCCCCTGCCGTGCCCCTTTCCCCATGCCACTTCATATATGTGCTGACTTACATGCATTGTGTAGTAGGTATCCCCCCCTGCTTACAGTCCCCATTATTGTATTATGATTCCCCATGCGACTTTCCCTGCATGTGCGTAGTGTCGTGGTAGTCTGCGCTGTCCAGTCCTTGAATCCCTGTGATGATCTCCTCCGGGATGACGGCTGCGACCATCTCCTCCATGTGGTCCAGGGCCTCCTGTTGTGCTGGACTCCCCCCTCCAGTCTGCATTGCTGCCTTCCTGTTCCTGGCCATTTTCTCTTTGGTCCTACGTTTGCAGTCATGCCAGCGTTTCTTACACTCGGTGACTGTCCGGCGTTCTTCAGCCACACTGTTAATCTTGTCCACAATTTGTTTCCAGATGGCCTCTCTCCTACTGAGTGGCAATTTGGAGGTGATGAAAAGTTGGTGCTGGTGTTCCGTCACCTCTTTCACCAGGATTTCCTGCTCCTCTGCACTGAAGCAACACTTTCTTTTTTTTTTAAAAGGTCCTGGTTCCTGCATGCTTCCTCCTGGCTGGTTCCTGGTCTGCTCTCATCCTCCTGGGGTCTGTTGGGGCATCTAGGATCCATTTTGGGTCTCCTCTCCTGAAAGGGCAGTTTTCGCGCAAAAATGTGATGCAATTGCGTGAAAAAAAACGGCGTTTTCACGATTGCGCTGTCGTAAATCGACCCACAGTGATGTGCGTCGCATTTACGTTGGTTTCCTTTACGACAGACCGACGCTGTCTGCGTCCCGAAATAATGACTCCCACCTGTTGGTTGCGCCGCCGTACGCAATTTTTTTTGACGCAAAACTGCGTTGGCGCAGTTTTGCGTCAAAAAGTATAAATATGGGCCTAAGTGTGTGCTTTGAGATATATGTGCCTATTTGTCATTTCATCTTCTTATCTTCAAACATATAACAGCTATAACACTGCCTGCAGTAGTCCATATTTGTAAGCCCAGCACATGCCTGAAGTAAAGCTCCACAAAAACAAAATTCATCTTATTTGTCAAGTAGAACATACATTATAAAGTCAGCTTCACTCTGTCTGTAACTGTCCTAAGTTACATCCTTTACATGATTATTCATGCAATGGCTTGGATGTTGCTTTGGCTCTTAAGACCAAGGAAGACTGCTTGCTTAGCTCTTGCTCTGCTCTGTGTTTTCTTTCACTCAGCTCCCCTTATGAATTTGCTGGCATGCTCAGCTCTACTAATGCATGCCATTGATTTAAAAGAAGAACTGGGCACAGTGCTAGTGTATTTGTTTCAATCTGTGACTGTGGTCAACAACCATTGAATTGACTGGTGACGGGAATACATATTAGATGTTCGTTACAGTACAGATGTGAGCAGGTCCCTGGCTTTAGCTAAACTCTTTCCTTCTAAACTCACTTTCTTTTAATTAAAACTTTCAAACTCACCAAAAATATAGTATGTTTGAAGCATCCATGGCTTGCTAGTAAACGTGGACTTTAGGGCTTTACCTTCCTTTCATATTGATTTGAGGTTGCTTTCAATAACTTGACTCTGTGTAGCACCATTTTATCTTCCCCAAAGTTAGAAATGGAGTCTCTAGTTGGTGGTCAGGTTACACCTTGTCCAAGTAGGGACTCTTACTCTAGTCAGGATAAGGGAGATACACAGCTCAGATAACCCCTGCTCACCCTCATGGTAGCTTGGCACAAGCAGTCAGGCTTATCTCAGAAGCAATGTGTAAAGTATTTGCACAAACACATACAGTAACACAGTGAAAACACCACAAAAGGACTCCGCACCAGTTTAGAATAATAGACAATATGTATCTAAATCAAACAAAACCAAGGTGATAAAAATCCAACATACACAAGTAAAGACATCAAATTTTAAAGCAAAAAGAGTCCTAAACCATAACAATCAATGTATGCGTTGTTTTAGCACAAAGTACCTGGTATACGTCCAAAATAAAGCCACAGGGAAGATGGTGCATCAGAAAAGCAAGCAATTAATTGATTCCTTAATCGTAAGTGAGGCCGTGTATCGGTTCTTTCTCTACCCGGTAAGCAATGTGTGATTCTTTCTATGCAGGGAGGGGATGAGTCAGTTTCTGGATGAGCAGCGTCGGGTACCTGCAGTAATATCAAAGATTTGACACAGGGCAATAATGAATCTGCACTGAGCTGGTGATGCGTTGATTTCTGCAGCCGCAAGGCAGGTGCTGCATTGATTTTACAGCCACAAGGTGGATACTGCATCTGTTTTTCTGCTGCTTGGCTCCGGTGCTTGGAAGTTTACTCAGGTTCTGCCAGCTTCTCCTTCCATTGGCTCAGGAACTGTATGTGGCACCACTTGGCAAGTCAGGGGGTCCCAGCAAGATTGGCAGAGTGTTGGCAGATTAAATCTTTGATGTCCCTAAAACTTCTTAACAGGGGGCAAGCTCCACTAAAGCCCTTGGAGAAACATCACAAGCAGGATACACAGCAAAGCGCAGTATTTGTCCTCTCTAAGGAAAAAGCAGGAACTGCAGACCAACCCAGCAAAGCACACACAGCAAAGGGGCAGTATGCCTCCTCATAGCTCTTCAGCTCTTCTTGGCAGAGGTTCCTCTTGAACTAGAAGTGTTCTAAAAGTCTGGGATTTTGGGCCCACTACTTATACTCATTTGTGCCTTGGAAGTAGGCAAACTTCAGAGGAAAGTCTTTGTAATACACAAGTCCCTGCCTCTTCCTTGCACTGCCCCAGCCATACTCTCGAGGGTTGGACACTGTATTGTGAGGGGGCAGGCACAGCCCTTTCTAGTGCAGGTGTCACCTCCTCCTTCCCACTCTAGGGAAGGAAGACTCATCAAAATATGCAGGGCACAACTCAGCTCTCTTTTTGGGTCTGCCTAGAGTGATTTCACAAACAGCTCACCTGTCAGTCTGACTAAGATGTTTATTCAGCTGTCAAGCAGAGGCACAGAATGGTTAAGCAAGAAAATGGCCACTGTCTAAAAGTGGTATTTTCGAAAAAACTATCTGAAGATCAACTTTACCAAAAGATGTATTTTTAAATTGTGAGTTCATAGTCCCCAAACTCCACATCTCTACGTGTTCCCAATGGGAACCTTCACGTAAAAGGTATTTAAAAGCAATTCCCATGTTAAACTATAGGAGGGATAGGCTTTGCAATTGTGAAAAACAAATTTGTCAGTATGATACTATCAGGATATGTAACACACATCAGTACATGTCCTACCTTTTAAATACCACCCTGCCCATGGAGCTACCTAGGGCCTTCCTTAGGGGTGCCTTACATGTACTAAAAGGGACGGTTTGGGCCTAGCAAGTGGGTATACTTGCCAGGTTGAATTGTCAGTGCAATCGTGGACACACACACACTGGAGGCCCAATAGTAGCATTTGATTTACATTCCCTGAGCACACATAGTGCACTTTACACAGGACTTACCAGTAAATAAAATACGCCAATTATGGATAAACCAATCATAATCACACTTTGGACAGGGAACACTTGCACTTTAGCACTGGTCAGCAGTGGTAAAGTGATCAGAGTACCAGAACCAGCAAAAACTAAGTCCAACACACAGTCAACAATACAGGAATCATAGGCTAAAAGACAAGGGTGACATTCCAAGGATGTGAGGTCAAACACCCAAACTCTACCCAATGACTGTAGATTAATTATTTGCTAAGCATACCTGTGTATATCTAGATACATGCCTTGTTTTATCTTTCTACTATGTTCTACAGTAGTCTCACTCCTATAACTCACCATCTTGGGTATAAAAAAGAGGAAGGCTACTGTCAGACAGTAAAGGAAGAGATAAGTGCTGGCAAGCTGCCTGTAGAAATTGTACTTATGGAATGTCTTGTCCCAAAGACAGCCAAATAGGTAACAGTAAAATCATTTTCTCATAATTATTACCAGTGAAGGAGTAAAATCTTACAGCAATTCCATTAAATTGACGAGGCTAATTATAAGTCTTTGTTAATGAAAGGTTGTTTTAGTATGACAAGGCAAAAATATATCAGATTGCTCTAAAAATGTGTAGATACAGTAGATGCTTAGCTTTAGTTTAGTGACAATTAATGAGACCTAACAACCCTAGCTACAAGTGACCAGGTTGTAAGTGTTCCTAACATTAAATATATATTTAAAAATAATTAATTATTTTTCCCTAATAATGATAAACAGCTTATAAAAACATCCTTTCCTTTGCATCCCATAAAAACTAATGTGTTGTACTTGACCTCACATTTTGAAATTCGCTCTCTAAAAGTACATTCTTAACCTCTACTTCCTAGTTTTACAGTGACTATAAAGATTTATGGCCCTCATTATGACCATGGCGGTAAATCCTAATTACCGCCATGCTGACTGCCGCTAGCATACCGCCGCCGCAGCGGATATCTGTTCATCGTATTATGACACACTCACACCAATCCGTCACTATTCAGCCACTGACACAAGTCCGCCACACAAAAGGTCAGTGATAAACTGGAGGTATCAAGACCCATACCTTAACGCCAACAGAACTACGCCCATCACATTCTGACCCACGAATCACCACAGCAGACATTGAATGGTGGTAAACCTTTGGCCGTACAGACGGCCGCGCTCAAAATACACACACACATACAAAACAACATCACTTTGGTCAATTCAAACAACACACACCTGACACCCATACACACACCACACCTGCACCACTATAAAACACACACCCACATTACCCACAACCCTTTACAACTACAAGCCATTGCCACCAGAGAGAGACAGCAAGACCACTCACAGAAACAGAGCCACATATCATCATCACCTATACACCACCCATGCACCTCACAACACACACCACAACACATCACCCTACACACCCTCATCCACAACACTCACACAATACACATGGCACCACAACAACACCCCAGATTCTCTGAGGAGGAGCTAAGGGTCATGGTGGAGAAAACCATCCGGGTAGAGCCACAGCTATTTGGAGCACAGGTGCAACAGATGTCCATTGCTAGGAATATGGAGCTATGGCGGAGGATCATGGACCGGGTCAACGCTGTGGGACAGTACCCCAGAACAAGGGATGACATCAGGAAGAGGTGGAATGACCTACAGAGGAAGGTATGTTCCATTGCAGCAAGACACCAACTCGCTGTACAGAGGACTGGCAGTGGACCCCCACCTCCTCCCCCACAATTACCAACATGGGAGGAGCAAGTCTGGCAATCATGCATCCTGAGGGCCTGGCAGGAGTCGCAGGAGGACTGGACTCTGGTAAGTCAACTATATACTACCATCACCCCCCTACATGCATGCCATCACATACCCCCACCCTCACTCCCATCACTCTGCCACTTCCCACACACCCCACCATCACATCGCAATCATCCCAATGCCAAGCCCTGCATGCCATACCAATGCATACACACCACTCACAGCCCTGCATGGACACCTATCACTAAAGCATGCACACCATAGAGAAGTAACTATCCCAACACACCATAAACGTACACAAGTGAAAGCTCCCAGGGCAGAAACAGCGATAGAGGGCAACCCATCCATGCACAATATGTCACACACAGAAACAATAACAATGCATTTACATCTCACAAGTATCCCAGCCAATATCACAGGAGAAGAGGTGCCAGCATTATCCAGTCCTCCCACAGAAAAGGCCCACAGTGATGACAGCGACGCTGCTTGCCTGGATCTGGATTTCCAACCTGGCCATCAGAGACCTCTGGACAGTCGGTTACCCAGCCACAGTCACACACCACCACAGAGCCTCCCCCTTAGGAAACACCACCACAACACCCACCCAGCGTGCCCATACCTCTGTCCCCAGGATACATCAGTCAGCAGTGTATCCACCACTACAGGGACCCCAGGGCACACCACAAACCCAAGACAATCAGGGACCTGGGGTCAGTGGCAGTGGGCACACTATTCAGGGGACAGAGGCACAGGACAACAGGGAAGCTTGGAGGACTGCAGTGCACCAGGGGGAGGACAGGCCCAAGGAACCAACACTCCAGGAGGCATTCACCGAGATCCTGGGAGCATACCAACATTCCCAGGATATGCTGAGCCAGATCCTGGACAACGTGCAGGAGAACAGGAAGCTGCAGGAGGGACAGTACCAGGGGAACAGGGAGGACTTGAAAGCCATAAACACCACCCTGGTCTCCATTGCAGGGGTTCTGACAGACATGGCCAATATTATGAGTGAGACAGTGTCACACCAGCATGCCCCTGCCACTAGCCAGACTGCTGAACAGCCCTCCACCTCCACTGAGGCTAGTGGAAAGGAAGCCCGCCACAGGACTAACATGCCACCAGCACCCCTCCCCCTGCAGAAGGAGAACCACCCCAAAAACATTGCCTGTGATCCAGGCAGAAGCCACAGATTATTGCTGAGACCCCCAGCAGGAAATGAGACTCTCCTGATTGTCACCCTTGTGTCCCACTCTGTCACCCTGTCCACCTTGAACTGCTATTGCTCCCCTTCTTTTAACCCCTTGGACAATGCACCTGTGCTACAAATAGACTGGAACTATACCCTGGACTTTCCTCCATCATCATACCAGCCCATTGCACTTCTCCCTTTTCTTCATAGCACTGCAGTAAACACACTTTGAAAAAATACAAGTATGGATTATGTCAAATGATTTAAGTATGTATTGGTGTAACAAGGTTTAAACATTGCAATTCAACTGTACAGTAATGTTAACATAGGAAAGACCTGTAGTTGGCTGCAATGACAGCACCAGGAGCGATAGTGGGGCACCAACATCTGAAAAAAGATTTGAGAAATCACAGCCTGCCAGTGACAATTTGAAACAAAAAACTGACAATGAAATGTGAAGTAACACTGTCTTACCTGTGTGTCATTGGAAGTATTGTCTAATCACTGCAGATCTGTTGTTGTCATCCTGATCCTCTGCCTCATCGTCTTCTCTGTCCATAGGGTCCACTGCTGCCACACAGCCATCTCCAGCCTCCTCAACCTGCAGAAAAGGGACATGGCGTCTCAAGGCAACGTTATGCAACATGCAGCATGCCACAATGATCTGGCAGACCTTCTTGGGTGAGTAGCACAGGGATCCACCTGTTAGATGGAGGCACCAAAACCTGGCCTTTGTACGTTCAATTATCCTTCTTGTTCGCCCATGTGCCTCATTGTAACGTTCCTCAGCCCTTGTCCTGGCATTCCTCACAGGGGTCAGTAGCCATGATAGGTCAGGGTAACCTGAGTCACCTGCAAATATCGTGGGACAACTGTTAGCCACACACTATCCCTTATGGCCCACATCATGCCCATATACCAACATCCACTGGGTGGGAACCCGGGCTCACCCATTGGCCACACACAGTGCCTCTGTACTTGGCCCATCACATTTGGGATGCTGCTATTCCTTAGGATAAAGGCATCATGCACCGAACCAGGATACTTAGCATTGGCATGGGAGATGTACTGATCTGCCAAACACACCATCTGCACATTCATCGAGTTAAAACTTTTTAGATTTCTGAAGACCTGTTCATTTTGGCAGGGGGGGCAAATGCAATATGTGTTCCATAAATCACCCCAATTATGTTGGGGGTATATCCCATTGCATAGAAGTCACCCTTCACCGTGGGCAAATCCTCCACCTGGGGGAAAACAATGTAGCTGCACATGTGTTTAATCAGGGCAGCTAACACTCTTGTCAGCACAATTGAGAACATTGGCTGTGACATTCCTGCTGCCAAGCCCACTGTCACCTGGAAAGAACCAGTTGCCAAGAAATGGAGCACAGAGGGGGGATCCCAGTGGGGTGACGGATAGTAGATATCAGGTCAGGCTCCGGTTGGGCACACAGCTCCCTGATCGTGGCCCTGTCAATTCTGTAGGTGAGAATAATGAGCCTGTCCTCCATTGTTGCCAAGTCCACCAGGGGACTGTACATGGGGGGATGTCTCCATCTCCTATTCATCTGCAGCGGTTGCAATCTATGGGGCAAAAGAGTGAGGAGCCAGTCACAAAATTTACATTGTTGCCACTACAGTTCAATGCAAGATGTGGCATGTATTAGTGGCATATGTCCTGTATGTACAATTGGGACACAGTTATTTTCCATGCACTGTGTCCCCCCCCCCACCGAAATGGCATCCGCCTGTCCTGTATGGAGGGACATGTGGAGGTGAGGTAATTCCGTTGATGTTGTGTGCCGTTGCTGGAGGCGGTCGGGATCCGCCGTGTAATACCTCATTGGATAATATTGGGCCCTATGGCGTACTGTGGCCAATGGTGATGTACGCCGGCTATGACGGTATGCACTGCCGCGGACTTCACCGCCATTTTCTATGTGTTCACTCACTTGCTACCTGACCTTCAACAGGAGAGGACCTACACTGCATGTGCTGCTGTGACCTGTGTCTGGAACCTACCATAACCTGTGTGTCTGGGGAAAGGGCCCCCGCCATCACCTCGTCGGAGCTGGCGAGACTAGTGGATGGGGTCCTACCCCAGTACAGAATGCTATATGGGCCTCCAGACCAACAGGTGGGGACACTGTGAGCATGATGCCTGGGACATTAATGCATGGAATGATGTGTGTGAAGGCCTTGTGTGGGGGGGGGGGTTGGTGGATGGACCCTGGCCAGTGTGCAACATGTATGTTGGGCCATGTCTGTGCGAAATGGGATGGGAAGGGCTATGGTGGGCCATGAGTGTAACAGGACAGTCTAACTAATACCTTTCCCTGTGTATATTTACTCTGCAGGTCAGCGCCCATCAAAAGAAGCATATATGGCGTGCCATCACCAAGGACGTGTGGACCCTGGGGGTCTACGGCAGGCGGAGCACCCACTGTCGGAAATGGTGGGAGGACCTGAGACACTGGGCACGGAAGACGGACGAGGCTCAGCTCGGGATGCCCTCCCAACAAGGAAGGGGTGCCCGTCGAACCCTGTCCCCCTGATGGCCCGCATACTGGTGGTGGCCTACCCGGAGCTGGATGGGCGCTTGAGGGCATCACAGCAGCCACAAGGGGGTGAGTACAGTGTCCATCATTACAACTTACGCATGGTGGGGTTGTATCCAAGTGGGGGATGTGTGTCTGTGAGTACCCCTAGACCAGGCCTGACATTGCAGAGTATCTGATGTGTGGGTCCCAGGTATGCTTCAGTTGGCGGTATGTGTCCCTCCCCATGCCCTGGTGACTAGCATTGTTACTGGTAGTGCATTACATAGTGTGTAGGGCTGTTCCCTGTGTGTGAGGGTGGTATGTACGCCAACGGTGGTGTTCGTGCAGCCATTGACCCAGTGTATCCTTTGTCTCTCCCCCCCTTTTGTTTTGTCACCCTGTCCTTATATGCATTAGTATCATCTGGCGGAGGAGCAGAGGCACCAGCAACGGAGGGAGCTGCATCCCACAGGACCCAGGAGGCAGAGTCCACCGACGCTGAGTGTGCCAGTGGGATGGAGGGCGAGGGGAGCACCATGGCGGAGACTGGAGAGGACAGTTCAGACACAGATACCTCCTCTGGTGGAAGCACCCTGGTGGTGGCAGACACCTCTGTGACCATCCCAGCTACAGGTACAGCCGCCACTCCCCGTAACAGCACAGCCCTCCCAGCAGCCCCTCATCGAGTTGCCTGTGCCCGCTCACCCAGGAGGGTGGGCATTTCCTTCGCCCGAGGCACTTCAGGCCCTGCCCCAGTAAGCCCTGCTGCCCTGAGTGAGGAGGCTATTGACCTCCTGGGATCAATCTCTGTTGGGCAGTCAGCCATTGTGAATGCCATCCAGGGGCTGGCATCCCAAATGCAACACACCTATGCATTTCTGGAGGGCATTCACACTGACTTGGCAGTCCAACAAAGATCAATCCAGGCTCTGCCCTCCTCTCTGATGGCAGCCATTGTCCCTGTTTCCACCCTCCCCCCTCCAACTTCCTCTTCCCAAACCCATTCCCCTCAGCCCCAACCTATCCCAAGCACACAGGCAGACAAGCATACAAACAGGACAACACACAAGAGTGGACATGGCAAACAGAAGCACCATACATCATCCCACAGACACTCACACAAACACCATTTAGATGCAGACATACCAACATCTACTGCCTCCACTGTGGCCCCCTCCTCCTTGTCCTCCACCTCCCTCCGAGTTGCGTCTACACTCACACCTGCATGCACTACATCCTCATCCACTACCTCCATCATTAGCACACCTATCAGAACACACACCTCACTGACAGTCACCACCCCAACATCCATGCACATGTCCCTTGTGTCCTCTCCCACTGTGTCGGTGCCCCCGCCTCCCAAAGTACACAAACGCAAGCACTCAGACACCCAACAGCCATCCACCTCACAACAGCATTCAGCCCATGCACTTGCAGCCAAAATCAGCAGACAGACACCTCCTACAAGACTCCCACGTCCTCCACTCCCAAACCTTCTACCTCTACCCGCCCCAGTGTCCCTAAAAAATAATTCTTCTCCACCAATTACCTCTTCCCTACTCCTCCCTGTCCTTCATGTCTGGCCAGGGTGACTAAAACCCAGGCAAGCACCTCAGCCACCCAGTTCACAGGCCCAGTAGTGTCTACAACAACTCGTAGTGGAAAAGAATCCCGGGTACCAGGCAGCCACATGGAAAGGGTGCCTACCCCAAGTGCTGCCAGGAAGGGCAAGGAGCCCTCCCCAGCTGCTGCCATGAAGGTCAAAGTGCCACTGCTGCCAGGAAGGGCAAGGAGCAATCGCCAGCTGCTGCCAGGAAGGGCAAAGGTGCAATCCCCAGCTGCTTCCAGGAAGGGCAAGGAGTAATCCCCAGCTGCTGCCAGGAGGAGGAAGGGGCTTGCACCAGCAGGCAGAAAGGGCCAGGGGCCTGGTGCTGGGACTCATTCGGAGCCCCCACCACCAACCATGGTGGGTCAGCCATCCAAGGCTGCAGGGGATGGGCAGGAGCCTCCCACCACCACCAGCAGCATCAACACCATGACCAGCACCACTACCAGCAGTTGGTAGCCATCCGAGGCTGCAGGGGATGGGCTGGAGCCTCCCCCCCCCACCACCACCAGCAGCAGCAATACCACCACCAGCACCACCACCAGCCGTGGGCAGCCATCCGAGAGTGCAGAGGATGGGCTGGAGCCTCCCCCCACCACGACCAGCAGCAGTAGCACCACCACCAGTGGACATCCATCCAAGGCTGCAGGGGATGGGCTGGAGCCTCCCCACCACCACCAGCAGTGGGCAGCCGTCCGAGGCTGCAGGGGATGGGCAGGAGCTTCCCCCCACAACCACCACCATCAGCAGCAGCACCACCACCAGTGGACAGCCATCCGAGGTTGAAGGGGATGGGCAGGAGCCTACCCCCACCACCATGAGCAGCAGCAGCACCAGTGGACAGCCATCCGAGGCTGCAGGGGATGTGCTGGAGCCTCCCCCCACAACCACCACCAGAAGCAGCACCACTACCACCACTGAGCAGCTGCCACCGCCGGCGGGATTGTCTGTAGACCTGCTTTCATGGGCTGTTGTGCGGCCTGCTCCCTGCAAATCCTGTGGGCATGACACCCAGCTAAGAGACTGTGACCTTGCACTCCCCAGGATCAAGAGTACAGGGCACGATGCCCCCTCCAGAATAGTGGGTAAGACACCCACTCACCCCATCCTCCCCAGGATGAAGATCACAGGGCACGATGCCCCCTCCAGAACCAGTGGGTATGGCACCCACTCACCCCATCATCCCCAGGATGA
This sequence comes from Pleurodeles waltl, assembly GCF_031143425.1. Taxonomy (NCBI): domain Eukaryota; kingdom Metazoa; phylum Chordata; class Amphibia; order Caudata; family Salamandridae; genus Pleurodeles; species Pleurodeles waltl. Next base: position 853,488,242 of record NC_090446.1, on the reverse strand, counting down.
AGATCACAGGGCACAATGCCCCCTTTAGAACCAGTGGGTAAAGCACCCATTCACCTCATTCTCCCCAGGATGATGAGCACAGGACATGATGACCCCTCCAGAACCAGTGGGTATGGCACCTACTCACCCCATCCTCCCCAGGATGAAGAGCACAGGGCATGATCCCCCCTCTAGAACCAGTGGGTATGGCACCCCCTCACCCCATCCTCCCCAGGATGAAGACCACAAGGCACAATGCCCCCTCCAGAACCAGTGGTAAAGACACCCACTTGAGAGTCTGTGGCCTTGCACTCCCCAGGACAGCGCCCAGGGCATGTTGCCCCCTCCAGAGCATGTGGGCAAGTCACCCACTTGAGAGACTGTGGCCTTGCACTCCCCAGAACAGAGCAGTGGGCAAGTCACTCACTTGAGAGGCTGTGGCCTTGCACTCCCCAGGATAAAGCAGTGGGCAAATCACCCACTTGAGAGACTGTGGCCTTGCACTCCCCAGGACAAAGCAGTGGGCAAATCACCCACTTGAGAGACTGTGGCCTTGAACTCCCCAGGACAGCACACAGGGCATGTTGATCCCCTCCAGGACCAGTGGTGTTGTTCCATCTGCCGGATCAGGTACCCCCCATTCCTCATCCCCCTGATGAGCCTGCCTATTTTTGAACTGATGCCCCTGCAGTGTTCTTTCCGTGTTGTTGCAAGAGTCAAGTGGGGCCTTGGACTTTGTAATGTGGCCCTGTGACCCACGCAGATTGAGGACTGGGCAGTGTCCCTTGATTTGTACATATTTATATACTTTTAGATTGGATGTACGTATTTATGATGTATTTATATTATTACACTCATTTTCAACTGTTCCTGTGGTCCTTGCATTATTCCTGAGGGGTACGGGATGAATATGTTATGTTACTGCATCTGCTTGTGTGTATGGTGTTGGGGTGGGGGGGGTGTGTTGTGTGTGGGGGTGGGTGTCAATCTCTTTTTCCTCCCTCCCTTCCCTGTGTGCTAGACGGCTGTACTCACCGTGGTCGTCTTTGCCGTTGTTGGTGTTCGTGGTGGAGCAGGACGTAGAATATCATGGGGAAGATCTGCAGTTTAGGCTCCATGGCGGCGTGATTCTTCCCTGAGTCTCCAATGGTGATTCGTTTCCCTTCTGTGCAGTGTTTCCTCCAAGCTTTTGATGTCGTTGGTACTGCTCCCAAAAAGGTGGCGGATTGGCCTGTCATAATACAGTTGGTGGAATATTGACTTCTGCATGGCTGTTGGTGGCTACCGCCGTGGTGCCTGTTGTTTCTGCCCTGGCGGCGGGGTGATAAAGTGGCTGTCTGTCTGTACTCTTTCCGCCTTGGTCATAATTTTGTGGTATTTACTGCCATCCTGTTGGCTGTACTACCGCAGCTTTATCACCGACCGCCAGGGTTGTAATGAGGGCCTATATGCCCTTTCTGAGCTGGACATAAATGTTGCTTTGACCTAGATTCCACAGGATAGCAACACCGATCTCCCTTGCTTCCCATTCTCTTTCATACAACACTCCAAATCCATAACAAGAATAGAAGACTAATCTACTCACTGTTGAAAGTATTTCCATCTGTCTTACAGAGGACTGAAAGGGGTTATATCTCACTTTGTGACTTAGGCACACCAGCCGGAGCCGCCGGCTAACGCCGGCTAACGTCATTCAATAAATACGGCGCCCGCATGGCGCTTCAGAATGGCGTTAGACGGCGCTAACTTTTTTGACGCAAAACTGCGTTAGCGCATTTTTACGTCAAAAAGTATAAATATGGGCCTTAGAGCCTTCTGACTAAAAATGAGTATTTATAGATTCTTACAGACTACCAAGGTAACAGGGGTTCAGGTCCTACCAATGAAACCTTCTTGCTCAAAGAAACTTCTCTCCTGAAGTTAAAGACTGTAGAAGGTCCTGCAGACATACAACATTGTGTCTTCTTGGAAATAATATCAATAGACTTGTTGAAAGTTACTGGTTCTTTTACCTGTACTGCTGAAATGTATCTCCTCTTCCTGTAGAGTTTAGAAGATACTGTGGAAGCAGGGAGCTGGTGCTGGTGCTGGTGCAAAGGAATCCCAGGAACCAGTTGTAAATGGACGTCTTACTTAAAACCTGATATGGAATTGTGGGGAACTTACTGTATCTTGAGCCTGAGAAATAAAGACAAAGAAACCTTTACTGATGATTTAACTTTGGACATCCAAAAAGGAGTTTGCAGACTGAGAAAAAGTAGTCTCTAGAGGGATGGGTAAGGGTGTTAAATCTCTTCTGAAAAGACACATATGTCCTATCTTCTTTTTACAGATGTATTTTTCTGCAATCTTCTGAGTTGAGGCCACTGAAGGACCATCATTGAGCATAACATTTTCTCTAATCTAGTTTTGCAAAACCACTACACATCAGTTGGACCTATAAAGTTAATGTAGCTCCCCCATAGCATGCTGTTAGATGTGCATTGTCTGCAAAATGTCAGTAACAACAACACTTTAAATTTCATGATTTTACATGTGGCTAGGTTCAAAAAATTGGTTGACATATTTGGACAAAAACAATAATAGGCACAGGCGGGCTGACCACCCATCCCATGCCCTCTAATTATCCCTGATTATACAACCTCTTTAATTTTTCCTTTTCACCAAAAGACCACTTTTTGGATGGTTTTGTGGTTATTTCATTTCATCATAGGTTTACAAATGATCTACTTTACTTAGTCCAAATTTACAAAATCAGGGGGAAATGGCCAAAAACCAGACACCAAGGGGCATATTTATACTCTGTTTGCGCCGGAATTGCGTTGTTTTTTTTGACGCAATTTCGACGCATAACTAACTCCATATTTATACTTTGGCGTTAGACGCGTCTAGCGCCAAAGTCCATGGAGTTTGCGTCATTTTTTAGCGTGGACACCTACTTTGCGTTAATGATATGCAAGGTAGGCGTTCCCCTCTAAAATATTGACTCCGAGCCATGTGCGCCGAATTTACACTCCCGTGGAAAATTCACGTCCGTGAGTGGGTGGGTCAAAAAAAATGACGTACGGCCGCTTTTGCGCCGTTTTTTAGCACCTGGTCAGGGCAGGCGTTAAGGGACCTGTGGGCTCAGAAGGAGCCCAGAGGTGCCCTCCCATGCCCCCAGGGACCCCCCCGTCACCCTTGCCCACCCCAGGAGGACGCCTAAGGATGGAGGGACCCATCCCAGGGACATTAAGGTGAGTTCAGGTAAGTGTTTTTTTTTTTTTTTTTGTGTGGCATAGGGGGGCCTGATTTGTGCCCCCCTACATGCCACTATGCCCAATGGCCATGCCCAGGGGACAGAAGTCCCCTGGGCATGGCCATTGGGCAAGGGGGCATGACTCCTGTCTTTGCTAAGACAGGAGTCATTTCTATGGGGGTTGGGAGTCGAAAAAAATGGTGCAAATCGGGTTGAGGCGAAAAATTTGCCTCAGCCTGACTTGCCCCATTTTTTGGCGCCCAAGCTCCATATCCCCCTACGCCGGCGCTGCCTGGTGTACGTCGTTTTTTTTCACGCACACCAGGCAGCGCCGGAGGCTAACGCCGGCTAACGTCATTGAATAAATACGGCGCCCGCATGGCGCTTCAGAATGCCGTTAGCCGGCGCTAATTGTTTTGACGCAAAACTGCGTTAGCGCAGTTTTGCGTCAAAAAGTATAAATATGGCCCCAAGTTAAAATAGTGCCCATGTCTAATCTGGCAAATACATGTCTACCTAAAGCAGCAATTTGTACTCCTAGTATATTGATATTTAAAGAAACAGTCATTAAACACCTTAGTGTGAGGCCAATTAATGATCACCCAGTAGTCTCCCTCTATTACTAGGTTGGGTTTTTCCATAAACGAAGAAACATTCCAATACTATACAACTGACTACATTTTCATACCCAGAGAAATTACAATTTAACTTACAGTAATGATGATCTGATGCAGAGAGTGGCTATCTAACACCAGTGATAGGAAGGCCATTAAGGAAGCAGTAGGACAATTGTGTTTCTTTCTATGTGACTGCCGGTGCTTAATACTGTAAAATATTTTACATATGTCATTAATTTCTTAGGGCTATAGTGTGCAAAGTACACAAAATCACCATCTCAATATGCAACATTCCCTGAATCACTAGCCATATTTCCCATTGTCACTAAACCCCATGCCTGCCTTGCTTTGACTTACACTCTTTTTCATAAATAATGAATGCATCAAATATACATTAGATCCTGAGCCATGACCTTTAGAGGCATACAATATCATTCCATTAAAAGAGAAAATTAACCCTGTGTATTAGCTTCTACAGACCCAGTCTGCCAGATTCCATAAGATCAAAGAAATGTGGATGCCAATGATACCCTATGGGTCTCACAAGCCAGAAGAATTTGATCCTGGACAAAAGAGAGATGTATCATGTAAAGTGATCAGTCTTTCACCTTTTACTTATATTTTGTTTAAAAACCTATAGATCAATCCATTGTGTTCTCTCCTTATTTTATTTGTTCTATATTTGTCACTAAGGGTGGCTGTCCAGCTATTCCTCTTTCTAATTGATCAACTTCCATAATCAAATCCTGAAAATCAGAAAATGATTTTTGCCCACAGGTGCCATCTCTCTAAGTTAATGATTAATTTGTGTAGATGTGCTCTACATTTCCCTGAAAAAAACCATAATTAAGTCAGAAGCATAACTGGGAAACATTTCATGTTTGTGCAATATTATGAAGTGCAACACTGGGCAAAACTATTTAGTTTATTCAAGAAATATGCTGAGGCTCATCGAATACTAAGTAAGTGTATAAATAAATAGACTGAATATAGGACGTAACATAGTGACTTAAATGAGGTTGTTTGAAGTACTTCTTTTACATATGAGCTGTGATGGGCTCTACTACAATAAGAGGGTGTTCTTGGGGAAGATGAAAGGGACAGCACCTTCCAAACCAGACATTGAATGGGGGACAAACATGGCACTGAATATACTAATGGTTACTGCAATGTGTCTATATTAAGGTCATTGTTAGATTTTTAAGTTAGTGGGGTGCCTAAGTAACATTTTTTATAATATATTGTTTAAGGTGCACATAATTTGCATAAACTATGACAAAACTTTATAATATAGTATGAAATGTGTTGTAATGGCTATATACTTAAGAGCCTTCTATTTGTCACACAGTGTTTAATTTTTTTACTGGGAAAAGTATCTTTGAAACTGTTTCTTTTAACAGATTTTCATCCACAATTTGCATGCAAAAATTGTCAACCTGTTATATCTCTTAAAACCTGCATGCAAAATGGGCCTTTCATCACTTATGTTTTTTTAAAAATTGTCTTCTGCTTCTTTCTACCTTCTGTCTCCCTCTTCAGTATACAAGTTACTCTGAAAATCTCATGCCTAAGTGCCTTAAAGCTCTTTGGAAAACATGACAATATCTATTTATTACAGCTGTAAATTGTGTCTCACCTAGCCCCAATTCCAGTTAGGAATTGTGTCTCACCTAGCCCCCCTCTAATGAGCACATCTATGCTGATAATTACCACAAAGAAACTGGCGTGAATGCATGGAATGAGCATGCAAAACTAACCCCAATACCCAGTTAACTGACCACTAATTTGGCTCCTGAGTAGCATGCTACTAGTTGCAAATGCTTCAACGCCTCTTCAGGGGCAGTAAGCGCAATACAAATGCAATTTATAACAATTTATATATATTAAAAAAATGGTAAATAATATAGGGGGTCATTACGACCTCAGCGGTCTTTTCGCAAGAATCTGACGCATCAGCTCCGATGCATCAGATTGCTAGCCCTGCCCAACGACTCTCTAAAAATGCCTAGAATTCACTATATTCACAATACAGAGCTCCGTGGCAAACATTTTCACAGATGCGTCAGATATTCTGACGTGTCTGTGGCGCTAAACTCACTCATTGCATCAAAAAATTATGCTACTCCAGCAATGCCAGGACGTCCCCATTGAGGAAAGCCCTGCATCAGTTTTATGTCTGCTCTGAGCAGACAGTAAAATTCTGATGCAGTAAAGTTGCAGAATGACACTGCTTCAGTTCTGCGTGGCCTATCCTGTGGGTGTGCCTACCTTGCATACATTATATCTGACGCAGGTATAATGTGGCACAAGGCTTTACAAACTGAGGCATTGGGCCTAACAGATCAGTTTGGAAATGTTGAGCAGCGTAGAGCACTGCTTGTGCCACCGTTGCAGCAAAAAATGTCCCAACTGTGGCGGAAAGGCTTCGTAAATGAGTCCCTAAATGTCAAACCTTTTGCATCATCAACAGCCGGTGAATCAGTTCTAATACATTGTATGCACATACCACCACATACCTCACATTCCTGTGGATTCTTAAATTACCATTAGGAGTCAAATTTATATATGTGGGTTAGCCAAGGTTTGCAGACAGGTTTTAGTGAGAAAAAATTCCAGATGTTGAGTGCATGTTTAGGAAGGTGGTGGACATTAACAAAAGGTTGGCCTAAAGTCCATCCTTTTACAACTGGCTTGAATCTTTCGTCGAAGTTGTGCAAGACGTGAATTTACATGAAAAACAGGTAATTCTCCTCCTGGTGGGGTCACACTCAGTAAGTGAAGCTGTTTAGCAATTTACACCACTTTGACTCGACATCTGGTGGGTTTAGTTTTGAGAGATTGCACTACACTTTGGCCAGAGGAAATCTTTCTGCCGCTGCTCCGAGTTCTGGGTGATACAGGACAGAGAGAAGGTGTTTGCCAAGCCAGCTGCCGAGGGCAAACTCCCTCACTTTGCCAAGGTTTTTATTAATCTTTGTCACTCCTCAGTCCGAATTGCTGATCAGATGGAGAGGACGCTCAGGAGGAGACAACATTAACACTAATGCCAACACCTTACACTGCGGAAGCGGCTGAGTGTGCTTGTGCCTGCATCTCCTTTTACCAAGCTGCAACAACCCCCAGCCACTTTGGAGGGCCACTGGGGCAGTCTTTCACTTAATTCCGGACCCTGCTCTCTGTGTACAGTCTGGCCGGTGTTGAAAGGTGGTGGGCAAACTCAGATAAACCCACTTTGAGAGATGACAGACAGAGGATGTATCATAGACATGACCCACAAGCGGTTTGCAGGGAAGGAGCTGGAGACAGGTGTGGTGGAAGAGGGGTGAGTCAAGGTCTTGCAGGTTGGTTGGTGGTGGTGATAAGTGCAACTTTCAATCACAATACTTAAAAATCCAACTTTTAAAAAGTTGGCATTTTCTTGTCCTACCCATGTAATGCCTGAAGCCTGGTCATGGGTCACATGACTAGGTGTAGCTGGTAATTGGTCTTTGTGTATTGCTCCCAGACAATGAGACAAAGGGAACCTAGGATGGATCACTCTGATTTAATGCGAGGGAGAGCTGTTACCTACTACACTTGCACATCACAAAGGCCCTGCCTGAGCAGTCTCAAAAAGGGTTTGCCACTAGTCTTTTGTGTCCCCAGGCAAGCTGGGGTTAGGGGAGGGAGGAAGGGGATGTCTGGCACCTCAGGGGAGTGGGAACCTTGTGAAACGTCTCCTAATTCAAAGTGGCCATAAGGTTTAAATATATGGGCCTCAGCCCTACCTTTTTAGCACACTCCTGGACCTGTGAATGCTACAGAAAAGGGTCTGCTGTACTGCTTTGCTCCCAGAAGGACTGCCACTCTGCTGCAGTGCTACTTTGCTACTCTGCTGCCTGCTGTCTTGATTGCGGGTCGGAACAAAGGACCTGCACCCTTCATCACAGGCTGAAGTGACTCCAGGGGTCAGTCAGCTGACCTCCTGTTCTGAGCTACAGGGACATAACAAGCTCTAGAGGCTCCCAGAAACTGCCCAGCTGACCCTTTGCCCTTACCTGCAACTGAACATGCTTGGGTCCTTCTGCCCTCTGCAGGAGTGTGTTTCCGGATCCCCAAAGGATACCCCTTAGGTCCTGGACCCCTGGTGTGTCCTCACATAAGCTTCTCTTAAGTTTCTGGGCTCCTTAGTAAAAGGATCTGTCCCATTTGTGCCAAGATCTTACTGCCAGCATTGCCTGTCAATGAGAAATTCCAGCTAGCCTGGCTCTGCCGCTACAGCAACTGCCAATGACGTCCAGCAGTGCGAGAGTTGCACTACATACTACAGCATCGACAGCTCATGGAACAGCTCCAGTCCTGACTGCAATGCCCGACAGGATCTTTGCACTACAGTGAAGACCATTTGCAATGCCCTGCATGCTCTTTCCACTACTTAGTCAGATATCCGCTATGCTCTCCCTGCTCGTCGTGGCCTTAAAGTGTTTATTCAGTTTTACTCTATTGTTTCCAAATTGGAGTGGGATTTTTTTTGTGCTGTGTTTCACTTGATTAATGTATGAAGGCTGCATAAATACTTTACACATTGCCTTTAAGTTAACCTTGATTGCATTTGTGCCAAGCTACCAGAGGGTTGAACACAGGTTAATTTAGGGTTTTCATATGCTTCACCCTGACAAGAATTTTGGTTTCTGCTTGAGTAGGGCTTCACTGACCTCAACACAAACCATTGACATCAGTTTTTTACGCCATCTCGGCAGTGTGGCGGCAATATAAACATATCAGTAATGGGATCAACTATACATCTCCATTGCTTCATAGAATTAAGTTACCTAATAGTGTGGCTCATTACGTGGAATATTTTAATAATGAGTTGCTGTTAGCTTTGACTGTCAGCCAGCAATTCGCCACCATAAAAACATTTGATAGCTAAAGGTATTTGTGGTCCCATTCTACAATCCTGAGCATTCCTAATAAAGCATATCTGCTTGTATACCTAATAAATTTACCAATAGGAAAATTATTATTATAAGACAATTTTTACTGAAATGACCCCGGGAATGGGGGAGGGTATGGAGGAGCTCCCTGCATATTGGTCCACTTGCCCGACTACTACAGATTCCCACTGTTTTGTCCAAGCTATTTGAAGAACAAATGATGCCCTCTCCTTACAAGCTGTAAATCTAGGAGAAAAAAGTATCAAGTCTGGGGACTAAAGCCTGATGTCACCAAATGCTGACACCACTATTAAAACGTTGTATTCGAAACAGCTAGTGATAGGATAATAACACATGGAAACGCAACCAAATAAAAAGTTATATTTGTCTGACCTCGATCTCAATGGAACTTATCATGCCAGATGTTATTTTGGAATGCTAAGTCAACTCAACAATGAAGAAAAGAAATAAAAGATAATCTAGATCTAGGAGTCTTTGACAGTAGCTTCTCATGTAATAATAATTTTCTATCCATGTAGGATCTCTATATTTCTCCTGATTTCCCAATAAATACGTATTCTCACTTACCTAGAGACTATGTCCAAATGTCAGAGGCCTTACATGTGCTATAAGGCATCCTCAATTTATTTTAAAATTGTTGGAAAACTAGCTCCTAACTCAGATTTCATTTTGCAACCATTGGCAACCATATTGCTTACTCTTATAAGCCACCCGGTACATGCCAACTTACGGAACACACTCCCGAATCAAAACCCCGATAAAGACCACAGAGGTCAATTAATTAGTAAATGGAAATGATCATAATGAAAGGTATATGGCTATCCAATTGGGAAATCCAATCTTGGGAAAAATAGCAAGACGGAAAACTTGGGGGCGAGAAAATGTATTACTTTCACATTTTTCCAAAGAATAAAAGGAGTCCACAAATTAACTCTATCTTTATCTGATCTGTCTCTAGTTCTCGAATCCGTTTTAGATATTTGATAGGCAGCTCAAGAATCCAAAAAACTCTTTATAATCACAACACGTAGATCCAGAAAAAAGGATACAAACAAGAAGATGTAATTAAAGAAAAATGAAAAGTCAAACAAATGCAGAATAAAAAAAAAAGGAGGCAAATGAGATTCCTCTCAGATGACTCTAGTCCCGAGCCAGTTAGCAACAGACAAACCTTATTGAAAATATATTGGATCCTATACCTGACGATTAGCCGATTAATGGGGATAATGTTAGCACAAAGGGAAGCCTCAGCAGAGAATTTCGCCACAGGTCACGTAAACTCGCTTTGTGGCTGACCATAGGACTAATCCTCGAGCAGATTGCTCTCCACACAAACCCGAAAATCACTAAAAATGAAAAGATTAATAAACGGCATATAAGAAAAGTTAGTACACATACTAACGCTACACATAATTTACAACAGACCCAAGATTTAGACCCAACGTTATCTACTGCATCCACAATTGAATTTGTAGAATTGCTCCATAGAGAAAATGGCCCACTAATTTGATCGAAAATAATAAATTTGTTCTACAGCTCTCTTACTCAGTTGTCATTTAAATTAACTCACAGAGTAACTCAGAAGATACATTTGTAAAACATCTGCAGCAAAATGATCTAATCAGATTCAGAACAACGTTCTATCCTGGTCTTGGTTGCCTGGAACATTGAACAGGAATACATTTCGAAATATTACACAGTGGTCAGTTTGACCAAAACATCTCTCCGATCTCCTGAAACCTAGCTGGGTTGCATAAAGATAAAATAAATATATAATAAATTTGAAGGCTACTATAATATGTTTACGGGAATCATGGGCAACTGGAAACTTTCTAGTAGATGAATTTTATATAATGAGGGGCATATTTCTTGCGCCCATTAGTGCCACACCAACACCACCATGTGTGTGCCGTACTTAAAACATGGCGCACCATGGCAGTAGTAATGAGGACTAGCCTCATTATGTTTGACATTAGTCTGTCACTTTGGATTTTTCAAAAATGATGTAGCTAATCCTGCAGAACACCCAGAGGCCCACTGAACACAATGGGAGCCTCTTTTTAACACCAGCTCGTAGCAAATCTAATATATTTCTTTGCACCATTTTTTGATCCCTCTAGTGCCGGACCGCCCCTCTGGCATACATTACGCCTGGCACAGACATAATGTGGAGCAAGGGGTTACAAAGTGGCACAATGCAAGCATTGTACACGCTTTGTAAATGTGTGGCTCGTAATTTTTTGCCTTCCAATGCCACATTAGCGTGAAAAAATGACGTTAACGTGGATTTGGAATCTCACTAGGCCCCAATAAATCCTGGCCTAGATAGTATTTAAAAAAGGAAACAGGCAAAAGGTGGCATTGCAATTCTTTTATCTGTGGTTTATGACTGGAATTTTCTGATTATCCCACATTATAGCAATACCCTACTGTGCCTAAGGATCTATCTTCCAAAAAACAAACACAATCAGGGTAATTCTTCTATATGATGTAATTTATGTATCTCAGCAGATCAACATTATAATTCATTATTAATCTCCACATTCAACCTCATAAATACAAAATTTGAAAGAGACTACCACATGGATATTCATAGTAGAAACCTTCAAACCTAAAGTATCAAATATTTACTACAGGCTTTTAAAAAGGAAGAGCTAGAAGAAGGCTGAAATATTCCAAAATCTCAAAACCCCTAATAGCATTAAAGCTGACAAGCGTAGAATAGTTTTATAACAGCAGGTGAACGCTCTGGGCACTATTATTTCCAATGGAAAAGTGGCACCATACATACTGGCCACAATGGCTAGACGAGGGTTTCTAAGCACAATAACTGATTATTACTGCCAATGCTTTATATAATTTGGTTTCTGAACTGAACAGTATAAATACAATGCATAGTGATCCTGCCATACCTAAAACATGTACAAAATGGAAAAGAATCACACAAAACAAACAAAAGACCAAAGAACCTTGTAAAGGATGGGATGGATGCACAACTATTGGCTGGAGTAAATAAACTTATCCAGAAACAGTTCCAACCAGAGCCTGCAAAACAAATGGAGATAATCAAAATGTACAGGAAAACACACAAAATAAATCAAATTGCACAAAGGAAAAGAAGTACTATATGAATTTATAGACTGTTCGCTGAGCTGCACAAGAGAAACTCAAACCACTTCTAGCGGATTGTAACAATATATTGTGGGTCAAAAATGAAAAACTTGCAAATTCTATGCCGATCTGGGATGACTTTATTTCCAAATTACATAAGATGAATACACAATCTTGATCTAATTGAAAGTTCTTTTTCAATCCCCCAACTGAAACAGAATATCTCTCCTCTAAAGAGTTGCCATATTGTCAGATATATAAATGAAGCACTATTACCAGCAGCTATAGCTCAGATGAGATTCTGGTAACTGAAATAAAGAGTATTGAAGACAATGATTTAAATGAAAATACAGAAGTCCAGGTACTCACTCTTTAGAGTACCTGTTTGTCCCTTAGAATTACTGCTACGCTCCCATTAAATGAATTTCAGCAGAGATAAAAAGTGCAGGTACTCACCTTTTCAAATTGAAGGAGGGCAGGTACTCAGTACCGGAGGGTACCTGCTCATTTAAAGCACCGATTAAAAGGGATGTAGAACTATAGGGTAAAGTCCCCACCCTATTTTTTCATGCTGCTAAGACATTGGTACTGTTCTAAAGTCATGGTTGGGGAGTATTATCATGCCTCTTAATAAAAAAGGATGAAAAGAACTCTTGGCAACTACAGGCCAATTCCTCTCTTGGATGCAAAAATTAAAGGTGGTCATTACGACCCTGGCGGTCTGAGACCGCCAGGGCTAAAGTGGCGTCCGTACCGCCAACAGGCTGGCGGTACGGAGACCCATATTTCAACGCCGCGGTCGCACCGCCGGGGCCGGCGGTTTCCCGCTGTTTTAGCCCCGTTGGTGATAATCCAGCGCTGCCCTGGGGATTATGACTTCCCTACCGCCAGCCTGTTTCTGGCGGTTTGCACCGCCAGGAAGAGGCTGGCGGTAAGGGGAGTCCTGGGGCACCTGTGGTCCCTGCACTGCCCATGCCACTGGCATGGGCATTGCAGGGGCCCCCTAGCAGGGCCCCATGCAGCTTTTCACTGTCTGAAAAGACCGACGGGTGCTACTGCACCCGTTGCACGGCCGCAACACCGCCGGCTCCATTAGGACCCGGCTCCTATGTTGCGGCCGCATTCCCGCTGGGCCGGCGGGCGTAAACTAGGTTTGCGCCCGCCGGCCCAGCGGGGATGTTGTAATGGGGACCGCGGGAGTGCGGCCACATTGGCGCCCGCACAGCGGTTACGCCAATGTTGTCATGACCCCCAAAATGTTTGCAAATGGTAGATCTGATCATTTGGAGACATGGGCCATAAGGAAACTATCATACCATTTGTGCAATCAGGTTTTGAAACCTGATTGCTCGACACACTGTTAATATTGCTGTGTTTCAGACTATTTTAGACAAATATTAGTTGTCCACAGTCAAACTGTATATACAGCTTGTATTGACTTTACAACAGCCTTTAATTAGGTGGATAGACCCACATTGTGTCAAATATGCTGTAATTAGGCATACCAACAAAACTACTGAAACTCATTTACATACCTCAACATGGGGAAAAATGTCGTAGAAGGAAATAGAGCTATTCTACCATCACTTGAGACACATAATGGATTGAAACAATGTTGCCTATTAGCCCCACTTTTGTTTTCTTGTATCTATGATTTGCCATTACAATTTATGAATTTGAAGATTTTTCCTCCAAAATTAGGATCTAAGGCACATATTTATACTTTTTAAGTGCTGCATTTGCATACTTTTTTGACTCAAAAGCAGTGCAAACGTAAAAATTAAAATTATATTTTGACAGTTTGCGCCATTTTTGCATCAAAAAATGACGCTAACAAGGCGCTAAAAAAGTATAAATATGGGCCTAAGTATCTATCCACCTATTGTATGCCGATGATGTGGTATTGTTTTTTCTAACACCAATATACCTTCAAAGTGATTTGACATAGTTGAATAACTATGCCCAAAAGCACTTTTCAGATAAATAATATCTCCAGAACAAAGATGTTAGCCTTTAGGGGAAAGAAAAAAGTATATTGTACAACTGGACCTTGGTACAAGAAAAACTCGAAGTAGCAAAAACTTAAATATAACTAGATAGAACAAATTAAATTTTACCCAGTTAGGGAGTAAGACTCTGGCTCATGCTAGTGCCTTATAATTCTTATATAGGTCACTAGGGAGGCGATATTTTAACCAACTATTAAATTACTATTACCAAAATATTGCCCACCCTAAGTAATGCACAATAACATGTTCTAAATTCTAAATGATCTTTTGTTAGAAATTAGGTTACTGGTTGACTGAGGTATGAATCCCAGTCAAGCAACAACCACAACTCTATTTAGGGTGAGTGTTAGGCAAACCCTAACTTAACCTGTGCTCACCCTCTGGTAGCTTGGCACAGAACAGTCGGGCTTTACTTAGAGGCAGTGTGTAAAGTATTTGTGCAACACTCAAGTTCCTCAGAAGTAAACACCATACAAAGAGATTCTGGGTTAGAAAACTGGAGCATAATGTAATAAGTAAAACAAGAATAAAATGGCAAAAATCCAATCAATAGAACTGTAGAGTCATTAATTTTTAAAGAATAAAATGCAATATATTGCATAAAAGCGTAAAGCCTCAACAGCAGCTGTCAGGTTGTGCTGGACTGGGTCAAAGTCAAAAGTTCAAGCCAACCACGATAGAATGTGGTTCAGTTACAGTGCTGCTAAAGTTTTACCTTTTCAAGAATTTTGGCAAGAGGTTTGCAGGGAAGAAGTTCAGCAAGAGCAAGGAGAGTGTAGCTGGTGATGGTCAGTGGGGCATGAGGAGCAGGTCAGGTATCATGGATCGTTGGGCTGGAGCCTCATGATGGTGATCCACATGGGTGGAGAATGCTTGCTTTGCAAACAGATGAACTTCAGCAGGAGGCTAGCGCTGGATTTCCGGGTGAACTACGAGGTTCTGGAGCGAACAGGCCCATTGACAAAGATCTTAAAAGCTTAACTTTAAGAGCTTAGAAAACACTTCCATGGGCCCAGGACATGAGAGCAGACTCTTGGGGGTAAGGGCTTGTTTAAGATGGGTCCAGGAGCTATGGGGAGCCTCTTATGTCCCTGAGACTCAGATCAGGAAGCCAGAAGACTGTCCCTCTGTGTCAGTCTGGGGTCCTGGGTTCACAATGGGTTCCACATCCAGTTCTTCCTCTTTAGGTAAGAGGGCAGCAGGGGGCAGGTCAACACAACAAGGCAGCAGCTCGTTTTGAGTGGCAGTTCTTTCACCCGCATATCAGTCCTTATTCCTGGCAGACTATCCACAGGTCCAGAAGTGTACTGAAGTGGTGGTCTCTAAGGTCCAGTGCTTATACTCAGTGGTGCCTTTGAAGTGCACAGATGTCTACCCTTCCTGCCCTGACAGCAGACTCAGTACAGGGGGTATGCAGCTTTTTGAGTGGGAACGATACACCACCTATTCAGTTGTAAGTGAGACTGAATTCAGCCCCTCCCTTCCATCCTGCAAGGCTGGTCCATTAAGCCACAACTAAGCTCCCATTGTGTGTGGCTGTCTAAGGGAATACACAAAGTCCAGCTGTCATCCATCCCAGACATGTGATCAGAGACAGGTACTAGGCACCAAATGGCTAACGTAAAAAAATGCAAATATTCTAAAAGTTAAATTTTCAAAATTTCAATTTAAAATCCAACTTCATTACAAGATAGGATTTTGAATTGTGATTCCAGAGACAGCAAACTTGAAAGAATTTGTTCTTCCCATTTGGAAATTAAGCATACAAATTGCAATACGGCAACTGTTATCCTATGGGAGAGATCGGACTTGCAGTTGTGAAAAATTAATTTAAGAGTTTTTCACTACCAGGACATGTTAAACTTTAAAGTACATGTCCTGCTTTTTAGATACAGTGTACCCTGCCCTCTGGGCGGTCCAGCGCCTACTCTAGGGGTGACATATGTATTCAAAAGGAAGCTTTACGTCTAGCAACAGGGTTACTTTGCCAGAGTGAAATGGCAGTACAAAATTGCACACAAGCTCTGCAATGGCAGGCATGAGGCATGGTCAAAGGGCTACTTGAGTGGGTGGTACAAGCGGTGCTGCAAGGCCACAAGTAACATTTAATTTACAGGCCCTGGGCACAGTGTAGTGAACTTTACTAGGGAGTTAGAAGTAAATTAATATGGCAATTGGGGATAAGCCCATATTACCATGTTTAGAGCAGAGGGCACAAGCACTTTAGCACTGGTTAGCAGTGGTAAAGTACACAGACACCTAAGACCAACAAGAACAATTTCCGTGTAAATAGGAGGAGGAAGGCAAAAATGTTTGGATATGACCCTGCAGAAAGGGTAATTTTCCAACATCATTTTTTAAATGTTTATTAAAGCAAAATTGGATGAAAAATGTGTACTGTAAGTGTAGCAATGCCTGTACAAGTACTGAGTTTAGAACGTGGATTATCTGGGACATATGGTTGAGCACTTGCTAAAGTCATCTGGTGGGCATGTGCTCCTGTGGCATTCCTGAGAGTACTTTTATAGGAGGTCTTGCTAAGGAGCCCTTTTAAATAAAGGGTTATCACCACACTTTTAAAACTGGCATTACACATATTTGGGATTAATATGAATTTGATAAAAATGTGGACCCCAGGCATTTGTGTCTAGTCCCAAAAACCCAAATTATAACCAAAGTTACATACTAGATGTAGAACATTGTGTAAAATAAAAAATGTACAACACATTTTTTGTACACATACCGTTTGATTATGCCCAGCCCTATCTTTCATTCTGTACTGAGCAAGGATTAAAGAACCTAATATTGATACCCGCAAATATTGGCTGGCCAATCATATGACTCCTTCAAATGCAATTTCTGCCACAGATGAACATAATGGCCTAATTTAGAGTTTGGCAGACGGGTTACTCTGTCACAAACATGACTGATATCCCATCCACAGTATTACAATGTAAATAGGATATAATGGAATCATAATATGGTGGACGGGATATCCATCACATTTGTGAGAGAGTATCCCCGTCCACCAAACTCTAAATCAGGCCTTAAGATCTGTTTCATGTGTTGCAAGCAGATCCAGCACCAGTTGACTACAGAAGACGGTATCAAGGCCGTATAATCTTACACTGTAAGATTAATGCATATAATGAATTGACTAATATAAGACTGAATCTTCCAAATGAGCAGGTTTGTTTGGTGTGTTTCCATTGTCTAGGAGCTTCTTGAAAATATTTCAATGATGTGCATATTTTTAAACAATGCATTAATAAATGTTTTTACTTTTTATTCTATGTATTAGTTGTGGAATTACTGTCCTGTACTGTTGTGTGTTGAAGCCCACAGCAGACCCCTGCCAAACCAGCCAAAACTACCAACCACTCCCTTTCCTACCATACCCATCCATTGTCCTGGAAAAAGCCACCAACAGATGCCTCATCAACCACCTTGCCAAGCATCAGGTCTTTGATGCTATGTAGTCAGGCTTTTGATCCTACCATATCACAGAGACAGCCCCCATTGCAGAAACAGATGATATTGAGAGGATCCCAAGCAGAAGAGAAAATACCACCATCATCCTAATGGACATCTCAGCAGCCTTTCACACAATCTCCTCCTGCATCGTGAGCAGACGCCAGCATGAGACTATCAATATAATCAATAACATTACTTTATTTTGGCTTATAAAAACCATAAAAGCAGTACACTCATAAATAGGTTAAAATGTCCTGTCACACAGATTTAATAAAATATTACAGAATACAACATGGAAGTGCATATTTAAAAAGCAACAAGGATACTACAGTACAATCATATCATGCAGGTGGTAGCGCACAGAGACAGAATATCATGGTCCTGATCAAACAAAACCTTGAAATCTCATTGGGCACTTTACTCAATCTTATTCTCCATGCCCAAAAGAGAAACCTCGATATAGCTAACAAAATGTGTTCCTTTTTTTAAATAGTTTTAAAGGTATTTTTATTAGTAACATAGCAAGCATTAGAAAAGCAAGTAGAGCATATACCTTCATTTATTAACTCAGCATCAGTAGGGGTTTCAGAGGACTAAACAATACTCGTGTTCTCCCCTCCCCCTTACTACCCTGTGTCACCCATCACAGCATTCCATTTATACAGAATTTTCACCCACTTTGAAGGACAGCCACAGCTTTCATTTATCAGTTTCTCGCCAGGGTGGATGACCACGGAAGCACCGCCAACAGGCTGGCGGTGCTTCCCTGCCCATTCAGACCGCGGCGGGTCAGAAAAGGGGATCCGGCGGTTTCCCGGCAGATTTCCCCTGTCTGGGCTGAATCTCCATGGCGGCGCTGCAAGCAGCACCGCCATGGAGATTCCGACCCCCTTCCCGCCACCCTGTTTCTGGCGGTTTTTACCGCCAGGAACAGGATGGCGGGAACGGGTGTCGTGGGGTCCCTGGGGGCCCCTGCACTGCCCATGCCACTGGCAGGGGCAGTGCAGGGGCCCCCTAACAGGGCCCCAGCATGAATTTCACTGTCTGCTTTGCAGACAGTGAAAATCGCGACAGGTGCAACTGCACCCGTCGCACCCCTGCAACACCGCCGGCTCCATTCGGAGCCGGCTTCTATGTTGCAGGGCCTTGTCCACTGGGCCGGCGGGTGCTCCTTTGGCGGGCGCCCGCCGGCCCAGCGGGAAAGCCAGAATGGCCTCCGCGGTCTTTTGACCGCGGAGCGGCCAAATGGCGGTGACCGCATGGCGGGCGGCTACCGCCGCCCGCCGCGGTCAGAATGACCGCCTATGTCTTGTTTCCAGTCCCCGATTTATGGTGTTTGCTCCACACCCCATACGCACCCAAAGTTACATTTGGCTACTGCCAGTCCCAAGGTCATCCATGTCCTATCCATGCAGTTTAGATCAGTAACATCCCTGATGTTCAATAGACATAATTTGCCAGATTTCAACATGCTACTTCCACATAAATCATTCATACAAGCAAACACTGACTTCCTAAAGTGTTGGATCGCAGGATAGCTCCATATAATGTGGAAGAAGGTCCCTTCCTGACCGCACTGTCTACGGCAACCTGCATCAGTGGCCCTACAGACTTTTATCATGGAGGTACATGCAAACCAAGACCTGTGGAGTATTTTTAGTTGCACTAGACGAAACCCAGAATTAATGGACACCTTCCTTGGGGCTGTCAGAGCTTCAAGATATTCATCTCCCTCGAGACCATCTAAGTCATGCTTCCATGGTTCCTTCAAATACTTTAGAGTATTTGGTGAGTTGTTGATCAACTTTGATCTGTGAGTAAGGTCCCTCTACCGGGCATGTGCTTGTCTAGCAAGCTATGCTCCATTCCTTTAGGCAGTGCCGCTTGGAGCGCATGCCATACTTGTAGGTATCAATATTTTTCAGTGGGGGCTAGCTGTTATTCCCATTGCAAGTCAACAACAAGAATTACCTTTCCCTGTGATCAGAGAGATACCACCTTGGAAAGACAAATGACGTCCCATTTAGAAAACCCATGCTGGGTCCCTATGGCATCCAATTTCTCTGAGTCCCAAAGGCAAGTGGCCTCTGTTATCTTGCCCTTCCAACCAAGTTGATGAAGTGTTGTGTGCCAGAGGCTTACCATCGTCCCCACTGGGCCTGTGAGAGTAGTGTATTTTGGGCCAGCGTAAATGGCCTTAACGTGTCCCTCTGGGTTCATGACCAGCTTATTCAAATGAGATGCGGTTCATCTGCAGGGAGGTGAACCCAGTGATTAATTGCAGTGAGTTGTGCCTCACAATAATATTTTCAAATGTTGGGCAGGGCAATCCCCCCATTGTATCACCCTCTTGTCAGTTTATGATGTGCTATTCATGCTGGACCACCATCCCAGAGCAATGTTTTGACTTCATTCTCTATTGCTTTAAAACAGGTCACTGAGGCAAGGTGGGCATATCATGTAGGGCATAGAGGAAGCAGGGTAGTGCAATCATTTTCAAGACCACAGCCCTGCCTAGCAGTGACAGTGGAAGGGATTTCCAGTGCTGGACATCACACTTTAACCCTAACAGTGGTGGCATCAGGTTACAGGTATAGAACAGAGCGGGGTCGGTGGTGATGTGAATTCTGAGGTATTGGAACCTATGTTTGGCAATCTTTGCCTCACGCCCTCGGGTAAGCACGGCATCTGTTCTCTCAGGATATAGATCAGGGACTTTGTTCAGGTATAATCCCAATATTAATCAAACTTCTCAGTATGTGCATGATTCTGTGAAGTATAAGGACCAAGACTGCTACATAGAGCAGAATATCATCTGAGTAAAGCAATATTCTGTCTTCCCTCAGTCCACCACAGACCTTGGATCAGCGGGTCCACTCTGATCCATGCTGCAAGGGCTTCTAATACGAGAAAAAATATTAAGGGCAGCGGGCATCCCTGTCTGGTACCATGTCAGAGGCTTAACAGCTGGCAGGATCCCCCATTGACTGTTACATGTGCCATGGGGTTTGTGTAGAGGAGCCTTATCCATTCTATCCATTGTGTATCAAAACCTATTCTAGTCAAGACTTCAAACGGATAGGGTCATTCAACCATGTCAAAGGCCAATCAGGCTTCACAGAGAGGATGAGGGTGTCTTCTTGGACCCTGTCAACCTGACCCAGCATGCCATGGAGGTGCAAGAATTGAGAGCAGTACTTTGCCCCAACATAAAGCTGGATTGATCCAGATGAACCAGTGTGGTGATGATCTTAATCCAATGGGAGGCCAATACATTGGCAAGTATGTTATTGTCAGCATTGAGAAGCATGATAGGCCTATCTGAAGGGCAGCTCTGTGGTGGTTGACCTCCTTGTGTTTGACAACAATGGAGGCTAACCTTTGCGCTCTCTGGAGTGAGACCAGTTTTCAACTCTCTTTGTACATTCGCAGCAGGTGGGAGCAAGCATTAAAGCAGTGAGCTTATTTAGTTTGATCGGAACACCATTGGGGCCAAGTGCTTTACCCGAATTTAAATTGCATATTGCCCGTACATTTTTCTCCTCAGTTATTTATTTTTGTAGGAACTCTCTGCCCTCGTGTGAGGCCATGGAGCTGTATGTCAGAGAGGAGTTCCCGGGATTCTGTTGTTACAGTCATCACAGCTGGGGATACAACTGGACGTAGTGTGTGGAGAAGGCATTTGCCATCCCCTGACTGTAACCTACTTGTGTGCCCTCAATACAAATTTCCCACACCCATCTATATGCTTGCTCCGGTTTGTTGAACCATGCAATGAGTTTCCCAGTCTTGTCTCCTACCTCATAAAGGCAGTGCTGTGTAGCCATATGTCTCGCCCTGGAGGCTTTGGATGCCACATCCCTATATTCTTTTTGTTTGGCGTCCAAGGATGCTTAGTGTCAGCCTGATCTTGATTGGCAATTTTAGCCTCCAAGTTGAGTATCTCCTGCTCAAGCGCCTCCATTTTTAAGTACCATGGATTAAGTGTTCTTTCTCGATGGTTGTGCCTGTTACCAAGATCATAGACTGCCCATAGTGGGTAGTGGTCAATAATACACCTTGCTAAATGGTGGACGTCACATACCCACGGGAGCTTGTGGGCCAAAGTGAGGTAATAATCGATGTGAGAGAGACTACCATGGGCCCCTGAATGAAATGTAAAGTGTTGAGTCATTGGGTTGAGGGCATGCCACATGTCTATTAGGTCAGGGGCAGATAGCAAGTCACCTAGCGAGTAGCAGGAGGATCCTCTCTGCCAGGGTCCAGTGGTCATTTATTTCACAGAGTGCCATGTTGAAGTATCTGGCCATCAGCAGTTCCGACCAGTAAATGGAGCAGGAAAGCACTTAAGTCACGGAGTGTGGTGGTGTGTAGCCACAGTGGGACATATATGGAGACAATGCAACCTTTTTATCAGAAACCCAACCCCTTTGGAAATGGTTGTGTAGCTCACATGGGCAACCATTTTATATCCCCTCCTGTCTAGTTACTGACAGGCATTATCCATAAGATGTGCTTTCTTTAGGACAACAACATCTTGGGAGTGCCATTTTATGTACTGCATCACCACCCCTCTTTTCATTTTGTCCCCTAGTCCATTTGCATTCCAGTACAATTGTTGAATAGGTGTCTTATCTATTGTGGTGAGCATGTGTAGATGGAGTTCTTCAGTGAGTCCCCCCCCTCCATTCCATTTGTGCCATCTGGAGGCCGGGCAGCAAGCCAGTTCTGGGTGCCACATACCTCTGTCAGTGATACTGTATCGCAAGGAGCTTGCTAAACATAATGAGAAAACAAGTAAAATCCCCTAACAAACTACCCCACCCTGCCTCCCTGTAAGGCAGAATTTGCACTGCCTGCCCCGCCAACACTGCATAGTGCCTGTCGCCCCAAACCATCATTCAAAGTACAGGTGACAATGGCAACCGCCGAGAGGCTACCTACCCCTGCACCAACTGAAAGGTTATTTGTTACCAATTTCTTCCATTTTCGCTCAGAGACATCTCACCCCTGAGTATTGTTCCCCCAGGTTAGAGGCATAGAGGGCAAGTCGAAGCCCATTGCACATGTTTGTGTTGGATATCCCAAGCCACTGTGTTGCCGACCTCACTCTTCAGTCTTGAACCAGTCTTTAATAGAGTCCTGCTGTGTCACTCGAAGTTCTTGGCTTTGTGGCAAATTTCACTGCTGGCGTGGGTCGGTAGAGTCATGCTAGCATTCCAGGGTGCTGTTGTCACGTTGCTGCAGTTAGGAGTTTTCCTGTGGCTTTGGCCCAGAAACCTGTCTCCATTTATCCAGCCAGTCCCAGGCCACAGGCAGGAACACAAAATAACAGGTCTTTCCACTTGCCACAACTTGCAATTGTGCCCGAAACATTGTGGAGTGTTTGATCTCTCACTCCCTCAGGGCCTTCTCTACTTAGATAAAGCGTGGCAATGTTGAACTTGATTGGCGGGCTGCTGCATGCTCTTTGTAGGATTACATCCCTGTTGCAGTAGTTGAAAACGCAAGCAGTGATCAGGCAGCATGGCCCTCCTGGTTTTGGAGGAGTACTCAGTAAACGGTGCACTCTCAACTAAAAAATAGTTTGAGAGGCCCCTGTGTTATAGCTGTTTAAGTATGAGGTCTTCAACAAAAAGATCAACTACTGGTCCCTGTGATATGCCAGGCACCCCTATTATGCCAACATTGTTTCTTCATGAGAGGCCTTCAAAATCTTCCAGTTTCGCCCCCAAGATGTCCGTGGTGGTGTGCAGCTCCTTGATTTGCTTTTTCAAAGTAACTGTTTCGTCCTTGAGGCTGGCTAGTGAATCTTCTGCTTCTTTCATATAGGCTCCCATGTTGTGGAAATCTGTTATTCCCAGTGTGACCTCTGTGGAAACAGTTTCAATGTTGGTCTTTAGGGAGCTGCGGATGCCCTGTACTGCCACCATGATGTCTTTGAGGGTGAGTGCAGGTGTCAACAATCAGGCAGGCTGCTCCATGGGCCTTGTCTCCCTCTGATGGGGGCATTGCCACATACCTCCACCTAGGACAGAGTGAGTGTTAGGCCAGGTCACTGAAAAGGCAGTCAGCCTCTCTCTGTCACATTGGGCCACACTGTTCCTGCTGCATTTCATGTTGTGCTGCAGACACTGAAGCTGTAAATTGAGGCCTCAGCTTATCTCCATTGTCCAGGCCACACCTTGTGACAGGGCAAGATTGTGTCTTTCAGTGATTAAGGGTGACCTGGTATTCCCGCTGCCCATAATTTCCAAATGTCAGACTTTCATGGCACGGGACACTGATATTGTGATGGATGTTGAGGGATCAGCCCGGCGACCTGCAGGAGCTTCTCTAGTTAGTGGGCATCTTACTCGATGGTCGGCCACCTCAACCCCAGAATTATTTTCTTTGTGTCAAATTTAATTGCCTTCGGGTTTCCCCAAAAATGGACCATACCCATAAGTTTCTAAAGTGTAACAATCCACCTTCTTCATGTCAAGCCATAGCCTGGGCAGAAGAAGATGAAATGCTCCTCTGTTTCCTGACATAATGGGAAAAAAGGGCAATGGGATAGTGAATGTCTTGTTTTATCCCATTTACTTATGAAAGATCTTACGGGTAAACAACCAAACCTACATTTTATTTACAGGCTTTTAGCTTGTGGTGGTTCAATTCTGTCAAAAATATGGCTCAAAGCTAGGTGTGTATTTGTGTTGCAAACATTTTTCAATCACGCCACCCGATATTTGAGCATTCCAAATTTGCAAAAGCATTACTTCCCAGAAGACGTGCTTCAACTTTGTGGCTATGGATTTATTTGATGTGTTTCAGTAAAGCCACACTTTCTCCATTTTGATAGTTTCACAAATATATTTTGGCCCATATTTATACTTTTTTAGCGCAACATTTGCTCCGCTTTTTGACGCAAAAATGGCGCAAACTTACAGAATACAATTGTATTTTGCAAGTTTGCTCTGCTTTTGCGTCAAAAAATGGCGCAAATGAGGCACTAAAAAAGTATAAATATGGGCCTTTATCTGCTTTTGAGCAATGGAGTGCAAATGTTTTTGTCACTACTAACTAACCCTGCTAGGGCAACTCTACCAGTTCCGGAGGCGTCCATAGCTGCAATCAATGAAGTAGCAGTTTTAAGAGCACCACAAGATAGATATTAGTTAAAGCCAGGTCAAGGCATTATGGAATAAGGAGAAAGCTTTGGGGAAGGCTAAATAGTGACCTAATTCATTTATTTTCAATTTGGGTATGTGAGGGCACATTAGCACATCCCTTGAATGTGGCTCCTGCCAGCACAGTTGTCCTGTAAATCTCAAGAGCTGGGGAACCCACTCCATTAGAAGTGGCCTTATATTTCCTAAATATAACCAATGCTCTTTGCCATGGGATAGCTCTGCTTTTGCCTATCTGGGGGCCCCAGGAAAGATTAGCAGCCAATCTTACCCCAGATAATCAAAGCATTTCATTTGTTTCAAGGGTGTCCCCTCAACCAACATCCTGCCTCTAAAAGATCGATGGTGATTCAATGCCATTAACTTAGACTTTGACAAGTTTATCTCTAATCCCCACATGGAACAAAAAGAAGTAAAGTAATCCAAAGAGATTGGAGGCCTTGAAGGGATCGTGAGAGTAAGAGATCTGCTTGAAGTACTAATGCCCACAGAGTTTGGTGCATCATGGATGCATGAGACTGTCATTCAAGAACCAGCCATCTGATTTAGGTACACCTTCATAAGTGGAAGAACTCAAGTGGTCTACCTAATACCGTACTCTTCAGAAGCACAGGAACTCATCTGCAGAGTACCTCAAGACTTCTCCCTCAGCCGCGCCCACTTCAATGTCCCAACTGGCCGACATCATCCACACACATAAAATGAACATCATATTCTACATACAGTAGATAGTGTCCCTCTCAGACAAATACCCCGCGCAGAAGGAACAAATTTACCACATGCATGACAGAAGGGCCTACTTGGATGACGTCCAACTGTCTAAAAGACATTTTACCCACAGCTACTGTCAGAATACAAGCAACAAGCCTTGGGATCATCAGTGACAACAAACTGGACATGCCCACCTAGGTCAACACTGTCACCAAGATCTGTTTTTAAATCATAAGGATGCTGAGAAAGATTTAAAGGTGGGTACCAAAGAGCATTAGAAAAATAGTCAACCAAGCCCTCATCACCAGCAGGCTTGAATATGGTAACTCCTTCAACGCAAGAATCATTAAGGAAATCATGAAGAGACTATAGATTATTCAGTATGGAGCAGCTAGCCTTGTCCTCAACCTCCCACGTCACTCCCACATCTCACCACACCTGTGAGAGTTCCACTGGCTCAAGATGCACAAGTGTGCACAATTCAAGGTTCTTACCCACACATGCAAAGCACTACACAACTCAGGCAAGTCTACCTCAAACACTGCATACATCTCCACCAATCTCCTGACACCTCTGCTCAGCCAAACTCTTACTAGCACACGTACCATGAATCCACAAAGGCAGTTGCAAAGGTCTATCTGCCTCATACTTTGCTCCCAAAGCATGGAACAACCTTCCACAACACATTTGGGGGCATATTTATACTCCGTTTGCGCCGAATTTGCGTCGTTTTTTTCGACGCAAATTCGACGCAAAACTAACTCCATATTTATACTTTGGCGTTAGACGCGTCTAGCGCCAAAGTTCATGGAATTAGCGTCATTTTTTTTGCGTGAACACCTTCCTTGCGTTAATGATATGCAAGGTAGGCGTTCCCGTCTTAAAAAATGACTCCGATGCTATTGCGTCGGATTTATACTCCCGGGCAAAAATGACGCCCGGGAGTGGGCGGGTCTAAAAAACCCGCATTTGCGCCGGATTTTAGCGCCTGGGTCAGGGCAGGCGTTAAGGGACCTGTGGGCTCAGAATGAGCCCAGAGGTGCCCTCCCCTGCCCCCAGGGACACCCCCTGCCACCCTTGCCCACCCCAGGAGGACACCCAAGGATGGAGGGACCCACCCCAGGGACATTAAGGTAAGTTCAGGTAAGTATTTTTTTTTTTAAAAAATTGTGGCATAGGGGAGCCTGATTTGTGCCCCCCTACATGCCACTATGCCCAATGACCATGCCAAGGGGACAGAAATCCCCTGGGCATGGCCATTGGGCAAGGGGGCATGACTCCTGTCTTTGCTAAGACAGGAGTCATTTCAATGGGGGATGGGCGTCGTAAAAAAATGGCGCAAATCGGGTTAAGATGATTTTTTTGCCTCAGCCTGACTTGCCCCATTTTTGGACGCCCAAACGCCATTTTTCCCTACGCCGGCGCTGCCTGGTGTACGTGGTTTTTTTTCACGCACACCAGGCAACGCCGGCTAACGTCATTCAATAAATACGGCGCCCGCATGGCGCTTCAGAATGGCGTTAGACGGCGCAAATTCTTTTGACGCAAAATTGCGTTAGCGCAATTTTGCGTCAAAAAGTATAAATATGGCCCTTGATCTTCTTCCTCGCGTTGAACTCTGCAAAAAGCTAAAGACTTGGCTCTTCGAGTAAGTCACCCTGCCCAGGGGTGATTCACACACCTGCAAAGTGCCAGGATACCCTCATGGATGATAGCACACTATAGAAATATAAATAACATAGCAGAACCTAACTCAGGTAAATGAACTTGAACTTAAATATCACATTGTATTGACAGTTTTTTCCCTTAGGTAACTACCCCATTCCAAAATAATTCTTCCTTTAATAGAAATAGATTCATCCTCAGATTCAGATCCCTTGATAAACTTTTTGGGTGTTATAAGAGCAATAAACGTTTCCCTTAAGAGAGCTGTGGGTTTTAGAAAAACTAAGAACATGTTTAAAAATTTGGGCTGTGCTAAAAGAGATGAGAAATCTTCTAACTCCATTTTTAGTAGACGGATAACATCTGCTAATTTCTTTAGTTTATCAAGCTTCTGGCAGTAATCTTCCAGGTGTGACTAAAGCCCATTTCACTAGAGGGATATTGGCTTCATTGGCAGAGTGGGCAGGGATGTCCTCCGTGCATATCCGCAGAGCAGCTACCCATGCTTCTCCATCTACTTTAATTATGAATTATGGGCTATCTGTAGCTCACGGTTCTGAATTTGCCTTTGGGTCTCAGGTTTCTGACTGTTTTAATAATATTTATTTTGGTTATTTGAGATACATTTCAGGATAACACTGTACATTGCAGGAAATTACCCTCTTTTGGTGGTGTACTCCAATATTTCTGCCACCCAATAGTCAAACGTCTGTGCTCACCCTGTCAATATAATGAAAACGAGCATACCAAGAATTGACATATTTAACTACCTGTAAGTACCTAGAGTATACTTCAAAGTGTACCCAAGGTCTGTAAGTTAAATGTCACTAGTGGACTGCACCAGCCATTGTGCCACATACTACATTGACAGTGCAACAGATCACTAGGCCTACCATTTTCAGCCCTGCTGTTGCATTTTTAAACTACAAATCCAACCTTTCAAAATATCCCTTTTTAACAGGACACTACCTTCCTTTTAAATATTTATAAGTCACTGTTAAGTAGGCATAGCTGCCCATAAGTCAGGTTTTATGGCATTTAAATGTAGAACATGTAAGTTTAATGTTAAACATATATTTGCAGTGAAAAAGCCCCAAACGTGTTTTTCACGGTATCAAAGCTGGCTGTTCCATTGGAAAAGGCTGGATTATATAATTACAGTTATTAGTGCTAATTTTGGTTAAGAAACATGTAGAAATATAATTTGTAAACTTTTTTTATAGGTATTCAATATCTAATGTAATGGTAAAATCAACATTTTAGTACCAATATAAGGAAAAGGTACTTTTAGAAAGCTACCTTTTTTATTGCCTGAAGCCTCTAGAGGCCCATTTGCATGTGGTCCACTTGCCACCCAGCAGCTGAGAAGCCCCCTTGATGTGGTGTCAAAACTGCCCCCAGAGCAGGACAAAGGCCATGGTTGTAGGGAGGTATTGTTGTTTCCATGACAGGATCGCAAGTGTCATACCCTTTCCTGGTTCCAACCATGGAGACGATGCTAGACCTCCAATACCAGCTAGGGCAGCTTAATGAAGCAAGTAGCAACTATCTAGTTCCATGAACTGCCTCCAGAGGGGAAGGAGGGTTTGGATAAAACAAGAAAAGATTAACTTACGTCATTCAGGGTACTGCTCTGCTGTCTTGTGCACTGCTTAGTAGGATCGCAACTCCCTGTACCTCTTTATTCTTAATGCAGTGATGGAACACTAAAATCTAGATTTGGACCCCGGCAAAGGAGATTAGTAAGTTAGAGAGCAGGAGTGTCGCTTTGGCAGAAGTGTGACAACAAACACACACCCCTCCCTGGTGGATCCATGATACCTGAATCAGTGATTTCCAATGCAATTATCGGATGTCACCATATAAGCTAGGCAACAATCTGATGTCACCATATTAGATATGTGCAATATACTTTATCTTTAGCATGCAAGGGACGTGCATGGGTACATTTTTCCTTTAAGGCGTGGCACCAGGGAGTATCTCTTGGTCCTGATGAAAAGCCTAGGGGTAGGCTTTGAAACATGTAGACCACGAAGGCACTTCCATTTTTAATCATACCACCACTAGGGCAGGTATTAAAATATTGATGCCTATGGTAGGCAGGTATTTTTAACCATTAAGCCCCCCCCACACTCCTATATTCTTTCTTCTCAGTGAAGTAGGTTATATAGTCTAAAAAGTGCTTCCACACCTTGTTCCGCAAAGGAACAAGATGGACACAATGATGAAGCATGCCACCAAGGGGTAACATTGGCGGGTGAGGTTTTTTTCTAAGAAAAAATAACATTATCTTTTTTTTCTGTGGAGGTTCTCCTGGTTGTCTTGAGCTGGGTATTCAGGTCATGTTACAGAACACCAAAAACAACAACAGGTAATGTTACTCATCGGTTCTCAACTCAGAATGATTTAGCAAGTGTTTACATAATATTTACACTTACAGACTTCATCATAAATATTGCATGAGAGAGAGAGAGCAGGAGCCATTTCAAGAATAAACTGGAGTTTTCTGGTGCTCCAGAACATACAAGGTTCAGATTCGAACTTCAATAGAACTTCAAGCTCCAGACGTTTCGCCAAAATACTAGATACAAGCTGTCAAGAAATATAGTAGCAAACTTTCAGTTTGTGTACAATAAAGTTCAGAGTGATTCATGAAAGAGTCCGGAATGCTGGACCTTAACAGGCTAATACTCCAACAATGTCCAATATTCAAAAATGTGCTTACGCATTCATGAAAATCAGCCTTGGAACTATATACTTAACTATGGATTAGTGAGCACTAACCAGAGGGTAAAGAACTAAGCCTTGTCTAACACTTTAACTGGAATCCAAAGAAGACTGTGGTGTAACAAGGTCAAAAGAAGGCGGAATCATAGATCTTGAATGAAGACAATAGAAGAGTCACAGAAGCTAGGATCATGGAATAATCAGGAATGCATGGAAGACTAGAGCTGGGTAATTCAGGAGGTAAGTGCAAGTATGATGTTTGCACAGGACTGAAACAAGGCCAAGCACTGATGCAGGTTCGGTGGGGGTATTTATGCTGGAAAAAGAGATTGTTCCAGAAGGCATGTCTCCCATTTGGAAGTGTGGAATATTCCAATGCACCTGGGGAAAATCACGTTACATACAATGGATATGAGGCTTTGCAGGTGGCAGGTGCAAACAGTAATTAGAAATAATTAACAAGTATAACGGAACCCCAAGTGCATAATAATATACCACGCCCGCAACCTCGGCTTCATCTTGGACCCTCTTCTCACCATGACCAAGCAAGTCAACGCCGTGTCCTCCGCCTGCTTCCTCACCCTCCGCATGCTCCGCAAGATCTTCCGCTGGATCCCCGCCGACACTAGAAAAACCGTGACCCACGCCCTCGTCACGAGCCGCCTGGACTACGGCAACACCCTCTACGCTGGGACCACCGCCAAACTCCAAAAAAGCCTGCAACGTATTCAAAACGCCTCGGCCCGCCTCATCCTCGACATACCCCGCAACAGCCACATCTCCGCACACCTGAGACACCTGCATTGGCTCCCAGTCAGCAAAAGGATCACCTTCCGACTTCTCACCCACGCACACAAAGCCCTCCACAACAAGGGACCGGAATACCTCAACCGTCGCCTCAGCTTCTACGCCCCCACCCATCTCCTCCATTCCTCTGGCCTCGCGCTCGCTGCCGTCCCTCGCATCCGCCGCTCCACGGCGGGTGGGAGGTCCTTCTCCTTCCTGGCGGCCAAGACCTGGAACTTCCTCCCCACTAGCCTCAGGACCACCCAGGACCACTCCGCATTCCGGAGACTCCTAAAAACCTGGCTTTTCGAGCAGCAGTAACCCCCGCCCCTTTCCCCTAGCGCCTTGAGACCCGCACGGGTGAGTAGCGCGCTTTATAAATGTATATGATTTGAATAATACAGTACAATGGGTCACAGTGGATAGCGTAACTTGTTAAAAAGACATGTGATAATCCGCAGGTGCAAAATGGACTAAGGCCCATATTTATATTTTTTTTGCACCACATTTGCGTCATTTTTTTATGTAAAATCACCGCAAACTTACAAAATACAATTGTATTTTGCAAGTTTACGCTGCTTTTGCGTAAAAAAAACGGCACATATGCGGCGCTAAAAAAGTATAAATATGGGCCTAAATGTGCTTAGCAACAGAACAGGAGGTTCAATGGTTCTAGCTTCCTGGGGTGTGTGGGTTCATGGAGTGCTCTAGTCAGGAAGGCACCACAAGGGAAGGATGACTTGGAGT
The DNA here is from genome assembly GCF_031143425.1 of Pleurodeles waltl. Taxonomy (NCBI): domain Eukaryota; kingdom Metazoa; phylum Chordata; class Amphibia; order Caudata; family Salamandridae; genus Pleurodeles; species Pleurodeles waltl. The sequence goes on along the minus strand of NC_090446.1, from coordinate 853,457,069 downwards.
GCTCGGACAGTGAGTTACCACAAGAGAAGGATGATATGAGCCTGGCGAGTAAAACCCATATCACATAGGGCACAAGAAGGAGTCGTGGCAGGCAAGCCTGCCCTGCTCGGCTTTTGTAACATTGAAAAGAGATCTTGGGATGGGGTATATAGTAAGTGCTTCATCCATTTACAGTCGCGGTGAGGGTGGGGTGGCTTGCGCAGGGGGTGGGGGAGACATTACATTATAAAAAATGTTCTTTAAAAACCACTTACCTTGCTCCTCTACGCGCCTCTCAACCCCGCTCCTCCATCTTGCTGCAGACACAGGCTCTCAGCCTGCCCTATGGCCACTCCTGACGCTGCTCAGAGCAGCCTCAGTATTAGCTGGGAGTGCCCAGCCAGGGTGCTCCCAGACAGACTGGGAGCCTGAGCAGGCTCTCTCCAGCCCGGCAACTGGGTTGCTGGGCTGGAGAGACCCTTCTGCGCATGTGTGTTTTGCCGGCCTGAGACGGCCGGCCAAATGTACATGCGCAGTGAGCTTGTCAAACCGTGGCCCCGCCCCTTTCCCCTAAAATGATCATAAACACAGTTTATTGTTGTTTTGGGGGGATAGGTTTGCAGCTGCCGCTGCTGGCGGAGGTGACGCTCCTCCACCCTTATGAAGGAGCTGCCCCTGCCCATTTCTGATAGAAATAGAGAACAATTCGGGGAAGCTGTGATGGAGGGGGTAAATGAAATCTAGTTGCTCATTTAAGTAGGGACTGGGATGAGGAATTTGGAATCAGAGTAATGACGATGTCTTGTAATTAATCCAAGCAAATCCCTTAGCCATCCATCAAAATCACTGCTGTTATTTCAGTGTTGTAACTTTGCATCCCTAAGTCATACCATGAACAATTCTGAGTTGCAGAATTCCAACGGTATTATCAGTCATTCTTTTATGGCCCCTCTTTGAAATAACATGTGTAAATTAATGTAACTGCATAATTTCCCGGGTAACAGAGCTCGGCATTTTTGGTGCACATTCCTCAAGGTTAGACGGGGAGGTGTGTCTCTGGTAACACGTTCAATACATTCCACGCCAGCTAATGCCAGTAGGGTCAGAATGTCCTGTTTCCATCCATATCAAAATGAGGAACCATTTTGACATGTTAGCTGTGAATGCATCACTCTGCCAACGGTCGGTAAACAAAAAATAGCATTCCGAGCAGCCTCTGCAGAACCTCGCTTTATGGAAAATAGCTCCGATCGATGCCAGGGACTGCAAAATCAAAGTGTCTGGCCAGGCTCGCGCTTCTACTTCAAAGCCGACCGCAGAGATCGATTGAGATGCATGCTTAGCTGATTCAATACAAGTCTTAACATATTTCATTCATAAGTACTTAAGAAAATAATGGATCTGGCAGGCTCCCTGCTACCGGAATACTCAGGATAATCCAATACAGAAACATAACCCTCCTAGGCTTTCACTCAAAAATGGGAAAAGAAAATACAATACTTTTCCATTTACAGTTTCTGCATTTCTCAGGATTGCTGAGTCTAGATTGAGGTATGAGGCCTGAAAGGTAATTCCCATGTCTTAACTACGGCCCTCTGCATAAAATGAAAATGATTGATTTTTAAAGCATACCACAAATGAGCAACCTTTTGGTTCCCACATGAACCGTGGGCATGACATGGTTTAAAGAAAAGAAACAAACCTAATACGTATGCATGAGCATTATCTATTATATGCTTTATAGTGTTCTTCTATTTGTGTCAAACACACTTCTATTCTTAAAAACCATGCTTCCAAATACACATTGATATGAAAAATTGTAAACCGGAAATGTTATTTTTTCCTTTTGGCGTTCTTTCCATACCTCATCCTATCTATTCAAGGACCTGCTCTTTTAGATTCTTTTGCTTCCTTTAAGAATCAACTGGTTGGGTGACGAGAGGTCGCATGCCACTCTAATAAAAGAGCCTTTGGGTTCTCTGACATACACCCAGGCAGTTGATACCAGTGCACCCTGGTTCTGTTCTTTACAGAGCCTTATGGGATATCTTCCCTTGGAGAAAATCCTTCGAGTAGGGCTCTAGGAAGCCTCTATGTAGTAGGAGGAACAGTTGCTCGTATTTTTTCGCAGCATATGATGTTATTTTTAGGGGTGTGCTGGGAGCTCCGCTCCGCTGGTGGAGCTAATGGAGTTTTTGTAACTCTGCTTGGAGTGCGGAGTAAGTCCAAAAACTCCGCTAGCCCCACCAGCGTAGTGGAGCTCACCCAATGTGTGCTGCAGCCCATTATGGGCTGCACAGAGAAAGCGCAGACAGTATGCATTTGCGCTATACAGCCCATAACTGGGCTGCAGCGTGCACTGGAGAACTAAGGGAGGAAGCCACTGCAGGGAGAGACTTGTCGCCATCAGATGATGAGGAGAGGAGGACCCCCGGGAAGACCCAGGTAAGTCCTCATCTCTTTTATTGCTGGTTGTGCACAATGGTGCACAAACAATGACTGAAACAGTGGCTTTCACTGCCTACAGTCCTGGCATGAATTCAGGCCAGGGCTGTAGGCAGCTAAAGAAAGCTGCTGTTTCAGGTCTCTTGTGCACCGGCTTTCCTCATGTGCAGTGCAGACGGGACATGCTGGTGCACAAGAGGCCTGAAACGGCAGCTTTCACTGCCTACGCCCCTCCTGAATGCACCTGATCTCGGAAGCACTAAGCAGGGTCGGGTCTGGATGCCGGGCCCAACCCTGCTTAACTCTTCAGAGATCCGGTGGATTCAGGACTCTGTGGGTCATGGAACTCCACCTCTGCAGAATTCCACTGAGTTTTCTTTTTAGCTACACTGAATTCCATGGAGTTGGACTCCGTGACTTCCACCCAGGCCTAGTTATTTAATGTAGAGAATATCTGTGTGTCAAATGCAGGTCTGTTTCTCTACTGTTTTACAACAGAAGTAGCAGGAAGTCATATATAATATGCCCCATACGGTTGGTACACATAGTAACATGCATTATGTATAGGATAAACTACCCCCAACTATATGGTGTAAGTATATTGTAAATCACCGAGGTGTTCCAGGGCCTCAAAAACAAGACACAAAGCTGCATGCTTTCAAAATCCTTACACACTTTATTTTAGTTTTGTATAAAACAGTCTTCAAGTGTTGCCTTATGCAACTCTCCATGCTTGCTGCTGCACTTAGAAAACATATACAAACTTTACAGTGATGTCCCATCTATAGATTCATTTTTTATATGGGAAGGGCTCTTTGCACCCTTCCCCTTTGGAGGCTCGTTTGTTTCAATACGTTTGATGCCACTTCAGATACCAATCCCGTCTGCCTTTTTCTGTTGAGCGTGCAAGCACTTTGACCTCTTGTAGGTATTGTGGGCTTTAAATCACGCCCACCTCACGCCCATCACTTTCACTCATTCGTGGGCTTGCCATTAAAAAATGCCTGATGTCACTGGCAGTTGTTTACGTTTGTCCCCCATTGGGGCGGTTTTGTTACCGCTTTGGGGGCTGACCATGTTACATGGATAATTGCTCAATTGCCAATATGTTTGACTGTGAACAAACTATTTTTTCTTTTGTGTCTCTCCTTCGAGCTCTTGCTCCTGGCAGCCATGGTGCTTTGAACTGGATTGTTCTTGGTTTTTGTATTGTTTTGTGCTCATAAGGTACACTTCTCTGCTCCCAGCAGGTGCTTGTTTTTTGTTTATGTGGACCTTTGTTACCAGCTATGGTATAGAGATTCTGACTTTGAAAATGGGAAAGCATGTTTAAGTTTCAGTGTCCATTTACCAATTTGTGATTGTTTGCAAACTACTTCAGGTCTGTTAATTTCAAACGCAGTTTGTGCAAATGCCTTTGTGCATATGTTTATTTTGTAATTAACAGTTTCTTAGCTCATGGAGTTTGCTAATGTTACCAGTCCATATTTTGGCAAACATTGTTTTTCTCAGCAGCTGCTTGTTTCCTCGGTGAGTGTTCAACTTTGGGTTCACCTTAGGCACACAGTGCTGCTCTCAGTTTAATTAATCTCCCTGTGCCATGATGGCCCCCACCTTCCACCCAGCGCTGCTTGCTATAAATGTTATTTTTATTTATTATTTATGTACTCTGCGCTACCTTATAATGTGTCCAAGCTTCCACTACACAAAAGTACGTTCTCTCTTCAGAAAGAAAACAAACCCTCAGCGTTACCTTATGAGTCCAATCTTCCACTAAATAAAACTATGTTAAAAGTATTTTTTCTCTCAAAACATTATATGCACTCTGTGATCTGCCTAGTACACGTTCTTCACAGCAGGCATAATAACCGTCTGTGCTACCTTATAATGAGTCCAAGCTTCCACTAGACAAAAGTATGTTCTCTCTCCAGAAAGAACATTAATCACCAGAGTTATTTTGATATTTTTACAATATATGCACTCTCTGATCTGTCTAGTACACGTTCTTTGAAGCAGGCATATTAACCCTCTGCGCTACCTTATCATGAGTCCAAGCTTCCACTAGACAAAAGTACATTCTCTCTCTCCAAAAAGAACATAAATCGCCAGAGTTATTTGACAATTTTACTTGTAATGCACTTTATGATTTGCCTAGTTCACATTCTTTGCAGCAGGCACATTAACCCTCTGCTCTACCTTATAATGAGTTCAAGCTTCCACCAGACAAAAGTACGTTCTCTCTCCAGAAACAACATTAACACTCTGTGCTACCTTGTAATGAGTCCAAGCTTCCACTAGATAGAACTAGCTCGTTAAAACTCTGCACTACCTTATAATGAGTCCAAGCTTCCACTAGATAAAACTACGTTCCCTCTCCAGAAAGACATCAATCACCAGAGTAATTTTGACATTTTTACATTATATGCACTCTGTGATCTGCCTAGTACACGTTTTTTGCATATTAACCATCCGCGCTACCTTATCATAAGTCCAAGCTTCCACTAGACAAAAGTCCTTTCTCTCTCCAAAAAGAATATAAATCGCTAGAGTTATTTTGACAATTTGACATTATACACACTTTCTGATTTGCCTAGTACACGATCTTTGTAGCCGGCACATTAACACTCTGCTCTACCTTATAATGAGTCCAAGCATCCACTAGAGTAAAGTACATTCTCTCTCCAGAAACAACATTAACTCTCTGTGCGGAGTCCAAGCTTCCACTAGATAAAACTCTGTTAACACTACGTTCTCTCTAACAAGAAATAGTTTGTGTTTTAAGGACCTTGTTAAAAAAAAATCCAGTAGGCTTACTAGCCCTTTAGTTATAGGCAGGGCCAGTTGAATTATGTGGCAAAAGGGAACGAAACAGAGTTCACCAATTAATGTGGCAAAAAAAGTCCAGCTATGCATTTCCAATGCCAATAGCTCCAACTCAAGTAAATGCAAGACCTATTGCATTGCGAATGCTTGTTTTTGATGGTATCTTATCAACTTTCCAGTCTCTCCAAAGGTATTTAGTACTGTAGGGTAGTTCTCAGTCTTTCCGTCTGTGCATTTCTATTTGTTTTTCAGTGTCTTGTGCAGGATCAACATTAATACATTTTGACCTTTGATGAAGTGACTGTGAAATGGCAGTGGTGTCTGCATGAGCATTATGGCCACATAATTCTGAGGACCATATGTGGGAGATGCTTCTACATATTTTAATGGTAAGATGTTGCACTTTCATCAGATCAACTTGCTGTCTCTTTGCTTCTCACTCTCAGTGCTTCATCGTATTACAAGGAATCGTTGAGACTTTCTCTGAAGTCAGGGATCTGGAAGGCACTAGGAGCTGAATTTATAGGCCCATAGCAACACTAGAGCTTCACTTTTAGTGATGCTCCTGTGGAATTAAGAACAGCGCTGTATTTATAAGGTGAAGTTAATCAATTTTTTGTAGCTTAAAGCCACCTTCTAAATACGGCCCTTTCCCACACAGCACTGTGCGTGGAAGGGGCGTGCAATAGGTGTTGTGTGGGCGTGCCACAGCAGCACCCATTGCATTTTGACGCTGCCTCAGATTTATGAGATCTCGTAAACCTGAGGCAGCGCCAAAATCTAACGGCATCCCCCAGGGATGGCATTAGTAGGGCGCAATGAGGAGGAATACTTTTTTGCTTTTTCTATGCGTGCTGCATTCTGCCGTATATATAGAAAAAGCTAAATGCCAGAAATGATTGTTTATGTGCGGGAAGGTGTCCCTTCCTGCACATAAACAATTATTTTTAAAAAATGTCGCTTTGGCACTTCTGTGTGTGCTGCATTGTGCAGCACAAACAGAAGTGCCAAAGCGCCATTAGTGATTGTTTATGTGCAAGAAGGAACACCTTCCCACACATAAACAATCACACCCCTTAATACAGACATCCTTGCATGATGGTGCAAGGATGGCTGCTTTGGCGCTGGCAGCTACATTTTGTTCCAGTTCAGGGGGAAACCCAGGGGTGCTCTGTATTCCCTTAAATATGGTACATCCCTGCATTTCTAAAGTGATGATGCGCGGCGCTGCCAATTTTGGCGCAGCACCACGCTGCGCCACTTTTCTTTGAATCTGGCCCTGAGTGAGTAAAATTCCATATTTTCCAGGATAAGATGACTATTGAAAGCTGTATGTTGCTGTGAGGAGGCCCCATTTTTATATCAATAATCACTTGCAATAAATTAGTACAAGCGGATAGTAGCACCATTCTCTCATTTCAAGGACGTTGTGATGCAAGATTGGAACTGTAAAAAAGAAATGGACAGAACAATATAACGATTGTAGAGACAGAACCTTCTAATTTTCCTCTGCATTATAGATATAGATGCAGGTACTGAAAATACTCAAAGGCCCAGATTAATGTAGTTTTCATTCAAATCTGCACAGCACCTAAAATTTCTGCACTGTGTGAAATAGAGAGAGCAGAAAAGCACTATATCTACAGAAACATCACACTACTCTGCTCTACCTGTTGCACAATTAGTCTGCTGAGTGCCAAGCACACACCTTTGCACCATAGTGCAAAGTTCTCTGAGTGAGTCTATCACAGGTTTTGTCATGGAAGGCCACCCTTCCAGGAAATAATACCATGTCTAGACACACGTTAACACTTTCCGTACTTGAGATGTGTGCTGTACCATGTAGCACATACGCAAAGTGCAAAAAATCTAGGGGAAATAAAAGATCTTTCGTTTTTACTGCCTGCTTTCAAGTGGTGTTAGTTTTGGTGCAAAACCCTGCTTACTATTGTTAGTAGATAGACTTTTGTAGCAAAAATCACGGGCGGTTGCATTGAGGTGGCCGTTTACTACCCATGGAATGCTCCCTAGATACAAAGAACAGTTTTGCTTTACTTTCAGGCAACTTTCATGTTTGTTACTCAAACCCAGTACAAAATGTTTGTTAATTTTAAGTTTTTTTGTTTTGTCCATGAAATATGTACCCACATTTTGGAACCAGAATGTCCCCTGCATGGAGTACAATCATGTTCCCCTCTCCTAAATGAGTGACTGTGTGTATCAGGCATCCTCATTTTTGTTTCTAGCCCAGCTTCACACTATTCTAGTGTGTGTGCAGAGGCTCCTGTCTATCACTTGACATGAGTGAGGTCGTCATGTACCTGTCCTATGAACTTGAAGGGGCTCACGAAGTATGCCTTTATTGCGCTGACAGTGTACTGCTTTCACTACCATGGGTTTAATACATAGGATACTGTTGGAAGCGTACCATGTTTTGTGAATCCAGAGTTGTGGCCAGACCTTTTCATCTGTGTCACTGAACTCCAGGCCTTCTTGTCCACTCATGTAAATTCCTTCCATGGCAACATCTAGGGGTGTAGCTTCAGGGGGGGGCAGTTTGAGGTGTTACACCTCCCTAATTAATGCATTTCCAAATGAATAGTTGGGTACAGGTGTTTTCAGTTAGCTAATGTGAGATGTCTGTCAGATTTTACCTGAGATTTTTGCATTAACACACTGATAAACACACTTTCTCTCATCTTTGTTTTGAAAGCACTAAAACATTAAGGCCTGATTTAAGGAAAGTGGTGCTGCACGCAGAGCAGCACCACTTTCCTTGCGCCCCTTAGTGCCCTTCTAACACCACCTTGTGTGCACCATATCTAAGATAAGATACAGCACATTATGGCCATAGTTGGGGAACAAGCGTCAAAACATTTCACTCTAGTTTGGAGCCCATTGTAAACAATGGTGTACCTCCTTTTAACGCCTGCTCTGAGCAGGCTTTAAAAGTGCTGAAATAAATGATACCAAGATTTCTTTTCACCATTTTTTTGGCCACTCTAATGGGATAATTCCCCCTTTGCATACATGATGCCTGGCGCAGGCATAATGTAGCACAAAGGATTACAAAGTCGCACAATGCATGCATTATGTCACTTTGTAAATTTGTCGCAATGATTTTGGCCTCGTTGGTCTACATTAGCGAAAAAGAATGATGCTAATGTGGTGCAAGGAGGCGTGAGGGGCTCTTAAATCTGCCACTAATTATTTTACAAAATATTGTGTTTTCTCACTTTGTACCCCTGACAGTCCACATTTCTCATCCTTTCCCGGTGGCCCCTCTCAGGTTCCCTGCTTGCTCACTTTGAGCACCACTCTGCACAAAGGTTTTGTCTGGAGTGCAGACTTGATCCTAACTGGTTCTGAAAGTGCAGACAATGGATCCACATCTCTTGTCTGCTTTACCGTGCTTATGTGGAAGCCACTGACCTATTTGTTCTTCAAGTTTTAAGTCCTTTATATCAAAGGATGGAAAGTACTCAGAGGATTACTGTGGAACCAGACGTTTGTGCCTACCAGATAGCCACCTTCTCAGGGAGACAAACCCTAAAGTCAAGCCTTGCTGGAAGTAGCTGTTCATATGTTCTGAGGTGCCTAAAAGACAACCTACCTGCTGAGAGAGTGTAGGAGTCTGCCAAACCTGCAGGAAATGTGACTATCCATTACGAGAAAGCAGAACACCGGGACCCCAGTGTGGTTGTGGTCTGCCAGAGGAAGGAGCATGGAGCAGAATGATCTGTGTACCAAAGGTGTTGGTGAGCATCATGCTTTCGGAGTGCAGTTCCAGTGCAGTTCCACACGGTAACCACAGAGTTGTGGCTGATTGTGCTGCTGTGACCTTAGAAGTGTGAGCGCAGCTCATTCCATGCTGATGTGACCAAAAAATGTGACCATAGGTCAACCATACCAGTTTGACCAATAAGTGAGACCACTGCGATATCCCTCATCGGAGTGTCAATTTGATACAATTAAGCTGATATTATCCACCCCAGATCTGGTAAGGGGTCTTCTATCCCTAGAAATGCGAAACCCTTTGCAAAATGGCTCGAAGATCCACTTCAAAAGTTGCTGGCCTGAAGGAGATCATGTGCCAATTATGAACTTACTAGCTCCAAAGAGAGCCTTGGACCAACTCAACAACCAGGATAGTCCCCCAGAGAATGTTTTACCAACACCAAAGAGTCCTGCCCAATTACTCCTGGCAGATGAATCTGACTGACTTATTCCTGAACGGAACCGTAGGGAGCCCCCCTACACCACATTCCTTGGGGATAAAGGGGCCCCTCCAGAGCCTCCCGCTCAAGGGAGGGAGAAATTTCCACTGCCAGGCATAAAAAATGTTCCACTCAACTCTACCTCTAAAAACTCTAATGGTAATATGTGCAGTTTCACACCTCCACTGAAGAGGAATGTAAGTGAGGGGTATTTAACTCCAAACCTTCTGTCATGGAATCTGGCAGGAATCCATACTAAATCAGTTGATCCAGATTGGGGGGCCTACATTGACAACTTTGACATTTGCTTTTTTCAAGAAACATGGATGATAGATAATGTATTTAGGCAAGGTTTTAAATCCTACTCCAAATCAGCAAGCCCTTCCCCGATGGGGAGAGCTGCTGGAGGGCTCATTACATGGATAAAGACCACAGTCAAGGGGAAAATCAAAGAAATTGAAGTGGACTCAGAGGATATATTGGCCTTATCCAGACAGCAGAAGTGCGGTTCCCTTCTATTATGCGTAAACATTTACAATAGACCAGGTCCTTTAAACAAATTGTCCAAAACCTTCCATGCATTGAATGCTCTAGTTAAAGAACATATAAGTTCGCACTTAATTGTTATTGTAGGGGATCTAAATGTAACGCTTGAGCCTAACTGTGCTTTTTCGGAGGTAACTCAACTAGAAGATGTAGCATGGAACATTCCACCCTTTTCCTCTCTAAAGAAACAGGCCAAATCAAATGGTAGAGCGCTTCAATTTATACATTTCATGATCGCCCATGGCCTTCGCCCTGGGAACGGGCTCTTTCCCTCGGATACACCTACAAATCCCACTTTTTTTAGAGGCCAGTATAGTAGTACATTGGATTATGCGGTAATTGACACAAGAATTTGGTTCAGCATACACGACATGCATGTAGGAGGACAGTACACTAGCGACCACGCCCCAATTCTAGTCACCTACGAGGGCCTAATTTCAGAAAGAGACGATACCCATTATAGCAAGAGAGTCTCCCTGCCCCTGACACTCTCCTCCAACAAGCGTACCCTGAAATGGGAGTGTTTCCAAAAGTCAACCAAATTGCGGAGGACTATGTATGATATAGTATTAACACATCAGCTAGTGGAAACCCATTCTTCTTATTCTCCAAATGAGATCCTGAGTCTCCACATGGCCCTATTTGTCACCCTTCGGGATCTTTTCCTAAAAACTAGTAAAGAAGCCAAACGCCCAGTGCGTTTCTGCCACAGGTGGTTTGACAAAACATGCAGGGATGCTAAAAATGGCCTGACTAAAGCAATTAAATCTAGAGATAAAACTTTGATAACCAATGCCAGGCGAGATTATGCACTAACAATAAAGCATGCCAAAAATAACTGGGAAATGGCGTCCTGGCAGAAGCTATTGACAGCAGCCAGGGTAAAGCACACAAAGTGCTTTTGGTCCGTGGTAGCTTCCAATGGGCGAAACCAGGAGCACAGAGATGACTTCCATATTCCCTCTGACACTTGGGCTGACCATTTCACGAAACTCTACGAAGAGGAAGTTTATGATCTTGAGGTGTACAAAACGGGTTCTCTCTCTAAGAACAACCCTATGCCATTTACACTATCCGAAACGAGAAAGGCCATTATGGCCCAAAAAGAGGGAAAGGCTCCTGGTCTTGATGGCATTCCGGCTGACTTATACAAATCTGACCCAGAGATATGGGTCCCATATATTAACAAAGTATCAAACGCAGCCTTGGCCACCGGAAATTATCCCCGCACCTGGAGGGGTGCTATCATCATACCTATTTATAAAAAGGGAACCAGATCTGATCCAACAAATTACAGGCCAATTAGCCTTTTGGATAACCTCCAAAAAATATTCTGCCATCAGATTCTGACGAGAACCAAGGAATGGATGCAAGAATCACAAATCTTGAGTGACTTCCAAGCTGGTTTTAGAGAAAAAATTAGCACAATCGACCAGATATTCAGATTCCTCACGATTAAATGGAAGTCTGTGGACCTGGAAGGAGGGAAGCTATTCGCAGCTTTTGTGGATCTTAGATCCGCATTTGACTTGGTCCCACGCCAAAAGCTGTGGGAGGTACTGGATAGAGTAGGACTCCCATGCACGCTATTAAATACAATCAAAAGCTTGTATAATAAGACCTTTGCTAAAATTAGATGGGGAGCAAATGGGGAAGTAACAAGAGAGATCCCAATTAAAAGGGGAGTGAGACATGGGTGCGTTTTGGCCCCAACCCTCTTCTTAATATTTATAAACGCTTGTATTCCTTATCTATTTGCCTGCGACAATGATGCCCCCAAGCTGGGGGGTGAAGACACCATGCCTGCTCTTTGCGGATGATACATTATTGTTATCTCAAACTGCTTCTGGTTTAACAAACTTACTCCAAAAATTCACGTCCTTCTGTAGTGACCACGGCCTTGAAGTTAATTCTACGAAAACAAAGTATATGATCTTTGGTGACAATAAACACAAAGTAAGAAAGAGAATCTTTACGGAAGGGGTAGAGTTGGAGAGAGTTGCTGAATTTGTTTATTTGGGGGTTAGACTGGAGTATACGCATAGATGGCAGGCTCAGATAATGAGGACACATATGTCTCTGAAGCAGAACCTGGGTGGTGTCCTGAAATTTGCAAATAGGTCCCCTAGGTTCGCAATTACTCCAGCAATGGAAATATAGAAGCTACAAGCAAGAGAGAGTGCTCTCTATGGAGCAGAGCTATGGAGACATGGTAATCTGAAGGATTTGGAGATTGCTGAAAACTCTTTTCTAAAGTCTATCCTCAGAATACCCACTAGTTCCCCTACGTTGCCTGTCCACATGGACGTGAACTTAGACTCTATTGCACATATAGCAGCGCTGAAACCAATATTATACTGGATCAGAATATGGTCCCTGGACATACTTAGCCCATATAGGACATGGTTGAAAACTCTGATTAGTGAGAACTACACAGGAAAAATCCCTTGGTGCAATTACGTTAGAGCTAGTCTGACCAAACTGGGGTTGGCCCATTTTTGGATGGTCCCTTTTGATCTACCCAAAAATGCGGTACATATTGTAAAGGATGTATATTGGCGGTGGCTAAAACTGGGAAAATTAGCAGAGGTCCCTTTAGGCAGTTTGACAGATAAGTTTACATCAGTCAAATGCCACTACGAGTTTGAATCGTATATGGATCTGATTACATTCCCTTGAGCCCGCGCCCTTTACATCAGATTCAGGATAGGCTCGTTACCGTTCCGTTCTTTCACCTGTACTTGGTCTAAAGATGATCCTTATGCCAATCACTGCCCGATGGGCTGCGGCCTTCCCGAATGTAGTGCACACGTACTATTCCATTGTCCTGCTTATGATAAACAACAAATTAAATGGATTGTACCTCTTTGTAGAACCATGGGTTTCCAGAATCGGTTTGGTGCCCTCAGAATTTTTAGGTCAAATACACAGGGCGTGGTGGCATTTGCCTTAGCCAGCTACTTAGATGAAATTTGGCATGCTAGAACAAAAATGCTAAAGTCATCTCAGAAATAGGAACCTATAATGGGAATGCTTTGTACTTTCATTCTATTTATCGTTTTTAATTAGGGATATATTTGTTCTATGATATTTACTATGAAAAAGTTTACATTTTTGCACAATTTTATAATATGGCACGATTTTTAAAGGGAAAATGTTTTATAATCTAGGATTTTTATACACAGTTTATTTTTGAAAAATTGTGAATTTGTGATGCAGTTTTATGGTATTTGTGTTTTACCGAAATAAAGCTAACAACAATGATGAGACCACTGTGCATCCCTTGCTCCTGTGACCCAGAGAAGAGTGCTACCCCCTTGTCCCTTCATAGAATTACCAGTGTTGAGAAGCAAACAGAAGTACGATAGTGATGAGTCCTGACACATGAGGCCACTGCAGCTCCAGGTTACCTTAACTTCCTGGTAGGAAGGTCCTGACATCGTCTTCAAACCTCACTCAAACTGAAGGAAGCTGTGTCTAATTGGGAAGCATGATCTCTATCAGAAGCATGAAGGAGACTGTCTGACAGTGCCGGTTGACTGCTAGCCCTGTGCTTCAAGGGCCTGCATCATGGTGAAATAATCCCAGACAAATAGAACTGTGATAAACTATGTGCACTAAACATACTAGGGGGTGGTTATCTGCACCTCAACTCTAATTCATGCTAATGGAGGCATTCATATCCAGACCAGAGAACAAATTAGTTTAGAGGAGGAGGAGAACCCAGATGGTGAATAGTGGATAGCAGATCAAGGTACAGTAGCTCCAGCACGCTGTTATTAAATTGTACCTGTTCACTATTGTTTGTGTAGTATCTAGATTTTGTGTGTAATAAATTACTTTTCTTTTATAAAAATAAAATACTGGGTTGGAAAATCATTTAGGCCCTCATTACAACCTTCTGACCTCCAAGGTTGTACCGCCAGACGGCCGCCCATGTGGCTGGAAACCCGCCGGCCGCATTTGGACATCCCCGCTGGGCTGGCGGGCGGAAACAGAGTTTCCACCTGCCCCCCCAGCGGGGATGTGGGCCGTAACATTGCAGCCGGCGGCAATGTGGCAGTTCGGCGGGTGCAGCAGCACCCGTCGTGCTCTTCACTGTCTGCCAGGCAGACAGTGAAAATCGCGATGGGGCTGTACATGGGGGCCCCTGCACTGTCCATACTAAGTGCCTGGGCTGTGCAGGGCCCCCCAGGGGCCCTGAGACTGCCCTTCCCGCCAGCCTTTCCATGGCGGTCTCTACCGCCATGGACAGGCTAGCGGGAAGGGGAGTCATAATCCCCAGGGCATTATAACCGCCGGGACAACGATGGCGGAAAACCGATGGTCCCGGCGGTGTGACCGTGGCGCTACTGCCGCAGACAAAATATGGGGAATTGTACCGCCAGCCTGTTGGCGGTACGATCGCCAGTTCAACCCTGGCGTTCTTTGACCGCCAAGGTTGTAATGACGGCCTTAGTGTGCTGCTGGGTGACTGTAGATCTCTGAGTTTGAGCTCTTTGCACTACCTCCCTGAGAAGCATGTACTGCAACCCCTGGCAACCACTGAGCAAGGGAGCAACAAAAGCCCCTGCAACTCATGCAGTGGCAGGGAATCCCCAACCCTCCAGATGGCTGCCACTCAGCTCAAAGCCAATGATTATATGTGGGATATGGGATACTCAAGGCTCCCTTATCATGTTCTGCAGGGGGTTGTATCATTTTGCATTAAGCCACCGACTGAGAGTCAAGTGCTAAAGGGGTTGCACTTGTCCCAGTTCACAGAGTCATAATAGTCGACACCGTGGGACATCAGATGCAAATGACTTCAAGTCCCACTATTGAGGCCCTGTAGGCTCTGTTTTCCCCATTCCCTCTGTGCATGTGGTCTAATATCACACATTTAAAACTATGATTCAAAACATAATTATGCCTAGGGTATTTGTTTTATGCTCAGTCGTCAACAGAAGTAGAACAATCATAATCATGTCCAGATGCTGGGAGAAGTGAGTGATTTGATGATGTTATGTGACTGAAACAGGCTGCAAAAGGTGACCTGAAGATTGGCATTTTGAGATCCAAATTATCTTCTCAGCATCTTGAGGTTGTGTATCATGTGAAAAAAATTCTGGAAAGTAAATTGTCAAATTAGTATTTCAGACTCTGGATTATAGTAGAGTCCCTCAATATAATCAGGTTAGTGCTATAGCTGTGGAATGATTAAATAAAAAAGCATTAGTTATCTAAATGGTCAAAATAGACCTAATGCCTTGCATGCAGGTGGATGCGCAAGGAACAATTTGTTCATCTATGTAGCAATGAAGACTATTTTTATGAGGAATTCCAATGAGGAACTCAAAATCAAGAATCCGCAAAACATCATTGTCAGTTAGCAATAGAGAGACATCTATAACAAAACCTCTCTAATAAATTCCTTTCTAAAGAAAATGCATTTCAACAGCCCTTACCATTTCAAACCTAATCCAGACCAAAAACTAGAACTAAACCTAACTGTAAACCTAAACCACTCTTGATCCTCTCCTAATCCTAGATTTACTTCATAACTTTACCTTTACACTGACCCTAAACATAATCCAGATTCTAACCTACATTCTTAATATTAAACTACTCATAATTGTGAGCCTGACTCTAACCTAACCACAGCCTGTCACATTTAGTAAAACTACCCAGTAAAATCACCCTTATACCTTTATTTTGTATTCCATATTTCATTTACCTAGAGTGAGAAAATACTTTGTCAATATTATCTTTATGTTCATAAAATAAAACGAATGTATTTTTTTGTTAGTGGCTTATCCCCGAACACCACAATGTTTACATATCTAGCTGCATATGCAGATTGCAAATGCACTGCTTATATTTCTATCTAGTACAATTTATAGACTGACATATTATGCTTTTTGTTTGCAGTTCTATGAACCGATGACTCAAGCAATGATTCAATGAATAGGCAAGCAGTCTTAAGTAATGTAATGCTTTTC
The DNA here is from genome assembly GCF_031143425.1 of Pleurodeles waltl. Classification (NCBI taxonomy): domain Eukaryota; kingdom Metazoa; phylum Chordata; class Amphibia; order Caudata; family Salamandridae; genus Pleurodeles; species Pleurodeles waltl. The sequence continues at coordinate 853,441,078 of NC_090446.1, read as the reverse complement.
CACAAACTTTCTCTGCCACACTAATGGAAAAATTATCATTCCCAGTGGCTAGTCATGGGGACATTTCATGTATTTATTAGGCCTGGGCAGAGCTCTTGGAGTTCTGCTATTCGAATTCCACAGAGTGGATCAAAAACTCTGTAAGCTTCCGCAGAATTCTTCTAGTGGGCAGAACGACTTGATGTGCAGATTCATGCTACATTTTTTATGTTTAGGAGCGCAATGTGTGTACCCATGCTGAAAATGCCAAACAAATGGCACCAGGCTGTTCGCAATTGCATGGCCATTTAATTTTCTTATGTATCTGTGCCTTGGTGTTCGGCCTAAATTTAATCCATCCTAAATCTTTTTAATTCCACCCATATCTAATATGCCCACCCCTCATTTCCTTTATTGTATCAGTGTGTGCCTTTGTGTTTGTGTATTTTATGTTTTTGTCATTTTTTTTGTGTGTTTCATGACTTTTCCATTTACTTTTTTTTTTTATTTCTTCCTTCCTTCCTTCTCCTTTTTCTTCCCCTTTTTTCCCCCACCTAGTGCCATGGCAGAGCAAGAGAGCAGAGGGAGTGGCAGCGCCAGTGCCACTGTTAGCAACAAACCTTGCAGTCATCATCACTGCCAAGGGGTGCAGCTCTGCCCCATTTCTTCAGAGGTGGACGGGGCAGCACTTGTGTTTTTGTGGCGGCAGGTGGCAGGCCTGGGAGAGGTTATACCCTGTGGGAGTGTCAACTGCTATGGAGCACAGTGCACCAGTGTGTGTGCCCGAACAATGTACCCAGCAGCAGTTCACAAACTGTCAGGTGGACTCTGGATCTCAAGCAGGACCTGCTCGACCCGCTGAACTTTGAGGTGTTTGGGCTCGGTGAGAAAATAACTATTTATTTGTTATGTGTGTTCCACCATGTAATTTTCTTTTCAGATAGCAGTGCTGACTCTCAGAGGTAAGTTTAGTTTACATTACCAGCAATGTTATGTGATCCAGTTTCAGCTAGCCAGGTGTTCAGCATTACCTAATTACACTTGTCGGTGCTCATTTGGGCTGATTATTTAAGAAGCCATGCAGAGTGAGAATACTCTGTTCTGTCACTAAGATAGTGGTAGTAGGAGTAAATAAGATTAGTGAGTTAGCGTTCTCTTCTCTGTGCCTTTTGTAATGTAGTTTTTGCAGTCCCAATCACAATCTCAAAGTGATGTGGAGTATGCAAGAGATGGAGATGGCCCATCAAAGGTGGTTGAGAAGCAAAGATAATTTGCTGCAATGCATTAGTAAATGTAGTTTAGGGAATTTGGAATAGGGTTCAGGGTTTGGAAATTAATAGGTCAACGTGATACCAGTAATATAGGCGATATGATTTAGAAAAGTACAATGTTGCTGGTTTGCCTTTGCCTGTCAAAGTATGTTTTGGGAGATTAACTGAACCACTAATCTATTTTTGTATCTTGTTTACTTCTGCCTCAGTACCCAAGGGCAATTTCAGATGTGGGTTGGGGAGATGAGGGTGCAACTCCAGAGTGCAGCAGTTGGTGGATCTGCTAGCCCCAATAAGTCCTTCTGTTACATTATTATTATTTCCCTTTTACCTCCCCCCATTTAGAGTACTTTTTCTTTCCATTTGTTTTACTGTGCCTGTCTCCTTTTTTTCCTACTCATCTTCTTCTATGTAACCTTTGTGAAATTCTTCTTATCCCTGCATTATCCTGGTGTTTTCTATATTTCATGTTTGTGTAGCTGACTTCTTCCTGTCTGTACTAGTATGGATCTTTCTTTTGCTTTGTTATTAAACTTAGTTTTCTCTTCTGCCATTATATCTCTGTGGACTAGTACTATAAGGAAGGCAGATTTTCGGGCATGTACTCTACAATGAAGATTGCATGCCCAAGTCAGCTTTTCTACACATGCTTTTTGAGAAGGCTTTCTTTTTCTTTCTCATGCTCAAACAGTAAAACAAGAGAGTGATCATGGTCATGGAAGACCCCCCAATATTGTGCTGTATATATTATTCATTTTTACAGTAGTATATCATACCAGAAGTTGTAATGACTGTACAGCATGGCTGGAAAACATTATGAGGATGGTCCCATTACATCTGCCAAGCAAGACCTCACCATATGTCCTTGATTGACCAATTGTTACACCCCTTCATTGCACATCAGTGACTTGGTGCTGCCCTCTATTAGGAAATGTTTATGGTTGACTTGACTACCTGGCTTTTCTAACATAGTTAACTAATAAAATTCCTAAACTGTAGTGATCTATTGTGCTTGTTTTGTTGAATTAAGTCTTAAAAAGTAACAAGGGGAGGCGAATCTGGGCTCTGAAAATTGTAATGTTTTTCCCAGCCGTACTGATCACCAGTGCTAGGCCCAGTGGCAGCATCAGTGCACGAGACGTGGTAGCGGTCGGAGAGGGAGAACCGGCAGCAGCAGTGGCAGACATTGGTAAGTCATATTGGTGATATCAGACTGCTTAAAGATGATCCACAAAATAGCAAGACATTCTTAAACACAAGCGATACATTTTGATACACAAAATTGCATCGCCGCTGTTGGATTCCCGGTCGTGAACTCTCCATCAACCCCACATAGGCATGGGATCAGGCATGCTCAGCGACCCAGGCCTGAAGGTTAATAACTGACAGGTCACAGGTGGGGTAACACTTAGCCAACAGCCAAGCACACTAGCATGAAAACTTAGAACAGATCCCACAGATATGCAGCAACACTACAGTAGTCCCCAGAACACATGACCAGAGGGATGTGTGTGTTCCCAAAACATCATGAAGTCAAATACTACACATAGTTAGCCATTCAGGACACAGCACACACAGCACATGCAGTGACCACTCAAGCCAGATATCTGGACATGTACTCGCTGTCCACATTGTGTCCACGCCAGTTTGGGGCCCACATGCTTTCCCTATCTAGGATTGTATCTGTGAGTTAGTGACAAATGTTTTCTTTTTATTAATTTATTGCATCGAGAAGAATGTATAAAGCCTGCATCAAACCAATGTACTATGAGAGACAGTCCTCAGACCCCGGTTATGTAACTGCTCTCCTGGCCGCATGTTTAATTAAATAAACCATTTCCAAAGGCCTCTTGTCTTTTGTTTTCAAGGTAAATTCTAATTCGAGCAGCAATATTGCTTGCTTATTGACAATTACTAGTATACTCACTGCAAGTGCATTGCTAGCGAGCCACCCTGCTTTAGCTGCCACAGCGGGGTTGAATTCTTAATGGCCTGTTCTATCTACAACTCAGCAGACAAAAGCTCATAATAAATGCTACAAATGATGGGTTGAGGGAAAAGGGAAAGAAGGAGGAATTGTTAAAAAAATTATGAGTGAAATGCTACATGAGTGAAAGGATGTGTGGGTAGGTGAAAGGGTGAGTGGGTGGGTGAAAGGATGTGTAGGTGGGTGATAGGAGATGAAAGGGTGGGTGAAAGTATGGATGAAAGAGTATTTGGGTGAAAGGATCCCTGGGTAGGTGAAGGTGGTATTGGTAAAAGGAAGCTCAGGTAGGTTGAAGGATGGGTGAATGGTAACAATGTGTGGGTAAATGAATTGATGGGTGAAAGGATGGTTAAGTGAGTGCATGGATGGATGGGTGGCTATATGGATGGATGGGTGGCTATGTGGATGGAAGGGTGGATTGGAATGGTGAAAGACTGGATGAGAGGATGGAAAGGTTAAATAGTTGGTGTCAAAGGGTGAATTAAACAATGATAGGATAAATGGATAATTGCTTGGATGAAGAAATAACAGAGCTCTTCTGGAGAGGGATGTGTTCACCTAGTTTGCATGCTTTGCTTGGTTATCAAATTTGTTTCAAAGCGTGGTATATTCAGTTTTCTGTCTACTCCCTTAACTCACTGTATTTGTTAAGCAGGGCAGATATGTATCCTCTCACCGATCATCATTCATTACCAGCTTGTCCATTGCCTTTCATCACCCATCCTATGACATGACTGCAGCCTGGTTCAATTCAGCAGTACAATAGTGTTGTCTGTCCAGGGTGCATCTGCTTCAGTTAATGCAGCATAAATAAAGTTTTCATTGCATTACAAATTGAAAACAAGGTGCGTTTCCCTTACCTTACAGTGCTTACTCAGCCACCTCCTAGTACTTCAGCCATTTATTTTTCCTACATTCTGTCCCTGCCACCCAAACAAAATTGAAAACTCATTTTTTGGAACGTGCCACATTTTTCTCGACAAGTGTTTTATACTCCATGGCTTTTATAACAGATTCATGCTTGTTTTGTTTGTTAATCTTTACAACAAACTTGTGACGTTGTTGCAAATGTGATGGAAAATGTTTCAAAATAACAAGCTCAGGTTTCTGTGCTTGTTTTTTATTAAGCTCCCGGGTGGGCCAGGTACTGGGTTCATTGTGTTTTTTTTAAATAGGAGGGCATCATGGCCCCCTCTCACCACCAGGGACCACTACCTCCCTGGATCTATTGTTAAAGAAGATGTGGGGGCTGCATGGCCCACACAGCCCCGGGGACTACCACCTCCCTGGGGATATAATGAAATTCTATTGGGGGGCATGTGGCCCCCACCCACAGTCCCATGGATCACCACCTCCCCAGGACATAACAGAAATATGGTACGGAAGTGCCCCCCCCAGGAGCCCAGGGGACCACCACCTCCCCAGGTCATTGTTAAGGTTTCATGCAGGAGGCATGCAGCCCACCCGGAGCCCAGGGGACTATCACCTCCCAGGGTCAAACTGTAAAAAAAAAAAAAAGGAAGGTAGTCTGTTTCGATTCGCCTGCAGCCCCAGGGACCACAACCTCCCCAGGTCTATTATGTGTTATTATGTGTTGGAGGGGGGCTGTGAGGCCCCCCTCGAGTAGTCTATGATGGTCCTGAGGACCACCACCTCCTGGCCGGCTCCTGCTATGTCCAGGGGTGCCCACCCCTGAGACACAACTGCCACTAAGCCACAGCAAACACTCTGCTCTGTTCTCTCTCTTCAGTGGAGAAGAGCTTTCCTCTGTCTGCCTGCCTGCGAAGATGCAGGCAGACATAGAGAGGAAACTGCTCTCACAGAAAGGGAGCTGCTGTAGCAGTTCCTTCTCTGTGACAGCAATGCTAGCTCCCGCAGGAGGCAGGGAGCCAGCAGGGACCGTGGAGGCCTTCAGACTCCCCCCTGTGGTCATCAACATTGTGACTGTGTGCCATGGGGGACACCCAGGTCAGATGGCCGGGCCCGAGAGGCGTGGCCCCCTCCCCAAAATAAGAAAAACATTTAGCCGGGACCTGGGGGATGGGCCCCTGGGGCCAATAAAGGCCCCAGCACCAAAAAAAATGTAAATGTATGGGCCAGGCCCTGGGAGATAAGAACCACCGGGGCAAAGATTGGCCTGGGGGGCCACCAGCACCCCTCCCCCCAAATAATAAATATTTATGCTGGCTCCCTGGGGATGGGATCCCTGGGGCCGATAGTGGCCTGAGGAGGGAGGGCTATGCGGGGTTGGCTGAAGGCAATGCCCAGTGCAGTGTTGGGTGGGTATAGGGGTTGGTCGCAGGGAATGGCCAGAGGCCAGGCCCTGCAGCCATCCCCAGACAGTTGGATTAACGTATAGTAAATAAAATGACTATATATTACAAAACCATAGAAATTCATTAAAAAACAAAGGTTAGAGGGATGTTATAGTTAGGAAACAGAATTATAAAAAAAAACATAGAAGTTGACTCATAAAACCAAAGGTTACAGGGACATTATAGTTAGGCTCCCATTTTAAACGTAGAAACATAGAAATTGGGCTTTTATAATTAGAATTATCTAAACTAACTATAACTTGCGCTCTAAGGTAATTATAAACCATGCCCTCACCATGCACTGCTAATTTCCCCCCAAAATACAGCACTCATGACATCATTGACAACTATGCATGGAGGGGCCCAAGTTACCTTGGGGCACGAGTTATAGTTTCTTTAGATAACTCTAACTGTAACAGGTGAAGTTCTATGGTTTTGCACATTTAAAATGGGAGCCTAATTATAATGTCCATCTAACCTTTGTTTTTTTAAGTGAATATATACACATATACTGAAGGTTTGACTCAAGGCTTGCCTTCTCCGACCACACGAACTAGCTAACATCGTCGTGTTTTTTCACACTGAAGTTAGACAAAAAGATTCTTCCATTTCTCCCTTATGAACTTAAGAAAGCATCTCTAGTCCATGCAAAAAAGAATTATTGCAATGTCCTTTATGCCGGGGCTCAGAGCAGGATCCTAAATAAAATGCAGAGAATTCAGAAGGCAGCTCTATGCTTACTCCAGAAGTTAAAACATGAATCAGTTTCTAAAGCCAGGGAAAAAGTCCACTGGCTCACCATCAATAAAAGAATTGTCTCCAAATCTCTCCGCATCACCCACAAAACTCTATCAATCCAAACCAGTTCCCCTGAAATGTAGGATTACATGGCATGCCCCCCTGCGGACTCTCAGATTTTCTACTGCTAAACTTATAACTACACCAAGAATTTTTAAAAACTTGTGGGGTGGTAGATGTTTCTCCCACTGTACATCTAATCCCTGAAACTCTTTGCCTGGTCACCTCACAAATCAGCCAAACATGCTATTATTTAGACAACCTCTCAAAACTTGGTTGTTCAGTCATCTTTAATTTTCTTCTAATGTCCTACATACATCACTTGATCATAACACTGATAATGAAACCTTCCGTAGAGTGGCACTGATAGTGCAAATGAAAACATTTCTATAAATATAAACAATGGCAGCCATCTTAAAAAAAAATAATAATAATAAATGGACGAAAACAGAGCAATCTAAGTATGTTTAACATCTCTAGGTGACGGGGGGCACAGGCCTGCAAGCCAAAGGACTAAGCCAATCTCCTGACTCCCAATAAAAATGAAATTGGATTCACCACACCCTCCCAATTTCTGGAACAAGGATGCTTACACACTATTGAGAGTGCTACAGTCCAAGCTAACATGCTCTGAGCTAAAATCTAATAGAAAAACTAGGCTCTAAACATACAAAGAGATACGATGTTGACCATGACAAGCTCAGCAGGCCAAAGGTGAATCTAATTATTACGGGAATTTGGCATTAAACTTTTAAACTTTTCAATGAGGCCAATGGGAAAATCATTTAACAATAATCGTGGTCTTGAAGAATGTCTCCGAAGTTATCCAGTGGGAGTGCATCCAGGAAGTACTCCACATCGTCAGTCAAAAGATCGACAAAGGATTTGCAGATGGATCCATGAAGCATACGTGCACAGAAACCTTAAACACAGGATCACCCACATAGGCAACATCATCCGTAGTGCCTGATGTCAATGGATCCAAATAGTTAACCAGTGGTGGCTCGTGAGTGGCCTCGCAAATCAACCTCAGTATCATGAGGCACGACAGTGAATGAACCCGCATCGGAAGCATCAGCCTTTCCTTCTCCACAGGAGGCAAAGGCTGAACAGCAAGACACACCGAAGGTAGACATTAAAAGAGGCACCAGGTGCAATGACAGACAGGTTGCAAGCAACACAGGACTGGTCAGAATGACAATGACCAATCATGCTCCAATTCTTCCAGCAACAGAGCACCAAAGAACTGTACTATGTGATCATAGCACAGCTGAGCTGGTGGCAGTAGCTCCATTATTCTGCTTAGCTGAGAAAGCACAACCACTGCGTATTAGGAAATAGCAGTAGCAATATTCCACCAATCAGCACCAAAGTCACAGGAAATCTGCTAAACGCACTCAAAAAGAGTGAATGGATAGCTGATGGAGTGACTTCAAAGACAGTCTGGAAGATGAAAACAAATCCAGACCCAAAAGCCTTAAAGAAGTGTAAAATCCCTGCAGTGCTTGAGGCATTGAATATTCTAAACACCAGCTCTCCAAAGTGCTTGGGGAATTTAGCACTTATTAGGGATTGTTTCCTCATTGGTGATCTCGCTATCTGGAGAGCATACGTCTCTCTGGCCTATGTCAACACCACTTGATTTTGGAACAGAAGCACCTTTAGTCTGCTCAGCTTGTCATAATTTACATTAGTAACACCAATGTGAATCCAGATTTCAGCTACTCTTATCTCCTGTGGGTGGGGTAATAGAACATAGCCACAACAAGTTACAATTTGAGACACAGAAATTGCGTAGGCAATTCCTTGTCTCATTCCACAGCAGTCCTGATCGCTCAGAAAGTCTGCAACCCCCACATTGCAGAAACTGTGAAGTGACACCTGTTAGATCATTGAATGACTAACAGTAGTCTCACATTTGCTTCCGCTCAGAAAGACCTTTGTTTCGCTGTTCAGACATTTGAACTCGAAAGGCAACTCCCATCCTTCTTAAATATAGCTATCTCCTAGCACCTCCAGCCTGCCCACAGCAAAATGTTTCAAACATTTTGTTAAACGAAAGGTGAAAATTGGCAGATTTATAACACCATGTGCGAGCCATACTGTTGATGGTGTCTCTGCCACAGTGAAAGGCAGCTTTTCTAACTTTTCCATATGAAGCATGGTGTAACTTGCTTCTTTTTTAGCCATTACCTATTGCTCAGTGGGCAAATTAAAAGCAGCAAACAAGTCACTACTGTTGATGTTTTTCCATGGGACGCGGCCGTTTTTCAGAATCTGCAATGTCCAACCCAACTACATGATGGAGCACAGCTGACTTTGCCCATGTTGTAAAAGGTACCTGTCATTCTCAATGATATCAATCGCAGAAGACACTATGGGGGTGATTCCAACTTTGGCGGCCGGCTACCGCCGCCCGCCAGGCAGAAACCACCATTTGGCCACCATGCGGCCAAATTTCCGTGGTCCCCATTCCAACATTCCCGCTGGGCCTGCGGGCGCTAACCAAGTTAGCGCCCGCCGGCCCAGCGGGAATGAGGCCGCAACACAGGAGCCGGCTCCGAATGGAGCCGGCGTAGTTGCGGTGGTGCGACGGGTGCAGTTGCACACGTCGCGCTTTTCACTGTCTGCTAGGCAGACAGTGAAAAGCTGGCCGGGGCCCTGTTAGGGGGCCCCTACACTGCCCATGCCACTGGCATGGGCAGTGCAGGGGCCCCCAGGGGCCCCAGGACACCCCTTACCGCCAGCCTCTTCCTGGCAGTGAAAACCGCCAGAAACAGGCTGGCGGTACGGGGGTCATGTTGGACAGAGTATTAATGCCATTATCGACAACACCTAAAGCCTTTTCCATATTTTCCTTATCTATCTGCCTTTAATGTGCAATGGCTTCCATTTGAGAAATCTTTCAAATGTCATTGTATTTGGGATACAGGAATCATTATGGAGCTAGTGAAAAATCCTGCAAGTCTATTTCTTCTGATAGGAGACTAAGATGATCTTTAACTGCTGCTAAGGTGTAAGGGCATAACCATTGTTGGCACAGTATAACCACACTGTATGTGGTAACCATACCCAAGTTTTGATCTGAAACATAGCGAGAGTCCAGCCGGATAATCTTGAAACCACCTGAGGAATCAAAAAAACACACCTGATACCTATTTGTGTCTATTGGCCACAATAACCACCCTCCGGGGCCTGAAAGTGTAAAATTAAAGGTACAATTCTGAAACCAAGTATTCAGTTCTTCCTTGTGACATTTAGGAAGGTTTGCCAATCAGTAAATTTGGTTGGTGTGGGGATACTGGGCACATTCATTTCTTTTATTTTTGCTAACCCTAAGCAGGATGTTTGTTGAACTGTGTCATTTAAACATATCGGGCCAGATGTAGGAAACAAAAAAATTGTGAGTCGCATTTTGCGAGTCAATGCGACTCGCAAAATGCGACTCGCAAATTGGTATGCCAGGAAAGAAACCGGTCCGATTTAGCGACTCGCATCCGGACTCGCAACGCTGTGTGCGAGTCCGCAGATTGCGAGGTCGCTGTTTGCGAGTGTGCAAAAAACGAACTCGCAATTAGCGAGTTTGTGTCGCAAATTGCGAGTTCCCTCAAAATTGCTTGCAGGTGCAACAGAACACTCCAGAAAGCACACCAAAACACTCTGGAAACACTTCCTGGCACATGATGATGACATCACAGCCAGGAAGTTAACAAATACACCTGGGAGGAGGCTGGACCACACCCTTTTACAACTGCCAGTCTGCACACTGAGCTAGCTGCAGCAGCCATGGAGGGAACCCCCCGAAAAAGGAAAATTAAATTCTCAGAGAGGGAGCTTGAGGTGCTGACAGAAGAATGTTGTCAGCACCATGATGAGCTCTTTGGGAGAGCTGCCCTCACTGTTCCAGAGGCCACCAAAAGAAAAATCTGGCAGGAAATGCAGGAGAAAATCGATGCCCTGGGGGTGAGCCACAGGACAATTGAGGACATAAGGAAGAGGTGGTATGACCTCCACTCCCGGACCAAGGAGAGGGTGGCAGAAAGGCTCCGGGAGATGAGAGGCACTGGAGGGGGACCATCATCTGTGCCACCACCCACACCCCTTGAAGACAGGATTGAGCAAACCTTTGAGCCGGAGGCAGTGTGTGGATTTGGGGACCTGGACACTTCAGAGCCCAGCACATCAACCGGTGAGTACCATGTGATAAGCCTGTACCCCTATCAATGTCATACCCCACCCACCATGTACACATGTGCATGCACAACCAAATTAGCTCCATTTCAGGGTAGAAAAAGCCAGAATGATTCATTATGGGAAATGTAGTCCAATAGGCAGTGCATAGGCAAATGTTTATTAGGAATTGTGCAACAGATACTAGACACTGACAGTGTGTTCCCCATGTCCCACAGGTCTCCAGCAAGACACCCCCTACACCCCAAGCACCCAGGCCCAGGAGGACACCCCAGGACCCTCCAGCACCCCCACATGCACAGTCAGCAGCATTCCTGCAGTTGTAACGCCTGCTGCAACAGCAACGCCAGGAGCTGCCCCAGCAACAGCCAGGGAGGATACAGGTGCGAAGACAGGGCAGCCACCACTGCGCAGGCGTCGCATGGCAAGTGCGTCTGATATCCGGATTCATCCTCCAACCAGCAGTGAGGCACATCTGCTGCGGGGTCAGCGCCTGCAAAACACAACATTGGGCAGGATCAGTGGGGTGCTGCACCGCATTGAAAGACAAAACCAGGCAAGCATGCAGCACCTCAACAGGCGGATGGACCTGATGTGCCAGAACACTGGGGACATTGCCTCTGCCATCAGGGAACTGGCGGCCGGACTGCTGGGTCAGGCAGAGGCTGGGCGGCGCAGGGATAGGCAGATTATGTTAAGACTGGACAGGATGGCCACATCAATCGGCAGGCTAGCCATCAACACAACAGGCCTGTCGAGGAGGACAGTTGGCCTACAAATTGAGATGGGCCATTTTGCTGGGGATGTTGCCAGGGGCCTGGGACGTCTCACATATATCATTGAACTAATGGAGACACGTGAGATGTCGAGGGCCACCGGGGAAACACCCCAAGATAGTGAAGAGGGCTCCACAGTGAGCAGTGTATCTGCCACTGACAGTAGGGTGCTAAGGAGTGGGAGGCAGAGCACCATAGATGCGGCTGGGACCAGCCAGGCTGGCAGGAGGGGCAGGAGAAGTTAGCCAACAGCCCGGACAAACAAATGTGGCACATGGCTTTAATGTGCCACATGAGTGGTTGGCATTTCCCTGCCCATGGACAATTGAATCATGTATATAGTTCATCCATTACATTATTAAAACAGTTATTTCTCTTCCACTTAACAAAAGGAGTGTCTGGTTAATGGGTGAGTATGGTGGGAGTTTACACGTACCGTCCAAAATATTGCGTTGCAATGTGTTCCCGTCTCAGTCTGCCTTGATTAGCTAGACTCCTATCCCCATGATGGCGGTGTGGTTGTTCTTGCTCTTCCTCATCAGGATCTGGGTCTGCAGGGGTGAGAGGTAGCCCACGTCTGGTGGCTATGTTGTGGAGGATGGCGCATGCGACCACAATTTTGAAGGCGGTAATGGGGGTGTATTGGAGGGCGCCTCCGCTGCGGTGGAGGCATCGGAATCTTGCCTTCAGGAGTCCGAAGGTGCGCTCGATCAGGTTCCTGGTCCTCTTATGCGCACTGTTGTATTGCCTCTCTGATTCATTGCTGGGTGTTAAAAATAAAGTCATGATCCATGGCCTTAGAGCATATGCACTGTCACCTGTTGGGCACAAAAGTACACTGTTAGTAAGTCCAGATAGTCGTGCACAGTGACCTGTGTGTGTATCTGCAAGGTGTATGCAGCTCTACCTAGGAGGTATCCGTCTCCAAACTCCCCACGTTCCAGGCGTTGATGGATCCCACTATGTCTAAAAATGTATGAGTTATGGGTACTGCCTGGAAACTTAGCTACGATGTCCGTGATGACGTAATGGGCATCACAAACAACCTGTATGTTGAGTGAGTGGGTACACTTTCTGTTGCAAAAAATATGTTCCAGATTAGCGGGGGGCATATTTGAATGTGTGTCACATCTACACATCCAATGACCTAGGGGAAGTGGGCAATGCGGTAAAAGTCCAGCTTCGTGCTGTTAATTTCTGCCTCATTCCTTGGTAAGTATATGAACTGAGACCTGTGCGCTACTAAGGCATCTAGGAATGCCCTGAGGAACCTTGACACTGCACTTTGGGATACCCCACCTGCCACGGCAATGACCCCCTGATAGCTCCCTGATGCCAAGAGGTGCAGTGCGCATAGTACTTGCACATGCGTAGGGATGGCGCAGCCACGCAGGGTCTTGTGTTCTAGCTGTGGTTTTAGTAAATCTATTAATTCTAGAATGGCAGCGCTGCTAAGGCGGTATTTATCATAGATCTCCTCTTCAGTTTGCTGGAAAAGGGTCTGCCTTGTTCTATATATCTTCTCCTGTCTGTGGCCCCTCCTCCTCCTCTGCTGGGCTGCATAGACTCTCCTCCTCACTGCTATCAGGTATATGTCCGCCATCTTGAGTGACCCAGATGCCTTCTGGGTCTCCTTTTATACCTTGGTAATGGTTACCACCTGCTCTGAGTTAGTGGTAAATACGACTTGCAAACTGTTTTTTTTGCGACTAGTCGCAATTTGCGAGTTGCAATTGCATAAGCTTTGCGAGTCGCAAATTGCGACACGCACATTGCGGGTCGCAAAAGGGGGTCGCAACGGGTGCGACTCGCAAATGGGGCACATAGCTTTTTGCGAGTCGGAAATGGGCTTTTTGCATCCCATTTCCGATTTTGCACTGTCGCAAATTGCGATTCTGCCCGTTTGCGAGTCGCAAACCTTTGCTACATCTGGCCCATCATTTCGACAGGAATAAGGCATGCTCTAAATAAAGGTTCCCTACCCTGAGTTTGCCAATCTTGTGTTCCCTATATACTTTTCACATCTATAGGGCTCTTCCAGTTTTCATAACCTTCAACAGCAAATCGAGAAACGAAGGAATCTGAATAGATATATTTTGTGTTGGTTAGCAAAATCTTCTGCATTTCAGAAGGTAGTAATGTGAAATAATATGACCCTGCATTCGTAATGTCAAGCCTAGAAAAGAATGCACATTTGTCTACCCCACACTGGTGGAGTTTAAATGTGTTCCCACTGTTTGTAATTAAATACTGATCTATGTCTAGTTGCTCGGTGCAGAAAGTATGTACTCAATGATTATAACAAAACATTTCACCATAATTCACTTTGTTCATTTACACATCATCACTTTCAAATACAGTGTAATCCTGCAGCTCCGCAAGCATAGACTCAACTGTTTTCACATCCCAGTTATCAGAAACAACACCAGGTGTGATTACATCAGTCATTGACATTTTGAATACAGAAGGAATTTGAATAACTCCAGTAGGCCCATATATATAAAAGTGTACTTTATCCCAACCACTCCCATCAGGAATTGGTACTGCTGAAATGTTCACAATTGACAAGTCTCTTCAGACCTTATGTGAGGAAAGACATGGGCCCTCATTACAACCCTTGCCGTAAATCCCGCTTACCGCCGTGCAGAAGACCGCCAACATACTGCTGCGGCCGTGAAATTCCGCTACCGGTATTACGACCCACATCTCGGAATCCGTCACAATACAGACACCCACACAAGTCCGCCACACCAAAGGTCAGTGATGAACTGGCGATAACAAAACCGACACGTCACGCCAACAAGAATACGCCCACACTATCACGACCCACGAATCAACGCAGCGGTCTTTCAACCGCGGTAATCCATTAGCAGTACACACCGCCGCGCTCAAAATACACACACACTTGCAAAACACAAACACATTGGACAATTCGAAATACACACACTTGATACACATAAACACACCACACCCACACACCCAATCCAATATAAAGCACACACCCACATTACCCACAAACCCTTACTACCAGAAATTTGAAAGCAGGCCATAGAGAGACACTACCTGAAACAACACCAGCATCCACAGATACACAACACCATCACATACACAACATCCACGCACCTCAAACAACACACACCAACACACCCCTTCACACATCACAACAGACACCACCTCACACATCACCCACACCACATCATGGCACCTCAACGACACCCCAGGTTCTCTGAGGAGGACTCAGGGTCATGGTGGAGCAAATCGTCCGGGTAGAGCCACAGCTATTCAGATCACAGGTGCAGCAGACATCCCTTGCTAGGAAGATGGAGATATGGCGCAGAATTGTCGACAGGGTCAACGCAGTGGGACAGCATCCAGGAACACTTGATGACATCAGAAATTGGTGGAACGACCTACGGGGGAAGATGCGTTCCGTAGTCTCCAGACACCAGATTGTTGTACAGAGGACTGGCGGTGAACCCCCACCTCCTTCCCCACAACTAACAACATGAGAGGAGCAAGTCTTGGCAATACTGCATCCTGAGGGCATCGCAGGAGTAGCAGGAGGACTGGACTCTGGTAAGGCAAATCTTTACTACCTTATCCCCCCACTCCACCTGCATGCCATCACATACTCCCACCCTTACCCTCACACCCATCACCCCAACAACCCACAGATACCCCACCACCACAACCCACACATCCCAAAACCAAGCCCTGCATTAAACACCAATGTATGGACACCCATCACCCAAGCATGTCCACTACAGAGACTCACTCATGCCCCAAAATCACCAATCAAACCAAGCCAATAATGCAAGCACTGGAGTAGAGGGTCAACCACCCATTGCACAAGATGGCACGCACAGATACAATAAATATGCATTTACACCCTAACAGGACCCCTTCCCAACGTCACCGGACAGGAGGTGCCAGACATATCCAGTCCCCCCACAGAAGAGGCCCACAATGATGACAGCAGCTCTGCACAACTGGATCAAGATGACCAGCCCGGCCCATCAAGGACCTCAGGACAGTCGGTTCCCCTGCCACTGTCACAAGCCACCACAGAGCCTCCTCCCTCAGGAAACACCAGCCCAGCACCCACCCAGCGGTCCCATCCCTCTGTCCCCAGGACACGTCAATCAGCAGTGTGTCCACCACTACAGGGAACCCAGGCATACCCACCAACCCAAGAAAATAAGGGACCTGGGGGCAGTGGCAGTGGGCACACAGTTCAGGGGACAGAGGCACAGAATAACAGGAAACTGGGAGGACTGCTGTGCGACAGGGGGAGGACAGGCCCAGGGAACCCACTCTCCATGAGGCACTCTCCAACATCATGGGAGCTTACCATCATTCCCAGGAGACAATGGTAACGGTACTGGCCAAGTTTCAGGAGACCCAGCGGCTGCAGGAGGAACACTACCTTCGGAACAGGGAGAACTTGAAGTCCATTAACACCACCCTGGTCACCATTGCAGGGTGCTGGCAGACCTTGTCAAAACCAGGAGGGACACAGTGGTACAACAAGGGGCCCCTGAGACTAGCCTGGACGATGAACAGCCCGCCACCTCCGCCGGCGCTAGAGGACAGGAGGCACCGCCACAGGAACAACAGGACACCAGCACCCCACCTCCTGTAGATGGAGAACCACCCCGCAAATGGTCCCTGAGATCCAGGAACAAGACAGAGAACATTGCCAAGACCCCAGCCAGGAAATGAGACCCCCCTGAATGTCACCCTTCTGTCCCACTATGTCACCCTGTCCATCCTTAAACTGCATTGCTCCACTTCCTATGCCCCTTTGGACAATGCACCTGTGAAACAAATAGACAGGACTCTGCCATGGACATTCCTCTACCATCCCCCCAGCCCATTTTAGAACCCCTCCACTTATTAGCACAGGAATAATCACACTTCAATCACAAAACAATTTGGAGTCAGTCTGTGCTTTCATAAATGTGTAATTGCAATAACTATGGAATATAGCAATGCGAATTTACTTGTTCACATACCAATGTAACACAGCTGTAGGTCAGCAGTAAACATAGCAGAGGGCACAAAGTGGGACCCAGATCTGTGAAATGGAAAGTCAAAGTGACAAGTTAGGGTCCATACACTAAATGAAAATGACAAACTTATGCTAGTGCCAACAATAGAATGAGATGTGGGAAGCAGTGGCATCTTCTTACCTGTGTCTCACTGGAAGTATTGCATGATGATGTTGTTTCGGTTGTCGATATCCTCTTCTTCTGCCTCCTCTTCTTCACTGTCCACAGGCTCCACAGCTGCCACAAGACCAGCATCTGGCCCATCCTCCTGCAGAAAAGGCACCTTGCGTCGCAGAGCCAGGTTGTGCAGCATGCAGCAGGCCACGATTATCTGGCACATTTTCTTCGGTGAGTAGTATAGGGAGCCACCTGTCAGATGGAGGCACCGGACTCTGGTCTTCAGGAGGCTGAAGGTGCTCTCCATCACCCTCCTAGTTCTCCCATGTGCCTCATTGTAGCGTTCCTTGTCCTGGGATTCCTCACTGGGGTCAGTAGCCATGACAGGTTGGGGTAACCAGAGTCACCTGCAAATGTCGAGGGACAACTGTTAGACACACATGAACCCTTGGGGACAGCCCCATACCCAGACAGCAAATGAACCTGTGTGGGGACTTTAGGCTCACCTATTAGACACACACGGTGCCTCTGGAGTTGCCCCATCACATAAGGGATGCTGCTATTCCTCAAAATGTAAGCGTTATGGACTGAGCCAGGATACTTGGCATTGACATGGGAGATGTACTGGTCTGCCAAAGACACCATCTGCACATTCATAGAATGGTAGCTCTTCCGGTTTCTGTACACCTGTTCATTCCTGCGAGGAGGGACAAATGCCACATGTGTACCATCAATGGCACCAATTATGTTGGGGATATGTCCCAGGGCATAAAAGTCCCCTTTCACTGTGGGCAAATCCTCCACCTAAGGGAACACGATGTAGCTGCTCATGTGTTTCAGCAGGGCAGACAACACTCTGGACAACAAGTTAGAGAACATTGGCTGGGACACCCCTGATGCCATGACCACTGTTGTTTGAAAAAAAACACTGGCCAGGAAATGGAGTACAGACAGGACCTGCACTAGAGGGGGGATTCCTGTGGGATGGCGGATAGCTGACATCAGGTCCGGCTCCAACTGGGCACACAGTTCCTGGATTGTTGCACGATCAAGTCTATATGTGACTAGAATGTGTCTCTCTTCCATTGTCGACAGGTCCACCAGGGGTCTGTACACCGGAGGATGCCACCATCTCATCACCTGCCCCAGCAGACGTGCCCTATGGAGGAGAACAGTGAGTCATCCAACACTGAGGTATCACAATGTGTTATTTGCAGAAACGTTATTAATCCACAATGTGTTGCAGTTGACATCCATCCCATGTGGCCTCCTGAAATGGCGGCTGCCTGACCTGTAAGGTGGGACAAAGGGATATGAGGTAACTGCGCCTGCGTTCTACACCTTCGCGGTGGGCGGTGGAAGACCGTGGCGCAATTCTGCATTGGTTAACATTGGGCCCTATGGGTCCCAGGAGCCAATGACTATGTACGTCGGCGGTGACGGAACGCACCGCCGCGGACGTAACCGCCATTTTCTTTCTGTTCACTCACTTGATACCTGACCTTGAACAGGAGGGGACCTACACTGCAAGTGCTGCTGTGACCTGTGTCTGGAAGCGACGATGGCTACAGTGTCTGGGGAAAGGGCCCCTGCCTTCACTTTGGAGGAGTTGGAGAAACTGGTGGATGGGGTCCTCCCCCGGTACACGCAACTGTACGGTCCTCCAGACAAACAGGTGAGTACACTGTGAGCATGCTGCATGGGCAATGCCTGTTTGGAGTGGTGTTGATGGAAGTTATATGGGGGGGTGCTGAGGCCTGCATGTGCGGATGGGGAGTGTATGTGCATCAGGGCAAGGGTGGCAACTGGGGGGCAATGACTATGACGGTCCGGGCGGGTAAGTAATTTCCTTTCCCCCTGTACCATTCCTCTAGGTCAGCGCCCACCAGAAGAAGGGTATTTGGCGTGCCATCGCCAAGGACTTTTGGACCCTGGGGGTCTACCACAGACGGAGCACCCACTGCCGGAAAAGATGGGAGGACCTGCGCCGCTGGGGCAAGAAGACGGCGGAGGCCCAGCTGGGGATGGCCTCCCAATGTGGGAGGGGTGCCTGCCGCACCAAGACCCCCCTGATGTTCCGGATCCTGGCGGTGCCGTATCTGGAGTTGGATGGGCGCTTGAGGGCATCACAGCAGCCACAAGCGGGTGAGTGCACTCTCATGCAGCTGACTCTGCGCGCATTACGAGTTGTCTGGGTGGGGGAGGTGGGCAGTGGGTTCCCCTAGGCCAGGGCGAACTTGGGAGGCAAGGTCCCTTGTGAGGCAGGCCATGTGGCACCCGAAACCCACCAGTGGTAATAGCCATCAACACCTAGTCACGGTCCTGTGACTTCCAGGTGTGCATCAAATGGTCTTAGGCCTCGTACCCTATGGTCAGCTGAAATTTCGAGGAACTGTCAGTGCATGGCGTAGTGCAGAGGGCTACTCCCTGTGTGTTGTGTCCGCCAACAGTAGTGGTGTTGCATGCACTGAACATGTCTTTCTTCTGTCTTTCCCCCCACTTTTGTGTTCTCCCTGTTCTTGTGTGCAATAGCATCATCAGGCGGAGGAGCATTGGCACCGGAGCAGGAGGCAGCTGCAACCCACTTGGCCCTTGAGGGCTAAACAACGGAGTCTGAAGCCACCAGTGGGATGCAGGGCGAGGGGAGCTCCACATCGGGGACAGGAGCAGACAGCAGTGACAGCGACTCCTCCTCTAATGGGAGCTCCCTTGCAGTGGCGGGCACCTCTGTGCCCACTGCATCAACAGGTACAGCCGCCACCCCCCTATCAGCACAGCACTTCCCTCCCAGCAGCTCAGGGTGTTGAGAGGCATTTGCAACAAACAAATGCATGCTTGGAAGGCATTAATTCTGGGCAGGCAGCCCAACACAGAGCATTTTAGTCTCTGGCCTCAGCAGTGATGGCAGACACTGTCCCTGTGTCCAGCCTCCCCCCTCCAACTTCCTCCACCCAGACCCAATCCCCTGTACCTCAGCCTATCCCAAGCACACCATCAGACCAGCATGCACACTCATCACCACACAAGAGTGGCTCAGGCAAACATAAGCACTACACATCCCATAGGCACTCACACAAGCACCATCCCCATGCAGACACAGCAACATCCACTGCCTCCACTGTGTCCCCCTCCTTCACGTCCTCCCTCCCTGTCTCATCTCCACTCACACCTGCCTCCATCACCACACACCGCTCACATGCACTCACCACCCCACTACCATTCACACATCCCTAGTGTCCTCTCCCAGTGTGTCAGTGAGCCTTCCTCCCAAAGTACGCAAATGCAGGAACACACCCACCCAACAGCCATCCACCTCACAACAGCCTCCGGCCCATGCACCTTCACACAAATTCAGCAGACGTACCACTCCTACCACTACTACCTCTACCTCCACTCCCAAACCCCCTCCATCTTCCCGTCCCAGTGTGTCTAAAAAACGTTTCCTGGCAAACATTGACCTCTTCCCTTCACCCCGTCCTTCCCCTAGGGCCAGGCTTTCCAGGTCCCAGCCCAGCACCTCAGCCACCAAATCCCCAGGCACAGTGGTACCAGGAACTGCGGGGTCATCAAGTGCACCACCCATCAGGGCTGCCACTGTGCCACGTAGCGAGGTCAAGGACATTCCGCCACCTGCCAAGGTGAAAAAGGTGCCCACATCATGGAGGGAGAAGCCTAAAGTACCAGCCACCAAGGGCTCAGCAAAAAACAAAGGGGATAGTGGCAAGACAACTGCGGCACTATCAAAGCTGGGGAAGGGCCAAAAGCTGAAGAGAAGGTCAGGAGAGGGCATGGTGGCACCTACTGAGGGACAATTGTCACACTTTCTGTCCACGACCACGCCATCCTGTACAGCGGCGAACACTGTTAGCTGCCCTGCCACCACAACCGCCACCTGCACCGCCACCTGCACCACCCCCAGCATGTCTACAGCCTCAACGAAAGTCCCCAGCCTCTACCCCAGTGGGAAGCCATCTGAGGCTGCAGGAGACGTCCTGCTGTGTCCCCAAGCAGGTGCTGACCCATGCACCACCGCCAGCACCGCCGCCAGCA
The DNA here is from genome assembly GCF_031143425.1 of Pleurodeles waltl. NCBI lineage: Eukaryota > Metazoa > Chordata > Amphibia > Caudata > Salamandridae > Pleurodeles > Pleurodeles waltl. Next base: position 853,420,543 of record NC_090446.1, on the reverse strand, counting down.
CCGCCGCAACAGACACCGCCGCAAGCACCGCTGCGACAGACATCGCCGCAAGCACCGCCACCTGCACCGCCCCCGGCATGCCTAAAGCACACTGGCTACCTACACAAAATGGCAGCCAGCCACATGGTCAAACAACAACCAGCAAGGAGGCATGGCCACCACAACAAAGAAGAACACATGCAGGCCTAAAGCACACTGGCCGCCTACACAAAATGTCCGCCAGTCACTTGGTCAAACAACAACCAGCAAGGAGGCATGGACACCACAACAAAGAAGAATACATGCAGGACTACAGGCTGCCTAAACAAACAGGTGACCAGACAGATCAAACAACATTCAGGATGAATAGAAAACATGGAGGCCTATGACAAACACTCTAACGCACTGGCCAGACAAAGAAGGCATTGTTGGTACAGGAGAAAAAAACAGCATTAAGTCAGTATTAGTAATTCCAAAACCTTAAATTAAAGGGGATACACATTTTTACAACACACATCAAACAAAGGTATTAAGTACTACATAACCCCCATACACTGTTTGCAGACAAAATGTGAAATATCACCAAACAACATTTTGGCATCTTTTATCCAATGCCATCCATGGTGTTTTAGCTCCATAGACACCACAAACAGTTGTTTTTCATCATGCACCCATGACTAGTACTGGGCCTACAGCTGGAAGGCCTATTACATTAGCAGGCTAAGCCACTTTACATTAACATGCACTTGAATATTGCAAATTTACAAAACAGAACATGGAGCAAATGTAGTGCATCTTTAAACATTTTTTCTTTATAGAAAAAATATTACAAGTAAAATAACTAGGCCACAAATGCAGGCCACCCACCAACATAAATTAAAAAATATGAATAAAAGTACAGATAAATCCTGGGGCATGCCCCCATCAAACAAACAAGTTGTACAACACCCTTATACAAGTGTTTTTTTAACTTACTTGTAAAAACTCAAATACAACTGTCCTTAAATCCAATGATATATCCAGGAGTCAACAAAAACTGATCCTCCCAGCTAGAAATCCAAGTGAAAAGTGGCCAGGAGATGGAAAAAGCAGTGGAAGGAATCTGCTGGACAGGAACAGGAAGTTGGAGTCTCTGGGGCACTTTTGGTTGTTGGGGAGAAAAATTTGTTTTACTTCTTGCACAACAATATCAACGCAAATGGTCAATTAGAGAAGGTTTTTCAGTCAAAGTTGTAGATTTTAGCTGGTTCAGCTTTGCCAGGTTGATGCAGCAGTCAATCATGTTCACTTGTGCTCACATACTTCAAAAAAGAAGCACCGGAAGTCGCTAGCGTGTCGCTAACTCTTGCAGGTGGATAAAAAATCTTGTTTGTGATCGTGAGAGAGATTAAGGGGGTGATTCTGATTCTGGCGGGCGGCGGAGGCCGCCCGCCAGAATTCCGCCCCCATTATACCGCTCCGCGGTCAGAAGACCACAGAGGGTATTATGAGTTTTTCCCTGGGCTGGCGGGCGGTGTCCAAAAGACCGCCCGCCAGCCCAGGGAAAAACTCCCTTCCCACGAGGATGCCGGCTCGTAATCGAGCCGGCGGAGTGGGAAGGTGCAACGGGTGCAGTGGCACCCGTCGCGTATTTCAGTGTCTGCAAAGCAGACACTGAAATACTTTGCGGGGCCCCCAGGGGCCCCGCGACCCCCCCTACCGCCATCCTGTTCATGGCGGCTTTCCCGCCATGAACAGGATGGCGGTAGGGGGGGTCAGAATCCTCATGGTGGCGGAGCGCGCTCCGCCGCCATGAAGGATTCCCCCGAGCAGCGGTAAGTCGGCGGGAGCCCGCCGACTTGCCGCTTCTGACCGCGGCTGAACCGCCGCGGTCAGAATGCTCGTGGGAGCACCGCCAGCCTGTTGGCGGTGCTCCCGTGGTCGGTGGCCCTGGCGGCCACCGGCCGCCAGGGTCAGAATGATCCCCTAAGTCTTTCGTCTCACATCTTGCGCATGTGAAATGACAAAGAACTCTGGTACGTTGTGAAGTGCGGAGTCTATCGGGACCTCTGCGTTCTCTGCAGAACGTGGAGTTATTGAATTCTGCAAACTCCGCCAGCGGAGCAGAGTTTTCGCCCAGCCCTAGTCACGAATCCTCCTCTCGACAACAGAATTATCTGCAAGATGATGTCGGGAAGAGTAATGGAGTTCAAAACCCATCATCCTCATGATGTCCCTGAATGCCCTAGAGGCAAAAGTAGGGCAGCAGTCTGAGTGGAATACTGCAACCGCATATGTACCGATAAAGACCAGCAAGCATTTTATACCAGTTTGAGCGTCAGCAGACTGCCATGGCCAGACACACAGCAATCTAGAACACAAATCAACAGTGACTAAGATGTACTTGCGTGGACCATCAGGTTGTAAGGGACCACAATGGTCCAGGTACACATTTTGTAGTGGCCTATTGGACATTAAGATTGATGTCTGGGGTGGGCGTTTGATGTTTGAGCCCTTTATTTGCTGGCAAATGTCACAGCAAAGGACATTTTGCTTGGCCTGGTTGTATAGACCCAGCCACCAGAAGCTCGATCTCCCATCCCAGGAACTGTTGCAAAGGCAGCATTCTGTGCACTGATGTGGTAAGAATATTTTGTAGAGTATGCTTTTGGAAGAGGCTTGCCCTCAGCTGAAGCTTTCACAGCAGCCTGAATTGCATTATCAAATGTTGTATGAGAACGAGTCATGGCAGCAACAGATGCTGTGGCTGCTGCTGATTTGGCCGCTTTGACAGCCAAAGTATTTCCATTAATATGTACTCATACACGTTGGTGGCCCATTATGTGTACTACATGAGCATCTGGTAGCTTATCCTTAAGATCAGCCACCCTTCCCCTTGGACTTCTGTGTTTTATGGTGTTCCCCCTTGAGCCTCTGAATGTGTTCAGCCACCAATGTTTGAGATAATCATTGTGGGACTGGACACAGTCATACGAATCACACACAATCAATGTGCGCTGTCCTGGATCCGTATGTTCCATTGCCGAAATAAAAGCTTTAAGTTCAGCCAATTGAACTGTGCAGTCCCTTATGGTCTGCATGTAGGTATGTTGAGGATGGAATACACCATCCTTCATCACTCTGCTCACAGCTCCACAAACGGCTGAGTACTGATATTTTGTACCTACAGCTGGTTGTGCTGAACCAGCAGTGTAGATGACAGGTTGATATCTGTCAAGTGGCAAGATGTTAAGAGGTGTGCGGTACTCCTGTTCGTACTGGAGAAATTCTTGCGTTTGAAGTTTCAGATCTCATCAACATCGGTGGCAGTCAGGGAGGTTGCCCATTGAAACCAGTGTGGATATAATGTTTTCACATTAGGAACACTTTTCTTGGTGACAGCATCTAAGGATGTCACCGGGGTAACAACAATAACGCGTTTCCCTTGGGCAAGTGGCCTCTCCTTAATGACAGCCATCTGTACAGCTGGCAGAATGTTTTCTGAAGGTGCAAAGCGTTGTTCTGTGTTGGAATATAAATGTGATTTATATGCTATGGGCATGGTGTTGCCCTTATTAAAGGTGACATGGGTTGACCTGATGGCACCAGCAATCATTCTGATGACCAAATTGGTTTTGTTGTCACGTGTGTGTAAGTGTTTTGTCTTCTAGCATGTCTTGCTGCAGTTCTCTAAGGGTCCAATAGCTGCTTGAGAAATCTGTGTGAATTAAATCATACAGTGGTTTGATACGTTGTGCATATTCTAGAATGTAAGTTCTGCCAAACTTGAAGAAACTAAGGGGGTTATTACAACTTTGGAGGAGGTGTTAATCCGTCCCAAATGTGACGGATTTACCACCGTATTACGAGTTCCACAGGATATAATGGACTCGTAATACGGCTGGTGGTATATCCGTCACTTTACCGTCACTTTTGGGACGGATTAACACCTCCTCCAAAGTTGTAATAACCCCCTAAGTAATGACTGCAGTTTCTTAATAGTGTTTGGTGGTTGCAATTGCGCACATTTTTCTAAAAAAGTGCATGGCCAGGCTCTTGCCCCCAGTTGATAGCTCGTATCCCAGAAACAATACACTGAGAAAGGTTATTTTAGTTTTCTTAAAATTGAACTTGTAGCCAAGGGTTGTGAAGTGTAAAACGATCTGATCAACCCTTGCAAGATGAACATTTAAGTTTTCATCTGTGGGATGGATGTCATCCACATAGGATAACACTTCTGAATAATTATCATGAAATATTGATGTTACACGAGCAGAAAATAACCCTGGCCTGTTCTTATAGCTTTGGAGCAAATGGCAGAAGCGCTGCTGAAAGCCAAATGAGAATGCGGTCAGGTCTCAACTTTCATACACTAGGTTTTGACAGAAAAAAAATGAAACGTTGGAAATATCCAAGGTTATTTTGTATTTCTTACACACTATGGCCCTCATTCTGACCCTGGCGGTCGGTGATAAAGCGGCGGCCAACCCGCCAACAGGCCGGCGGTCCAAAATATGCAATTCTGACCCCGGCGGGAACCGCCAACACAGCCCGCCGCATTAACACTCCGCCCGCCACGGCGGAACAAACAAACAGCGCGGCGGTCCCCGCCAACAGCCAGGCGGCAGGCAATGTACTGCCCACCCTATCACGACCCACCAATCCGCCACCTTTTCCGGGGCGGGAGCACCGCCGATAAAAACACGGCGGAAACAGACTACGAACGGGAAAACACTCACCTCCACATACACCACGCGAGATTCCGGCAGTATGGAACCCGAGTTGCAGGTCATCCCCGCACTCCTATACCTGCTCCTGTACCAGGAGCACGCCCGGCGGCGCGGAAGACATCGGTGAGTACTGCACCTACGACACAGGGGAGGGAAAAGATTACCGGCACACACCCACCCACCCACACCCACTACAACACACACATCAATGCATTCCCACAGATCACTGTCACAACCCACAAACCCCCCCCTCCGAAATAATGCAAAGACCAAAAGAAGAGATCTCAAACGGGCAGATATATTGAAAAATGGACAGCAGTAATCCAAATAAATAAATAAACTACGTACAAAATATATACAGCTACTAAATGTAGTCCAACCACTGTCCGTGGACCACAGGGGTCCTGAGCAAAGGGGCAAGGCCCAGTCCCACGACAAGAACTCCATGGAGAGAACACTGCAGGGGCATCAGAAAGAAAAAAGGACAGGCACCTCAGGGGGAAGGGAAGGGGGGGCACCTCAGCCACTTGAGTACGCCAGATCCACGAGGGGACTCCATGACCACTGGCCCATCCTGGGGAGAGCAAAGCCACAGTCCAAACAGTCCATACAGTGGGTGGCCTGCCCACTGGGCCATCCTGGGGAGAGCAAAGCCACAGTCCAAACAGTCCATACAGTGGGTGGCCTGCCCACTGGGCCATCCTGGGGAGAGCAAAGCCACAGTCCAAACAGTCCATACAGTGGGTGGCCTGCCCACTGGGCCATCCTGGGGAGAGCAAAGCCACAGTCCAAACAGTCCATACAGTGGGTGGCCTGCCCACTGGGCCATCCTGGGGAGAGCAAAGCCACAGTCCATACAGTCCATACAGTGGGTGGCCTGCCCACTGGGCCATCCTGGGGAGAGCAAAGCCACAGTCCAAACAGTCCATAACAGACTCCACTGCCACTGGAGGAGGCATGTTGGCCAGAGGACATCCTGCAGCCCTGCCCGAGACCGATCCTGCCCTGCCACGTCTGCCAAAGGGCCAGCGGTTCCTGCCTGGAAGGGCCCAGTTCAGCGGTTCTTGCCTTGAAGGGCCCAGTTCAGCGGTTCTTGCCTTGAAGGGCCCAGTTCAGCGGTTCTTGCCTTGAAGGGCCCAGTTCAGCGGTTCTTGCCTTGAAGGGCCCAGTTCAGTGGTTCTTGCCTTGAAGGGCCCAGTTCAGTGGTTCTTGCCTTGAAGGGCCCAGTTCAGCGGTTCTTGAGACGGCGGTCCCCAGCGGAGCGGTGCTGGAGACGGCGGGGCCCAGTTCAGCGGTTCTTGCCTTGAAGGGCCCAGTTCAGCGGTTCTTGCCTTGAAGGGCCCAGTTCAGCGGTTCTTGCCTTGAAGGGCCCAGTTCAGCGGTTCTTGCCTTGAAGGGCCCAGTTCAGCGGTTCTTGAGACGGCGGGCCCCAGCGGAGCGGTGCTGGAGACGGCGGGGCCCAGTTCAGCGGTTCTTGCCTTGAAGGGCCCAGTTCAGCGGTTCTTGAGACGGCGGTCCCCAGCGGAGCGGTGCTGGAGACGGCGGGGCCCAGTTCAGCGGTTCTTGCCTTGAAGGGCCCAGTTTAGTGGTTCTTGCCTTGAAGGGCCCAGTTCAGCGGTTCTTGCCTTGAAGGGCCCAGTTCAGCGGTTCTTGAGACGGCGGGCCCCAGCGGAGCGGTGCTGGAGACGGCGGGGCCCAGTTCAGCGGTTCTTGCCTTGAAGGGCCCAGTTCAGCGGTTCTTGAGACGGCGGTCCCCAGCGGAGCGGTGCTGGAGACGGCGGCCATTCTATGGCCAACTGCTCATTGCCTGGTGGTGCCCTCCTGGGCAGCGGGGATGGTGCTCCTTCAATGCCCACCTGGGCTGTGGGTGGTGGGGCCCTCCTGGCCAGCTGGGCTGGGTCCTCCCTGGGCAGCGGCTATGGGGGTGGTGGGCTCTCCGGGGGCAGCTGTGCCGGTTCCTCCCGGGGCAGCGGCTATGGGGGTTGCGGGCTCCTCCTGGGCAGCTGTGACGGGTCCTCAATGGGCAGCAGGCCTGCTGCCTGACTTCTCCGCCTTGCTGCCCTTGCCCTCCTTAGTCGGGAGTCTGTGGCCCTTTCCTCCCTTTGGAGTTGTGGCTGTTGACGGTGGCTGGCTAGTGTCCTGGGGGGATATCGAATCCGGGCTCCGGCGGCGGCCCTTCCGCCTTCTGCTCCTCTTCCCAGGGGGTGGGCTGGCTGTCCCCTTGCTGCTGGGCGAAGATCCAGACCTGCGGGCTGGTGGGCTCCAATACCCCTGCACCCTTGTCAAGGGGGCTGCAGGGCTGGTGGTGGCTGAGGTGCTCTTTTTACCCCGACGAGAAGGAGGGGGGGGCTCAGGGTCAGGAAAGAAGGTAGCAGTAGAGAGATAGATTTTCTTGGGACAATGGAGAGTGGTAGGTACAGTGGGTATGGGAGTGGAGGGAGAGGATGTGGTTGTAGGCGAGACAAGTTTGCTGTCTTTGGGTGCAGGTGCAGGAGCGGGAGGCTGTCGTGAGGTGGATGGCTGTTGGGTGGGTGGGTGGCTGCGTTTGTGTGGTGTGGAAGAGGGGGTGACAGACACAGTGGGAGAGGACACAGGGGACGTGTCAATTTCAGTGGGGGTGGTGACTGCACGTGTGCGGACTGGAGTGGAGGGTATGCTGGTGATGGAAACACTGGCTGATGGTGAGGTGAATGAAGGTGTGAGTGTAGACGTCACAGGGAGGGAGGAGGGAGACGAGGAGGTGGGGGTCACAGAGGTGGTAGTGACTGTTGGCATGTCTGCATCGGAATGTTGCTTGTGTGAATGTCTGCGTGATCTGTGGTGCTTATGTTTGGATGAGCTGCTCTTGGGTGTTGAGGTGTGTGCAGGCTGGTCTGATGGTGTGGGTGGGACAGGCAGAGGAAGAGGAGACTGGGAGGAGGGAGTTAGTAGAGGGAGGCAGGAGGCAGGGACAATGGCTGCCGTCAGTGCTGAGGCCAGAGCCTGGAACGATCGCTGATGGGCAGCCTGACCCGAATGAATGCCCTCCAGGTACGCATTGCTGCGATGAACCTCCCTCTCCACCCCCTGGATGGCATTCAAAAGGGTAGTCTGCCCAACAATGAGCGTTCGGAGGAGGTCAATGACCTCCTCACTGAGGGCAGCGGGGGTAACAGGGGCAGGGCCTGAGGTGCCTGGGGCGAAGGAGATGCCCGGCTTCCTGGCAGAGCGGGCACGTGGCGAACGCTGAGGGGCTGCTGGGAGGGCGGAGATGGTGCGCTGGGTGGCGGCTGTACCTGTAATGGCGGGGGGCACGGATGGTGCCACCCCCGCAAGGGAGCTCCCTTCCGAGGACGTGTCTGTGTCGCTGCAGGGTCCAGTCGTCCCCGTTGTGGAGCTCCCCTCGCCCTCCGTCTCACTGGTCCAGTCAGACTCTGTGGCATGGCCCCTCCTGCCCCGATGCCACTTCTCCTCCGCCTGATGATGCTGATGCACACAAGCACAGAAAGACAAACAAAAAGGGGGGGGGGAGAGAAATAAAGAGATTTTGAGTACATGGATCACCGGTACAGTTAGCGGACATGACAGACACAGATGCCCCCTGCACTAAGTTGCGCACTTGGGGTCCGCTACGCATTCCGTGGAACATGCCCTACACGCCTAGAGTTGACAACTGCACCCATGGATGACACGGCCCAGGGATGGCTGTACTGACACACTACTGAGGGTGGTGGCTGGGGACACAGGGGCTTACGGGGGTGCCCAGCCTACAGATATCGCCCTGGCCTAGGGGGACCCACAGCCCTCCTCCCCCACCCAGACACCTCCACTGTGCGACAACAGAGTAGATGATGCTTGTACTCACCCCCTTGTGTCTGCTGTGCTGCCCTCACGCGCCCATCCAAATCAGGGTAGGCCACCGCCAGGATCCGGAACATCAGGGGGGTCAGTTGACGGCAGGCACCCCGCCTACGTTGGGAGGCCATCCCCAGCAGAGACTCGGCGGTCTTCTTGGTCCCGCGGCGGATGTCCTCCCACCTCTTGCGGCAGTGGTTGCCCCGTCGATGGTGGACCCCCAGGGTCCGGACTTCCTTGGCGATGGCACGCCAAATCCCGATCTTCTCATGGGCGCGGACCTATGTGACATGTACAGGGAGGGAGAAATACCACGTTCAAGTTTGTCTGCATTTTCGTTGCCAGTGGCCCAACGCCCCCCATCCCCGCCAGGCCCCCCGCCAGGCCCAACATGCCCCCCATCCCCGCCAGGCCCCCCGCCAGGCCCAACATGCCCACCATCCCCGCCAGGCCCCCGCCAGGCCCAACATGCCCCCCATCCCCGCCAGGCCCCCCGCCAGGCCCAACATGCCCCCCATCCCCGCCAGGCCCCCCGCCAGGCCCCCCGCCAGCCCCAACATGCCCCCCATCCCCGCCAGGCCCCCCGCCAGGCCCCCAAGCCAGCCAGTGGCCCCAAATCCATATTGAATTAAACTCACTTGTTGGTCTGGAGGACCGTAGAGTAGCGCATACTGGGGGAGGACCCCATCCACAAGTTTCTCCAACTCCTCTCCAGTGAAGGCAGGGGCCCTTTCCCAGGTCGCAGCAGCCATTGTCCCTTCCAGACCGAGGTCACAGCAACAATTGCAGTATAGGTCCTCTCCTGTGAAAGTTCAAGTCGCAAGTGGATAAGTAGATAGGAAATGGCGGTCACGTCCGCGGCGGTGCGTACTGCGGCGGGGCGTACCGCCACCGCCGGCGCCCTTCGCCATTGGCTTCTGAAACCCATAGGCTTCAATGTTAACCAATGCGGCTTCGCGCCGCGGTCTTCGACTGCCGACCGCCGCGGTGTGCCACGCCAGCGCATTGACCTCACATCCCATTGTCACACTTCACAGGTCAGGCAGCCGCCATTTTGAGGGTCCACATGGCTCAATTTCAACTGCGTCACACAGGCCTAGGCCTTGCATAGCCACTCAGACACGCCATTCACTGCATAGAGAATCGTTTACTGTGCAAGCTGTGAGTACGTACCTGTGGGTTGCTTGACTCTGTGCTCCATGTTGTCCTTCCTAGGCACCGTCCGCTGGGTTTGGCGAGGAGACGGATGAATCCTCGCGTGTACCGACCGCTGGTGGACCTGTCGACAATGGAAGAACGCCACATTATCCTGACCTACCGGCTTGACCGTGCCACTATACATGAACTGTGTGCCCAGCTGGAGCCCGACCTGATGTCCCCCATCCGCCAACCCACAGGGATTCCCCCTCTGGTGCAGGTCCTGTCAGTACTCCATTTCCTGGCAAGTGGGTCATTTCAGACAACAGTGGGAATTGCTTCTGGGATGTCTCAGCCCATGTTTTCGAAGGTGTTATCCAGAGTGTTGTCTGCCCTGATGAAATACGTGAGGAGCTACATCATTTTCCCTGAGGTGGGCGAATTGGCTACAGTGAGGGGTGATTTCTACGCCCTTGGACATATTCCCAACGTCATTGGTGCCATTGATGGGACCCATGTGGCTTTGGTTCCCCCAAGAGACAGGGAGCAGGTGTACAGGAACAGAAAAAGTTACCATTCCATGAACATCCAGGTGGTGTGTTTGGCTGACCAGTACATCTTGCATGTAAATGCCAAGTTCCCTGGGTCAGTGCATGACGCCTACATCCTGAGGAATAGCAGCATCCCTTACGTGATGGAACAGCTAGGGAGACACCGTGTATGGCTATTGGGGGACTCTGGGTACCCCAACCTGTCGTGGCTACTGACCCCAGTAAGGAATCCCCGGACCAGGGCAGAGGAACGGTACAATGAGGCCTATGGGCGTACTAGGAGGGTGATCGAACGCACCTTTGGCCTCCTAAAGGCCAGGTTTAGGTGCCTGCATATGACAGGTGGATCCCTAATGTACTCACCTAAGAAGGTGTGTCACATCATCCTGGCCTGCTGCATGCTTCACAACCTGGCTTTGCGCCGCCAGGTGCCTTTCCTGCAGGAGGATGGTCGAGACGGTGGTGTAGTGGCAGCTGTGGAACCTGTGGAGAGTGACGAGGAGGAAGACGACGGGGCTGAAACAGACAACAGGGACAGAATCATTGAACAGTACTTCCAATAGGACACAGGTAACAATTCAAACATAATTTAGTGAATGTGAACTACTCTCCTGTATCTCTGCTGCCTGTCTATTTGCCCCAGTGTATGATGACTGAGTTGTGGCTTTTCCCTCCCTATTTCAGATCTGGGGTCCCCACTACGAGTCCTGTGCTTCGTTTCCCCATGGACTACAGCTTTGTGGCAGCTGTTTGTTGACTTCACTATGTACAAGGACATATTTGCACTGTCATGTCAATTACAATATTTTGAAATCACAGCCAGACTCCAGATAGTTTTGTGCTAAATGGGTGTTTATTTCAGTGCTCAAAATGGGATGGGTGGTTTCAAGTGGGTGGGGGCTATGGTGAAGGAATGTCCATGGCAGAGTCCAGAGTAACAGTCACACAGGTGCATTGTCCAGAGGCCTGTGGAGAGATGGAGCATGGGCAGTTCAAGGATGGACAGGGTGACAATGTGGGACAGTGGGATGACATCAGGTAGTATCCTTTGCTGGCGGGGGTCTTGACATCCTACTCTGTCTTCTTGCGAGATCTCAGGGCCCTCTTGCGGGGTGGTTCTTCTCCTGCAGGAGGTGGGGGTCTGGTGGGCTGCTGTTGTGCGGGGTCCTCCTGTCCACTAGCGCCGGCGGAGGTGGTTGGCTGTTCTTGGTCCAGGCTAGTGGCAGGGGCCCTTTGTTGTTGTTGAGTGTCCGTCCTGGTGTTGATGAGGTCCTGCAGCAGCCCTACCATGGTAACCAGGGTGGAGGTGAGGGCTCTGATGTCCTCCCTGTACCCCCGATAGTGTTCCTCCTGCAGTACCTGGATCTCCTGGAACCGGGCCAGTACCGTCGCCATCGTCTCCTGGGAGCGGTTGTATGCTCCCATGATGGTGGTGAGGGCCTCGTGGAGAGTGGGTTCCCTGGGCCCGTCCCCCCCCTGTCGCACAGCTGCCCTCTGAGTTGCCCTGTTTCCCTGGGCCTCTGCCCCCTGGCCGGTGTGCCCACTACCACTGCCCCCAGGTCCCTGTTGTTGTTGGGGTGGTGGGTTATCCTGGGTGCCCTGTAGTGGTAGACACACCGCAGATTGACGCGCCCTGGAGACAGAGGCATGGGCCCGCTGGGTGGGAGCTGTGCTGGTGTTCCCAGAGGGGTTTGGGTCTGTAGTGGCCTGTGCCTGTGTGAGGGGAACCGACTGTCCAGAGGTCCCCGATGGTCCGGGCTGGTCATCGGTGTCCAGGTCGACAGAGCTGCTGTCATCGCTGACGGCCTCTTGGGTGGGGGGTGTGGAGAATTCTGGGCCCTCCGTGGCGGTGTGTTGACGGTCGGGTCCTGCAGGGGTATAGAGGTATGGTTATAGTTTCAATGTGTGGCATATGGGTGTATCTGTGGGTTCCCGTGTCCCCAAGTGCTGGCATTCGTGTGTGGGGGCTTTGGTGAGGGTGGCTTGTGGGGGGGATGTGTATATGCATTGGGCATGCTTTGGTGTGGGTGTCCATGCTTAGTGGACGCATGCAGGCCTAGGTTTTGGGATGTGTGGGTTGTGATGGTGAGACATTGGCAGGGAATAGGTGTGCTGGGGGTGGGGGTGAGGATGGTGGTGGGGGTGAGGATGGTGGTGGGGGTGAGGATGGTGGTGGGGGTGAGGGTGAGGGTGGGGGTGAGGATAGGGGTGGGGGTGAGGGTGGGGTTCGAGGATGGGGGTGAGGGTTGGGGTATGATTTGGCATGCAGGTGGGGGGGAAGCAGTAGTGAAGCTTCAACTTACCAGTGTCCATTCCTCCGCCGACTCCTGCGAGGCCGTCAGGATGCAGGATGTTCAAGACTTCCTCCTCCCATGTTGTAAATTGTGGGGGTTGAGGTGGGGGTCCTCCGCCAGTCTTCCCCCCGCCAGGCCCCCAAGCCAGCCAGTGGCCCCAAATCCATATTGAATTAAACTCACTTGTTGGTCTGGAGGACCGTAGAGTAGCGCATACTGGGGGAGGACCCCATCCACAAATTTCTCCAACTCCTCTCCAGTGAAGGCAGGGGCCCTTTCCCAGGTCGCAGCAGCCATTGTCCCTTCCAGACCGAGGTCACAGCAACAATTGCAGTATAGGTCCTCTCCTGTGAAAGTTCAAGTCGCAAGTGGATAAGTAGATAGGAAATGGCGGTCACGTCCGCGGCGGTGCGTACTGCGGCGGGGCGTACCGCCACCGCCGGCGCCCTTCGCCATTGGCTCCTGAAACCCATAGGCTTCAATGTTAACCAATGCGGCTTCGCGCCGCGGTCTTCGACTGCCGACCGCCGCGGTGTGCCACGCCAGCGCATTGACCTCACATCCCATTGTCACACTTCACAGGTCAGGCAGCCGCCATTTTGAGGGTCCACATGGCTCAATTTCAACTGCGTCACACAGGCCTAGGCCTTGCATAGCCACTCAGACACGCCATTCACTGCATAGAGAATCGTTTACTGTGCAAGCTGTGAGTACGTACCTGTGGGTTGCTTGACTCTGTGCTCCATGTTGTCCTTCCTAGGCACCGTCCGCTGGGTTTGGCGAGGAGACGGATGAATCCTCGCGTGTACCGACCGCTGGTGGACCTGTCGACAATGGAAGAACGCCACATTATCCTGACCTACCGGCTTGACCGTGCCACTATACATGAACTGTGTGCCCAGCTGGAGCCCGACCTGATGTCCCTCATCCGCCAACCCACAGGGATTCCCCCTCTGGTGCAGGTCCTGTCAGTACTCCATTTCCTGGCAAGTGGGTCATTTCAGACAACAGTGGGAATTGCTTCTGGGATGTCTCAGCCCATGTTTTCGAAGGTGTTATCCAGAGTGTTGTCTGCCCTGATGAAATACGTGAGGAGCTACATCATTTTCCCTGAGGTGGGCGAATTGGCTACAGTGAGGGGTGATTTCTACGCCCTTGGACATATTCCCAACGTCATTGGTGCCATTGATGGGACCCATGTGGCTTTGGTTCCCCCAAGAGACAGGGAGCAGGTGTACAGGAACAGAAAAAGTTACCATTCCATGAACATCCAGGTGGTGTGTTTGGCTGACCAGTACATCTTGCATGTAAATGCCAAGTTCCCTGGGTCAGTGCATGACGCCTACATCCTGAGGAATAGCAGCATCCCTTACGTGATGGAACAGCTAGAGAGACACCGTGTATGGCTATTGGGGCACTCTGGGTACCCCAACCTGTCGTGGCTACTGACCCCAGTAAGGAATCCCCGGACCAGGGCAGAGGAACGGTACAATGAGGCCTATGGGCGTACTAGGAGGGTGATCAAACGCACCTTTGGCCTCCTAAAGGCCAGGTTTAGGTGCCTGCATATGACAGGTGGATCCCTAATGTACTCACCTAAGAAGGTGTGTCACATCATCCTGGCCTGCTGCATGCTTCACAACCTGGCTTTGCGCCGCCAGGTGCCTTTCCTGCAGGAGGATGGTCGAGACGGTGGTGTAGTGGCAGCTGTGGAACCTGTGGAGAGTGACGAGGAGGAAGACGACGGGGCTGAAACAGACAACAGGGACAGAATCATTGAACAGTACTTCCAATAGGACACAGGTAACAATTCAAACATAATTTAGTGAATGTGAACTACTCTCCTGTATCTCTGCTGCCTGTCTATTTGCCCCAGTGTATGATGACTGAGTTGTGGCTTTTCCCTCCCTATTTCAGATCTGGGGTCCCCACTACGAGTCCTGTGCTTCGTTTCCCCATGGACTACAGCTTTGTGGCAGCTGTTTGTTGACTTCACTATGTACAAGGACATATTTGCACTGTCATGTCAATTACAATATTTTGAAATCACAGCCAGACTCCAGATAGTTTTGTGCTAAATGGGTGTTTATTTCAGTGCTCAAAATGGGATGGGTGGTTTCAAGTGGGTGGGGGCTATGGTGAAGGAATTTCCATGGCAGAGTCCAGAGTAACAGTCACACAGGTGCATTGTCCAGAGGCCTGTGGAGAGATGGAGCATGGGCAGTTCAAGGATGGACAGGGTGACAATGTGGGACAGTGGGATGACATCAGGTAGTATCCTTTGCTGGCGGGGGTCTTGACATCCTACTCTGTCTTCTTGCGAGATCTCAGGGCCCTCTTGCGGGGTGGTTCTTCTCCTGCAGGAGGTGGGGGTCTGGTGGGCTGCTGTTGTGCGGGGTCCTCCTGTCCACTAGCGCCGGCGGAGGTGGTTGGCTGTTCTTGGTCCAGGCTAGTGGCAGGGGCCCTTTGTTGTTGTTGAGTGTCCGTCCTGGTGTTGATGAGGTCCTGCAGCAGCCCTACCATGGTAACCAGGGTGGAGGTGAGGGCTCTGATGTCCTCCCTGTACCCCCGATAGTGTTCCTCCTGCAGTACCTGGATCTCCTGGAACCGGGCCAGTACCGTCGCCATCGTCTCCTGGGAGCGGTTGTATGCTCCCATGATGGTGGTGAGGGCCTCGTGGAGAGTGGGTTCCCTGGGCCCGTCCCCCCCCTGTCGCACAGCTGCCCTCCGAGTTGCCCTGTTTCCCTGGGCCTCTGCCCCCTGGCCGGTGTGCCCACTACCACTGCCCCCAGGTCCCTGTTGTTGTTGGGGTGGTGGGTTATCCTGGGTGCCCTGTAGTGGTAGACACACCGCAGATTGACGCGCCCTGGAGACAGAGGCATGGGCCCGCTGGGTGGGAGCTGTGCTGGTGTTCCCAGAGGGGTTTGGGTCTGTAGTGGCCTGTGCCTGTGTGAGGGGAACCGACTGTCCAGAGGTCCCCGATGGTCCGGGCTGGTCATCGGTGTCCAGGTCGACAGAGCTGCTGTCATCGCTGACGGCCTCTTGGGTGGGGGGTGTGGAGAATTCTGGGCCCTCCGTGGCGGTGTGTTGACGGTCGGGTCCTGCAGGGGTATAGAGGTATGGTTATAGTTTCAATGTGTGGCATATGGGTGTATCTGTGGGTTCCCGTGTCCCCAAGTGCTGGCATTCGTGTGTGGGGGCTTTGGTGAGGGTGGCTTGTGGGGGGGATGTGTATATGCATTGGGCATGCTTTGGTGATGGGTGTCCATGCTTAGTGGACGCATGCAGGCCTAGGTTTTGGGATGTGTGGGTTGTGATGGTGAGACATTGGCAGGGAATAGGTGTGCTGGGGGTGGGGGTGAGGATGGTGGTGGGGGTGAGGATGGTGGTGGGGGTGAGGATGGTGGTGGGGGTGAGGGTGAGGGTGGGGGTGAGGATAGGGGTGGGGGTGAGGGTGGGGTTCGAGGATGGGGGTGAGGGTTGGGGTATGATTTGGCATGCAGGTGGGGGGGAAGCAGTAGTGAAGCTTCAACTTACCAGTGTCCATTCCTCCGCCGACTCCTGCGAGGCCGTCAGGATGCAGGATGTTCAAGACTTCCTCCTCCCATGTTGTAAATTGTGGGGGTTGAGGTAGGGGTTCTCCGCCAGTCTTCTGCACGGCGATGTTGTGCCTGGATACCATGGAACGCACCTTCCCCCGTAGGTCGTTCCATCGCTTCCTGATGTCTTCCCGATTTCTGGGGTGCTGTCCCACAGCGTTGACCCTGTCGACAATCCTCTGCCATAGCTCCGTCCTCCGGGCAATGCTGGTGTATTGGACCTGTGTGACGAAGAGCTGGGGCTCTACCCGAACGATTTCCTCCACCATGACCCTGAGTTCTTCGTCTGAGAAGCGGGGCTGTCTTTGGGGTGCCATGGAGTGGTGTGTATGATGTGTGGGGTAGAGTATGTGTAGTTAAGTGTGTTGAGTGTGGTGGTGTGTGTTGTTTTGTGTGTGGATATTGTGTGGGTGATGGTGTAGTGTGCCTGTGTGTGATGGTATTCTGTGATCGCTGATGTGTCTCTCAGTGCTTCTTTCTGAATTTTTTTTCGTAGGGGTTTGTGGGTGATGTGGGTGTGTGTTTTATATTGTATTGTGTGTGTGGGAGTGGTGTGTGTATGTGTATCAGGTGTGTGGAATTCAAATCGTCCAATGTGGCTGAGTTTTGTTCGTTTGTGTGTATTCTGACCGCGGCGGTGTGTACCGCCAATGGAAAACCGCGTTTGAAAGACCGCCGCGTGGATTCGTGGGTCGTAATGGCATGGGCATATTTCTGTTGGCGTGAGGGTGGAGGTTTGGTCACCTCCACTTTTCCGCCGACCGCTGGTCTGGCGGTCTGTTGTGGCTGTCGGATTTTCGGAGGTTTGGCTGCTGCGGGTCAGAATGACCGTGGCGGGTTACCGCGACCGCGGCAGAATTATGGAGGATTTCTGACCGGCGGTAGGCGCCTTTTACCGCCGAGGTCAGAATGACCACCTATGTTGTTAATTAGTGCTGTGCTGTGTGAATTTTGTATTGCGCATGTGCGTATATAATTGTTTAAGTGTCTATAATCTAAGACTATTCTCTAGGTTTGCACCGGGGAATAACCGGTTATTCATTGCACAGACACAAGGCTCTATTACTGCCTGGTACTCGAGCTGAGTGAGAGTATCTCTCACCGGAGCTATAGCCCAGTGTTTTACAGGATATTACATCTATGGCTGTGATGTAGACCTAACAGGTATTACATGGTAGGTGCAATCATTATACCACCCTACGTGGTTGAGGTATAACATGGGGGCCCACGCTAAAGCCCAGTTAACAGCGTAGGCTTCTTTTTCTGCTTCCAAAGAAAGATCAGAGAAAGAAGGCAAAATTACATCTTCCCCTTGTGGAAGCTTACAGACATGTTCAGGTGGTCAATCTCTTTCGGCCAATAGGTTATCACAATTAATTTCATCCCAAAAAATAACATTAATTGTGTGCTCCCTCAATTTGGATATTTAAATCATAAGCCCTGTTGGGTGGGAGAATACTCCTGTTCGCAGTCTTAACTGCAAGGAAGTTGTTAGTTGCTGTTGCATCCAGATGATCTTTCAGACTCTGGCGACATATCGTGACTTCCGCTGAAATGTCCAGCAGGGTCACTGCCCATGTCTTGTTCCTCAGCAATGTTCTCAAGTTTGCTGGCATGTTTAATTGAAATTGCTGCCACTTTTTCCTTTTTAAATTGTAGCTTTTGTTTTAGGGGTTTGTCTGCTTTCTTGTCTGCAGACTGCTGTAAGTCTTTCTTCTGTTTCACGTACTCAGGACGTTGCTCTGACTGGCCAACTCTCTCACTCGGTCTAGCCAGTGTTTCCTGAAAGGATCGAGAGGGTTAGGAATCAGTTTATCTGTCAGAAGTCTTTAAAGTTTCTCTGTTTCATGAGATTATGGGGGTTATTCTAACTTTGGAGGAGTGTTAATCCGTCCCAAAAGTGATGGTAAAGTGACGGATATACCACCAGCCGTATTACGAGTTCCATAGGATATAATGGACTCGTAATACGGCTGGTGGTAAATCCGTCACTTTTCCGTCACTTTTGGGACGGATTAACACCTCCTCCAAAGTTAGAATAACCCCCTATTTCTCCTTTCAGAGCTCTCCTGATGCACAGAGGGCCTGATTCTAACTTTGGAGGACGGTGTTAAACCGTCCCAAAAGTGGCGGATATACCACCTACCGTATTACGAGTCCATTATATCCTATGGAACTCGTAATACGGTAGGTGGTATATCCGCCACTTTTGGGACGGTTTAACACCGTCCTCCAAAGTTAGAATCAGGCCCAGAGTCTGTTCTCTGACTTCATCTGTCTTTATTTTTTTTATTTTTTATCCTAGTGTTTTTTAGAACCCTTTTGTGCTTGTTTAGTACCATCCTTAGGAGTGGTACTCTAAATTTCAGGCTTCTTAGGCTTGACTCCCAAGCTATCCCATCCTATACTAGTATAGGTTTCAGAAATAATTTTCAGTAGTTGACGCTCCTGTTACAACTGTGGAATCTCCTGGAGCTGCTGGCATATGGCCAATGCTACCACTTCCCCTTTAATGTTACTGAGTATTATTGAGGAGACTGTGTTAAAGTTACACAACCGTTTTATCACACAATCTAGGGCTGGAGCAGCCCCATGCTCATTTTAAATTCATTTGAACACTTCTGGCAAATTGGCAAGTGTCAGGGTACTATGCGCGGTAATGTAAATTGCAGCGAAGACTGTACCGTATGTGGCGCAGTTGTCCACTGAGGAAACCATTTCAAATGGCAAGCACATTGTGAGAATTCTATGTTTATCTTGGGGTTCTGTATGGGAAAAAACTGCTTACAGCTTGTTAGTTTTTTGTGATATCCAGAACGGAATCTTCTCACATTCCGTGGGTGCTTTGACAATGATAGAATGAACTGTTTGTGGGTTAATCCAGGTAATGTCCAAATGGTGGTGGGCTATTGCAGCCTGTGCTGGGGCGATGTTTAAAGACCGCATAGCGAATTGTACTAATCGTCTGTAAATATGTTGTACTAGCTCATTTTAAAGTGCGCATACATCAGCTATGCCTGCGTTCCAAGATGTGGTGTATATGTGTATAACATGGGCCACATTGGTCTATCATTACTTAAGGGACCTAATCTCACAGGTTGTATTACATATCTGGTAGGGCGTCATGGAACCAATTTTAATATTCTTTATAGGAAATGAGCATCTCTAAATATCAGTAAGCTTGGTACCGCTGTGGATTGTTCCCTGTTTTATATGTGTGAAATGTATGTGTTCTGTCATCTTCTTCAGGAAAAGTGACCCAGTAAGAGAATGTTTCTGTCTGGTAAGCTTTGTGAGCTTCCTCATTTTAATGCATGTCTGATATATTCTGGAATATTTATGGAGTTAGCCATGTTGAGTAATGGGAACAGAGAAGGAACACCAAATGGAGAGAAGTCCTTTTAAGAGTTCAAGCTTGAACAACCTACAGCCTTGTTAGGTGCTCCCTATCTAGCTGAGGAGGATTATCCCCAAGACCATAGATGTCTCCATGTCATGGTACTTAGGGTACCAGTTGTGTGTGAGACAGAGATACGCAGGATATCTGTAAATTAGTGCCAAACACCATTGTTGGTGGTGCCATGTCGTAGTTGGGCTCTCACTCCTAGGAAAGACTGCTGGTTTAGGTGAGACAGAACTTTTGTTTGTAAGTGACTAAGCCAATCCTACAACAAGCTGCAACTGTCGACCCAACCCTCTTAGATCACAAGGAGTACCTCACCAAAAACCCAAACAATAAAAGGTGATTTCTGGCAGCCTACCCAATGGACTCTAGATAAGACCTCTCAGGGAAGTCGTGATGGAACAGAAATTACCCTTTTCTCTCCTTAGCAACAAGTCTCAGTCACACACAGGCAATGGAAGAGATGCAGGAAAGTTTTCAATATTTTTATTGAAAAGACTGTAGTCTATGATAAAATGCATGAGCTGCAGTGATTAGGAGAAAGAACAGTAAAAGAAGCAGAATTGTGAAGATGAGCGTAGTGAATATAAAGCCCCCCATCATATTACAATAAACATGAGATGTGACATACCTAGCAAAAACCTAATCTGTAACCTAATGAGAGCTAGGTATGATAAACCTAATTTGCCAGTACCATATCTGTGAGAAGAGCCCCCAACCCTCATTACCTTGTAATGAGGTCTCTAGGTCAGACTCCTTGAAGACACAAAGACTGAGTTGTGCAGCAAAATGACGTACAGTATAGATGGAATCTGGAAGAAATCCCTCTAATGGCTTTGTCCGTGTGAGATCTATTTATACAGATCATGTAGGACCCCTGACACAGGTATGTTCCAAACAACTGATAAGGAAGCAGACTTGTGGCGACACTTATATATACATTCCCCAACAAGTGTACATTATGTTTCTGTCACATGTAAGTGAGAAAGGGACATGATGTTAATACCTACGTACATCACTTGATCATGACACTGGTAATGATGCCTTCACAGAGTGGCACTGATAATGCAAATCAAAACATTTCTATAACTATAAACAATGGCAGCCATCTTAAATAATAAAACAACTGTACTAAAACAGAGCAAACTAAGTAGGTTAAAAATCACTAGGTGACAGTGGCACAAGCCTGTAAGCCAAAGGGCTAAGCTAATCTCCTGAGTCCCAATAAAAAAGAAATTGGATTCACCACACTAGGGGGTGGCGCTCCCCAGGGTCATTAGTGGCTCCAGGAGAGGGTCCACATGGCCCCCTCCTTTGTTCTTTAGGGCCAGCACTAGGGAGGTGGTGGTCCCTAGGGCTGAAAACACCCTGGGATGGGGCCACATGGCTACCTGCCCTGTTTCTTTTCTTTTTCTGGCCCCAGTGAGTTGGTAGTGCCCAGGGCAATCAAGGGCCAAGGAGGGGTGTCTGCGTGTCCCCCTCTTATATATTGTGTATGTCCTGGGAAAATGCTGGTTCCTGGGGCTATTGCAAACCTAAGGAGGGGAGCTGTGCAGCCCTCTCCTATTTATAAAGCCTTGGGAAGCTGGTGGTCCCAAGAGCACTCAAAAGTGAAAAGAGGGGTGCTGCCTGTGCCCCACTCCCAAAAGATTACAAAATGGCATGCCCCTGGAAATTGGCCCCTCCAGGGACTGAATGAAAAACAATTCATAGAATTATAGGCAGATTCACGGATATTCATCGATTGTGCAAACAAAAACTAAAATTTTTTGGCCACAGCACGGTCCTGGGAGTCACCGCACCAGTCCTGGGGGGGGGGGGGGGGTCAGGGTATTTCTTCCCTGCCTCCTTTTCTTTATTTTTAAGACTTTTTTTGCGGCTGAGTCCCTACATATCTATATTCATTTTTCCTTTAGTTTCTCCACAACTACTGAATGGATTTACAATTGGTAAGGCCCCCAGTAAAAAAATTAAATCATAATATTAATCACTAGTGTTAGAAATGGGGTCTTTGGTTGACAGTCAGGTTACCCTCTGTCCAAGCAAGGACCCTCACTCTAGTCAGGGTAAAAGAGAATCACCCTCAGCTAAGCCCTGTTTACCCCCTTAGTAGCTTGGCACAAGCAGTAGGTTTAACTTCAGAGTGCTAGGTGTAAAGTATTTGTACCAACACACACAGTAACTTAATGAAAACACTACAAAATAACACAACACAGGTTTAGAAAGTAGAAAATATTTATCTAAACAAAACAAGACCAAAACGACAAAAATCCACAATACACAAGTCAAGTTATCACTAAAAACCAAAAAGAGTCTTTATGTAGTTTTAAACACATTGCTAGCGCTGCTAGTTTGAAAATGTACCTGGTATGCATAAAAAATAAACCAGCACGGGGGAGTGTTTGTCAAAAAGGGCTTGCAATGCGTCAAAATCACTCATGAGCGAGACCTTGCGTCGTTTCTCCTTCAGTCGAGTCGGCGTGCGTCGTTTCTTCTCTCCGCAGGAAAGCAATGCGTCGATTCGGTCTGCACACGGGTCCGGGCAGGCTTTGCGTTGTTTTTACATGCCCAGCGGTTTGCATCGGAAATCCAGCTGCACGATGACCCGAAAACCACGCAGCGCGGGTTGCGATCTCACCAGCCTCCGTCAGCGATGCTGCATGTCGTTTCTACAGCCACGGGCACCGATCTTCCAGTCACGTTGCAGGCAAGCGTCAATTTTCAGCTGCTGAAGCCGCCGGCACGTTGTTTTTTCAGCCACAGATCAGACTCACGTCGATCTTTTCCCCACACAGCATTCTGTGGGTGGGTTTCTCACTCTTGGGCTGCCAGCTTCTCCTTTCAGGGTCCCAGGAACTGGATGGGCACCACATGGCACAGTACGAGTCTCTCCAGATGCTCCAGGTACTGGCAGAGAGAAGTCTTTGCTGTCCCTGAGACTTCAAACAACAGGAGGCAATCCCTAAATCAAGCCCTTGGAGATCTTCACAAGAAGGAAGGCAACACAAATTCCAGTCTTTTCCCTCTAGCACAGGCAGAAGCAGCAACTGCAGGATAGCGCCACAAAGCACAGTCACAGGCAGGGCAGCTCTTCTTCCTCATCTCTTCAGCTTTTCTCCAGGCAGAGGTTCCTCTTGGTGTCCAGAAGTGTTCCAAAGTCTGTGGTTTGGTTTATACCCATTTTCTCCTTTGAAGTAGGTCTACTTCAAAGCAAAGCCTCTCTTGATTGTGAAATCCTGCCTTTCCCAGGCAGGGCCACAGACACTCACCAGGGGGTTGGAGACTGCATTGTGTGAGGACAGGCACAGCCCTTTCAGGTGTGAGTGACCCCTCCTCCCCTCCATCCCAGCACAGATGGCTCATTAGGAAATGCAAACTACACCCCAGCTCCCTTTGTGTCACTGTCTAGTGAGAGGTGCAACCAGCAACTGTCAAACTGACCCAGACAGGGAATCCACAAACAGGCAGAGCCACAGAAATGGTTTAAGCAATAAAAGTGGCATTTTCAAACACACAATCTTAAAATCAACTTTACTAAAAGATGTATTTTTAAATTGTAAGCTCAGGGACCCCAAACTCCACATGTCTATCTGCTCCCAAAGGAAATCTACACTTTAATCATATTTAAAGGTGGCCCCTATGTTAACCTATGAGAGGGCAGGCCTTGTAACAGTGAAAAACGAATTTAGCAATATTTCACTGTCAGGACATATACAACACATTACTATGGGGGTCATTCTGACCCCCTGTTGGCGGTGCATCCGCGGTCCCCGGCCCTGGCGGTCTATGACTGCCAGGGTCGGAATGACCACCTATATGTCCTACGTTAAATATGCACTGCACCCTGCCCTTGGGGCTAGCTGGGCCTACTTTAGGGGTGTCCTACATGTAAGAAATGGAAGGTTTAGGCCTTGCAAGTGGGTACACTTGCCAAGTCGAATTTACAGTTAAGACTGCACACACAGACACTGCAGTGGCAGGCCTGAGACATGATTACAGGGCTACTTATGTGGGTGGCACAACCAGTGCTGCAGGCCCACTAGTAGCATTTGATTTATAGGCCCTGGGCACCTCTAGTGCACTTTTTCTAGGGACTTACTAGTAAATCAAATATGCCAATCATGGATAAGCCAATTACATACACATTTTGTAAAGGAGCATTTGCACTTTTGCACTGGTTAGCAGTGGTAAAGTGCCCTGAGTAACAAAAACAGCAAAAACAGTGTCCAGCACACATCAAAAACCTGGGAAACAGAGGCAAAAAGTTAAGAGAGACCATGCCAAGGATGACAAGTCTAACAACTAGCATGCAAATGAATTGCTAGACCTAAAAAATGTTGTTGTTTAAACTTTTAAAAGCATGCTCTGAACTTTATGCAACCCGTACTGCATGATTTGTGAAACTTGCTAGGCTGGCACATATTTGTATGTAAATGTTTCTTCGATAACCACTTTTTGAATTGTGAGATGGTACAACTTTTCTTAAAACAAAAGAACCAGTATTACTTACACCGTTTGCCACCTACTAAACTGCTTTTGTATGCACTGACGTGTATTTAGAAAATAACAATTGCTTGAATTTGAAACATTACCATTATATGAATTATGGAAATAGAGTGGGTGTTATACTTATGTACGTAAAATTGTTCTAACAGAAGAATGTATGAGAAAGGAGTTTGTTAGCAAATGTATTCATAAAATTAATTATACAAGGTTTCCTAAGGAAAGAGCAGACGGGAGTTCAGGTGCAAAGTTAGTGCAGAGTGTTTAAGTGTTCGAGAAGAGCGGGAGACGACCCTGTGACCTTTGCCTTGTGCCAGTATTTCTTTGACGCTGCTGCTGTTGGAGCTGAGAGCTACAGGTGATGAAAGAGCATTATGGGGGTCATTCCAACCCTGGCGGTCGGTGTTAAAGCGGCGGCCAACCGCCCAACAGGCAGGCGGTAAAAAAAATGGAATTCTGACCCTGGCGGGAACCGCCAGCACAGCCTGCCACTTTAACACTCCGACCGCCACGGCAGGACAAACAAACAGCGTGGCGGTCACCGCCAACAGACAGGCGGCAGACAATGTACCGCCCACCCTATCACGACCCACCAATCCGCCACCTTTTCCGGGGCGGGAGCCCCGCCGATAAAAACATGGCGGAAACAGACTACGAACGGGAAAACGCTCACCTCTATACACTCCACGAGGAATCTGGACAGCATGGAACCCGAATTAAACATCCTACCAGCTATTGTCTACCTGCTCCTCTACCAGGAGCACGAACGCCGGCGCAGACGACAACGGTGAGTACTGCACCTACGACACAGGGGAGGGGGGAGGAGAAAAGGTTACGGGCACACACATACGCGAAACACCTCCCCCCCCCCAAATCCCTACACACCAATGCAGAGCAACAAGTCACCCCCCAAACCCCCGGAAGAATGCAAAGACAAAATAAATTGATCGTTAAAATTGAAGTATATTATAGCATATTTGAAGTCAAGTGAAATATGAAATATCTAAATAAAATATATTACAACATTAACAATATATACATAGCCCAAAAGACCGGCACATATTGGCTACCTTCCATTGTTCGTGGGCCAATGTGCATAAACACATGGGCAAAGCCCACACACGAGACCCGATTCCATTGGAGAGAACACTGCTGGGGCATCAGATAATAAAACTACAGGCACCTCAGGGGGAAGGGAAGGGGGGGCACCTCAGCCACATGAGTCCACGACGCCAGATCCACGAGGGGCCTCCATGCCCACTGTACCATCCTGGGGAGTGCAAAGCCACAGTCTCTCAAGTCTCTACAGTGGGTGGATTGCCCACTGTACCATCCTGGGGAGTGCAAAGCCACAGTCTCTCAAGTCTCTACAGTGGGTGGATTGCCCACTGTACCATCCTGGGGAGTGCAAAGCCACAATCTCTCAAGTCTATACAGTGGGTGGGTTGACCACTGTCACATCATGGGAAGTGCAAAGCCACAGTCCATCAGGTGGATTACAGACTCCACTGGTTATGGAGGAGGCATGTTGGCCAGAGTGCTTCGTGAAGCCCTGCCCAACACAGATCCGGCCCTGCCAATGGGCCAGCGGTGCTTGAGATGAAGGGCCCAGCGGAGCGGTTCTTGACAGGAAGGGCCAGCGGAGCGGTGCTTGAGATGAAGGGCCCAGCGGAGCAGTTTAGAGATGGCGGTGCCCAGCGGAGCGGTGCTTGAGATGAAGGGCCCAGCGGAGCGGTGCTTGACAGGAAGGGCCCAGCGGAGCGGTGCTTGAGATGAAGGGCCCAGCGGAGCGGTGCTTGACAGGAAGGGCCCAGCGGAGCGGTGCTTGAGATGAAGGGCCCAGCGGAGCAGTTCAGAGACGGCGGTGCCCAGCGGAGCGGTGCTTGAGATGAAGGGCCCAGCGGAGCGGTGCTTAACAGGAAGGGCCCAGCGGAGCAGTTCAGAGACGCCGGTGCCCAGCTGAGCGGTGCTTGAGATGAAGGGCCCAGCGGAGCGGTGCTTGACAGGAAGGAACCAGCGGAGCAGTTCAGAGACGGCGGTGCCCAGCGGAGCGGTGCTTGAGATGAAGGGCCCAGCAGAGCGGTGCTTGACAGGAAGGGCCCAGCGTAGCGGTGCTTGACAGGAAGGGCCCAGCGGAGCGGTGCTTGTCACGGCGGGGCCCTGTTCAGCGGTGCTTGTCTTGGCAGGGCCCTGTTCAGCGGTGCTTGTCACGGCGGGGCCCTGTTCAGCGGTGCTTGTCTTGGCGGGGCCCTGTTCAGCGGTGCTTGTCTTGGCGGGGCCCTGTTCAGCGGTGCTTGTCACGGCGGGGCCCTGTTCAGCGGTGCTTGTCACGGCGGGGCCCTGTTCAGCGGTGCTTGTCTTGGCGGGGCCCTGTTCAGCGGTGCTTGTCACGGCGGGGCCCTGTTCAGTGGTGCTTGTCTTGTGTACCTAGGGAACCAGATCTGGCCAACAATTCCCGCTCAGTCGCCATCCGACCTTTCGCTAGCGGGGCCCTCCTGTGCTGGAGTCCTGGGCCCGTGGGTGTCCTCCGTCACACCCGAAATGGGGCTGGTGGGGCCCTCCTGGGCAGCTCGCCTGCTGCCGGACTTGTCCGCCCTGCTGCCCTTGCCCTCCTTCGCCGAATCTCTGGGGCCCTTGCCTCCCTTTGTGGATGTGCCAGGTAACGGTGCAAGGGTAGTGTCCTTGGGGGCAGCCGCCTCAGGCCTGTCGCGCCGGCCCTTCCCTTTTTTGGTTCTTTTCCCAGGGTGTGGGCTGGCTGTCCCCTTGCTGCTGGCCGATGTTCCGGCCCTAGGAGCTGGTGGACTCCAATAGCCCTGAACTATGGTCCTAGTAGGTGCAGGGCTTGTGGTGGCTGAGGTGCTGTTTGGACTCTTACGAGATGGAGGGGGTGGGTCAGGTGATGCAAAGAGGTTAATTTTGGAGAGGAAAAACGTTTTAGGAGCAATGGGAAGGGTAGGTGCTGTGGGTATGGGAGTGGAGGAAGAGGATGTGGTTGTAGGAGAGTCAAGTGTGCTGTCTTTGGGTGCAGGTGCTTGTGACGGAGGCTGTCGTGAGGTGGATGGCTGTTGGGTGGGTGGCTGCCTGCGTTTGTGTGGTTTGGAAGAGGGGGTGACAGACACACTGGGAGAGGACACAGGGGACGTGTAAATGGCAGTGGGGGTGGTGACTGCACGTGTGCGGAGTGTTCTGGTGGGTGTGCTGGTGATGGACGTAGTGGCTGATGATGTTGTGCATGCATGTGTGAGTGGAGACATCACAGGGAGGGAGGAGGGAGACGAGGAGGAGGGGGACACAGAGGAGGCAGTGGCTGTTGGCATGTCTGCATGTGGATGTTGCTTGTGTGAATGCTTGTGTGATCTGTGGTGCTTATGTCTGGATGAGCTGCCCTTGGGTGTCGATGTGTGTGCAGGCTGGTCTCTAGGTGTGTCTGGGATAAGCAGAGGAACAGGGGAGTGGGACTGGGTGGAGGGAGTTGGAGGAGGGAGGCTGAAGACAGGGACAATGGCTGCCGTCAGTGCTGAGGCAAGAGCGTTGAACGATCGCTGATGGGCAGCCTGACCCGAATGAATGCCCTCCAGGTATGCATTGTTCCGATGCACCTCCCTTTCCACCCCCTGGATGGCATTCAAAAGGGTAGACTGCCCAACAATGAGCGTCTGGAGGAGGTCAATGATCTCCGCACTGAGGGCAGCACGGGTAACTGGGGCAGGGCCTGGGGTGCCTGGGGCGAAGGAGATGCCTGGCTTCCTGGCCGAGCGGCCACGGGGCGAACGCTGAGGGGCTGCTGGGAGGGCGGAGCTGGTGCGCTGGGTGGCGGCTGTACCTGTTGTTGCGGTGGGCACGGATGTTGCCGCCACCACAAGGGAGCTCCCTTCCGAGAACGTTTTGGTGTCACTGACGTCTCCACGGGTCCCCGTTGTGGTGCTCCCCTCGCCCTCCGTATCACTGGTGAACTCGGAGTCGGTTGCAGGGCCCTCTGGGGCCATGTGAGATGCAGCTCCCTCGTGCGCCGATGCCACTTCTCCTCCGCCTGATGATGCTAATGCACACATGAACAGGAAAACCAAAAAAAGGGGGGGGGAAGAAAGAAAGACATGTTGAGTGCATGCATTGGCAGCACCGTTGGCGGAGAGGACAGACACAGAAGCCCCCTGCACTACGCCGCGCACTCGGGGTACACTACTCAATTATTGTGACTTGGCCTACAAGTCAATGGAGGACAACTGCACACATAGGTGAGCCCGGGCCATGGATAGCTGTACTTAGCACACTACAGAGGTGGGGGGCGGGGGCACAGGGCCATGCCTAACGGAGGGGCCTAGCCTACAGAAACCGCCCTGGCCTAGAGATAGCCACAGCCCTCCTCCACCACCCAGACACCTCCACTGTGCGCTGATATAGCAGAATGTGCTGAGACTCACCCCCTTGTGTCTGCTGTGATGTCCTCACGCGCCCATCCAAATCGGGGTAGGCCACCGCCAGGATCCGGGACATCAGGGGTGTCAATTGCCGTGTGGCACCCCTCCTACGTTGGGAGGCCATCCCCAGCAGAGCCTCGGCGGTCTTTCTGCTCCCGCGGCGGATGTCCTCCCACCTCTTGCGGCAGTGGGTGCCCCGTCTGTTGTGGACCCCCAGGGCCCGGACGTCCTTGGCGATGGCACGCCAAATGTCGATCTTCTGATGGGCGCTGACCTATGTGACATGTACAGGGTGGGAAAAGAAATATCATCACTTTTCTGCATGGTCGATGTGAGTGGCCCCCCCTCCCCAACCTTGCCATGTGGCACATGCTCTCATCTGTCGTGCGTTGCATTCCTCATTCGCTCCCCTCCCCACCATCTCACATCCACCCCACTCAACACAGGCATAGCCCATACAACGTGCTCCCTGTGTACTTACCTGTTGGTCTGGAGGACCGTAGAGTAGCGCATACTGGGGGAGGACCCCATCAACAAGTTTCTCCAATTCCTCAGATGTGAAGGCAGGGGCCCTTTCCCCAGTCGCAGCAGCCATTGTCTCTTCCAGACCGAGGTTACAGCAGCACTTGCAGTATAGGTCCTCTCCTGTGGATGATCAGGTCTCGAGTGATTAAGCAGATAGAAAATGGCGGTCACGCCCGCGGCGGTGCGTACTGCGTCCGCCGGCGCGCATCGTCATTGGCTCCTGAGACCCATAGGGTTCAATGTTAACCAATGCTGCTTTGCGCCGCGGTCTTCGACCGCCTACCACCACGGTGTGCCACGCCAGCGCATTGACCTCACATCCCATTGTCACACTTCACAGGTCAGGCAGCCGCCATTTCAAGGGCCCACATGGCTTAATTTCTACTGCGTCACACAGGCCTAGGCCTTGCATTGCCAATCATACAAGCCACTCAATGCATAGCGAATCGTGTACTGTGCAAGCTGTGGTTACGTACCTGTGGGTTGCTTGACTCTGTTCTCCATGTTGTCCTTCCTAGGCACCGTCCGCTGGGACTTGCGAGGAGATGGAGGAATCCTCCCGTGTACAGACCGCTGGTGGACCTGTCGACAATGGAAGAAAGACATGTCATACTGACATACAGGCTTGATAGAGCCACTATACAGGAACTGTGTGCCCAGCTGGAGCCAGACCTGATGTCCCCCATTCGCCAACCCACAGGGATTCCCCCTCTGGTGCAGGTTCTGTCAGTACTCCATTTTTTGGCAAGTGGATCATTCCAAACAACAGTGGCCATATCATCAGGGATGTCTCAGCCTATGTTTTCAAAGGTTTTGTCCAGAGTGTTGTCTGCCCTGATGAAATACATGCGGAGCTACATTGTTTTCCCTGAGGTGGGCGATTTGGCTACAGTGAAGGGTGATTTCTATGCCCTTGGACATATCCCCAACATCATTGGTGCCATTGATGGGATCATGTGGCTTTGGTTCACCCCAGTGAAAGTGAGCAGGTGTACAGGAACAGAAAAAGTTATCATTCGATGAATGTCCAGGTGGTCTGTTTGGCTGACCAGTACATCTCCCATGTAAATGCCAAGTTCCCTGGGTCAGTGCATGACGCGTACATCATGCGAAATAGCAGCATACCTTATGTGATGGAACAGCTACAGAGACACCGTGTGTGGCTAATAGGTGACTCTGGTTACTCCAACCTGTCGTGGCTACTTACCCCAGTGAGGAATCCCAGGACAAGGGCAGAGGAACGCTACAATGAGGCCCATGGGCGAACTAGGAGGATTATAGAAAGAACCTTCGGCCTCCTGAAGGCCAGGTTTAGGTGCCTGCATATGACAGGTGGATCCCTAATGTACTCACCAAAGAAGGTGTGCCATATCATCGTGGCCTGCTGTATGCTTCACAACCTGGCTTTGCGACGCCAGGTGCCTTTCCTGCAGGAGGATGGTCCAGATGGTGGTGTTGTAGCAGCTGTGGAGCCTGTGGAGAGTGAAGAGGAGGAAGACGACGGGGACGACACAGACAACAGGGACACAGTGATACAACAGTATTTTCAGTAGCACACAGGTACGAATCAACCACGCCATATTACATTTACTTAAAGTCTCCTGCCTCTCTACTGTCTGTGTTTCCCCCCAGTTCCTGTTAACTGAGTTGTGACTTTCCCTTCCGTTTTCAGAGCTGTGGGCCCCACTGCGTGACCTCTGCTTTGTTTGCCCATGGACTACAGCTGTGTGACAGTGGTATGTTGTCATCACAATGTGACTGAACATTATTGCACCGTTATGTCTAATACATTTGTTCAAAATACAAGCAGACTCCAGATTTTTTAAGTGCAATAGGTGATTTTATTAAAGTACTAAATTTAGGAACATGATTGTAAAACGGTGATGGGTGATGCTGGAGTAATGTCCATGGCAGAGTCCAGTTTTCAGTCTCACAGGTGCATTGTCCATATGCCTGTGGAAGGATGGAGCAGGGGCAGTTCAAGGTTGGACAGGGTGACAATGTGGGACACTGGGATGACATCAGGGGGTATCCTTTGCTGGCGGGGGTCTTGGCATCCTACTCTGTCTTCTTGTGAGATCTCAGGTGCCGCTTGCGGGGTGGTTCTTCTTCTGCAGGAGGTGGGATTTTGGTGGCCTGTCGTTGTGTGGGGGCCTCCTGTCCACTAGCGCCGGCGGAGGTGGTAGGCTGTTCCTGGTCCAGGCTAGTGACAGGGGCCCTTTGTGGTGCCACATGGTCCCGCAATGTGGTGACTATCTGGTTAAGGGCCACGACGATGGTCCCCATTGCGGAACTAATGTTCCTCAGTTCCTCTCTGAACCCCATGTACTGTTCCTCCTGCAGTATCTGGGTCTCCTGGAACCTGGCCAGTACCGTAGCCATCGTCTCCTGGGAGTGGTGATATGCTCCCATGATGGAGGAGAGGGCCTCTTGGAGAGTCGG
Source organism: Pleurodeles waltl (assembly GCF_031143425.1). Lineage (NCBI taxonomy): Eukaryota > Metazoa > Chordata > Amphibia > Caudata > Salamandridae > Pleurodeles > Pleurodeles waltl. The sequence goes on along the minus strand of NC_090446.1, from coordinate 853,389,149 downwards.
TTCCCTGGGCCTGTCCCCCCCCTGTCGCACAGCAGCCCTCCCAGTTCCCCTGTTTCCCTGGGGCTCTGTCCCCTGGACCGTGTGCCCACTACCACTGCCCCCAGGTCCCTGTTGTTGTTGGGGTGGTGGGTCAACCTGGGTGCCCTGTAGTGGTGGACACACCACTGATTTACGTGTCCTGGAGACAGAGGCATGGGCCCGCTGGGTGGGAGGGAGCTGTGCTGGTGTTCCCAGAGGGGGTTAGGTCTGCTGTAGCGTGTGGCTGTCTGTGGGGAACCGACTGTCCCGAGGTCCCCGATGGGCCGGGCTGGTCATCTGGGTACAGGGAGACAGAGCTGCTGTCATCACTGGGGGCCTCTTCTGGGGGTGGGATGGGCATCTCTGGACCCTCCGTGGAGGTGTGGTGGCGTTCGGGTCCTGCAGGGGTATAAGAGTATGGTTATTGCTTCTGTGTGTGGCATTTCGTGTAATGGGTGGGTGGCCGTGTACCCCAGTGCTGGCATTCCCTTGTGGGGGCTTTTGTGACGGTGGCTTGTGGGGGTGATGGGTGTGTGCATTGGGCATGCTTTGGTGATGGGTGTCCATGCTTTGGGGACGCATGCAGGGCTAGGTTTTGGGATGGATGGGTTGTGATGATGAGCCATTTGCAAGGAGTTGGTGTGATGGGGTGGGGGTGAGGGTGGGGGTATGATTTGGCATGCAGGTGGGGTGGGGGGAATGAAGTAGTGGAGATTTGACTTACCAGAGTCCATTCCTCCGCCTACTCCAGCGAGGTCCTCAGGATGCAGGATGTGCAAGACTTCCTCCTCCCATGCTGTGAATTCTGGGGGAGTAGGTAGGGGTCCGCCGCCAGTCCGCTGTACTGCGATGTTGTGCCTTGATACCATGGAACGCACCTTCCCCCGTAGGTTGTTCCACCGCTTCCTGATGTCGTCCCGATTGCATGGATGCTGTCCCACAGCGTTGACCCTGTCCACTATTCTGCTCCATAGCTCCATCTTCCTGGCAATGGTGGTGTGCTGCACCTCTGCACCGAAGAGCTGGGGCTCTACACGAACTATTTCCTCCACCATGACCCTGAGTTCTGCGTCAGAGAACCTGGGGTGTCTTTGGGGTGCCATGGGGTGGTGTGGATGAGGTGAGGGGTGGTGTATGTGTTGTAGAATGTGGTGAGTGTGGTAGTGTATGGTGTTTTGTGCGTGGAAATTGTGTGGGTGATGTTGTGATTTGCCTCTGTGTGATGGTCTACTCTATGCTGTGCTGTCTCTCTCTGTCCTTCAGTCGCAATTGTGGTCGTAAGGGTTTGTGGGTGTTGTGGGTGTGTGTTTTATATTTAATTGGGTGTGTGGGAGTGGTGTGTGTATGTGTCTCAGGTGTGTGTATTTTGATTTGTCCAATGTGGTAGTGTTTTGTAAAGGTGTGTGTATTTTGACTGTGGCGGTGTGTACCTCCAATGGAATACCGCGGTTGAAAGACCGCTGCAGGGATTTGTGGGTCGGAATGGCCTGGGCGTATTTCTGTTGGCGTGAGGGTGGTGGTTTGGTCATCGCCTGTTTTGCGCTGCCCGTTGGTGTGGCGGACTTTTGTGGATGTCGGGTTTTTGGCGGTTTGCCAGTTGCGGGTCAGAATGACCGTGGCGGTTTACCGCGACCGCGGCGGTGTTATGGCGGTCTTCTGACCGGCAGTAAGCGCCTTTTACCGCCGAGGTCAGAATGACCCCCTATATGTCTATAGAAAAATTTAGGAGATATTTTACAAATATCATTCTAAGTTGATTGTATTCTTAGGAAAATAGGTTTGACTGTAGAGAACATTATGAGAACTGTCCAGCTAAGGAGCTACTAGATACGACAAAGTTATTCATTCCACTGCAGAGATTTTATTATGTCTTGGAGAGAGTTGATGAACTGTTTCACAATACTTTTATAGCTGTAAGTACATAAGACAGATAACTGTGAGAATCTTAGTTAATGTAACAGACTAAGGGGGTCATTAGACCCTGGTGGTCTTTAGGCCGTCAGGCTCGCGGTAGCGGTCTGACTGCCACAATACGACAGTGGCAGTTGTGCCACAGTCAGATTGCCAGCACCAAAAGTTCTCCTCCACAGGAGAGACTGGAGGTGGTCTTAATCCTCCAGGGCAGTGCTGCGCTGGGGATTACAAACCCCCTCTCCAACTATGTTTACAAGGCGGTAGCACCATCATGTAAACGCTGGTGGAGACAGGGTACAAGGGGCCCCAGGGGGGCTCCTGCACTGCCCATGCACTTTGCATGGGCAGTGCTCATGGCCAGCCCTGCTGTGCTGTTCACTGTCTGCACTGCAGACAGTGAGCAGCATGATGGGTGCTGGTGCACTCTGTGCACTGCAGCATTGCCGCCAGCTCAGTTATGAGCCGGTGTCAATGTTGTGGCTGTTCCTATCTGGGTCATCAGGTGGAAACACCATTTCTGCCTGCTGACCTAGCGGGGAACTAGTAATGGGGCCTCAGGGAAGGCGGCCTTACTGGCGGCAACCTGAACACAGGAGTTTGGAGGACAGCCTTTTCCGTCCACTAAACTCAAAATGACCCCCCAAATGTTCTTTTCTAACTGACCTAGACTAAGAGACAGTATTATTCCACATTTTCGTGAGACAGAGACAAGCAGAGCAGGGACAGACTCAAAGCATTTTTTATGTTTGTTTCTGCAACTTAATGTTTGATTAATAAAATTATGTTAATTCCTTTAAAATACATATTTCTAAACTACTAAAACTCTCTTTATTGACTCCAAGGGAACCAAATTATTTAATAAGCTTATATCTTCAAGTTATTGTTTGCAGCATTCTAAATTTCTTCAGCCACTTTCAGATTAATATCCATACTGAGAGTCCAGAGTAATTGGGGTATTGGTAAGGAAGCAGTAAACACAGCATTTAATCTAATAGCAGAGGCAATGGTTGAGTGCTAGGGAGAAATTAAGCTGCAAAAGATTAAAAAAGACATTAGAAGCTAGGTGGAAGAGAATAAAATAATGCTTAAAGCCTGCCTGGAGTGAGAAAACAAAGAGTGGTCAATGGTGGTCACATGTGGCAGCTGCAGAACTGACAAAGACTTTCAATGGATGTGAGTATTAATAGGGCTGTTGCATCGACTAGTATAGAAATTTTGGATGTTGTCTTCTTTCTAACTTATGAATAATAGGTTAGCAGACTAAGAAGTAGTCTAAGATCCTGCAATAGATAATAGAATTGCTTTATCTGCTATGGTTAAGTGTGAATCGTGAGACGTTGTCGATTACACAAGATTAGGGTATTAATGTCTTCGTGTGATTGTACTAACAGAATCTGATTTGGTGACTCGTCCCCAATTGAGTGATTTCCCACAGGTCGAGAACTCACTTGAATGAACAGTGGATTAAAAACTTGGCACATTCTTTTAAAAGGATCTTACTCTGATAGGTTGAGATTTCCTTAGAAGAAGCAGACAAAGATTTGATAATATTTTACTTCATTTGTGGTTTTGTGCTAAGAATGAAGTGAATTGTGAAGGAGGGACAGCTGCTGCAGAGAGTAAGTTCTGACGTAGCAGGGTACAGTGCTGTTATTGATCTGTTAGTGAAGGTTTGCGTTATGATTGTAGAAGTTTGGTGAAGGAGACATTTTGTTTCTGATCATTGTAATTACCCTGAGATTTGACAGTAATGAAGATTTTAAAATCAATAAGAAGATTAGTAAGAGAAGATGTGGTGATTCCAGATAGAGAGGGAGAAGAGAATCTTTCAGTAGGAACATCAGCTTGCCATCTGATAGTGGAGAGAGGATTGCATACATGTGTCTGGCTCTGAGGATGGAATAGAATTACAGAAAAGAAGGGTGATCTAAGTTTTCCAAAATATGAAACATTTCATTTGGCAGTAATCAGACAATTATGTGTGACTTAAAACCAACTGCTAGACCCACCCAGTTTGAAGCATTATGTCAATGGAAGAAAATGGTTTTAAAGCATGAAAGGGAGAGATATGTCAGACGAACTAACAGAGCAGTATGAAATTATGGAGATGTGGTTTGGGATCAAAAAGCACAAGTTTGGAGGAAGACCATGGCTGAAGAGACAAGACTATACCCTATGCGTATGAAGGAATAAACAGAAAAGATCTAAGGAAGAGGAAATACCACCTAGAAAGAAGTTTAAGGGAGAATGTAAGGTGCAGGTAGAACAAAAGACAGATACTGACACTGATTCAGGGGATAATATATATAGGAAGAAACGTTAACCCACCTTAGGTTGAATACCCTGTAGAGAATGCTGGAAATAGTCTGACAAATGCAACTGCTCCTGTATATCCCACAGTCCCACAGCTTACTAGCCAGATGCAAACACTGATGCCTGTAAATATATCATCCGTAATGAATCAGCCAATACTGTCACAAGTAATAATAGCCCGACCCATTACTCCAGAGGCTGTTATAATGCAACCCTCGACACAGCAAGCTTTTGAAAGTGCTCCCATTCAAATTAGGACTTCCCAGTTGATACCGCCATCTGAGGAGCCAGTTGGAGAGGACTAAAAACACATCAAACAGAATCTACACAGATCATGGACTAAAAACACATCAAACAGAATCTACACAGATCATACCAACTATAGAGACTCAGCAAGCTTCAGGAAACCCTCTAAAGAACAGGTTTGTACCAACTTTGCAGAATTCACAAATTAGGGTCAAGACACCACCACAAAATTCTATGGCCTTGGGAGAAGGAACTTGGTTTGCCATTATGACACAACTTACACAAAGGAAGAATCAGAGAAGAGTCCCAGAGTAGATACAGGAAGTCATTAAGAGGTATGGAAAGACAGAAGAGGCAGAGAAACTGAGCACTAGTGCAGTTAGTGCTGAGACAAATCCAGAAACACAAAGTGAAAGACTAATACATATTCTACAATTGAAAGTAGATTTGGAAGAAATCTTGAGACGGTGTTTAAAAATTGAAGATATTAAACAATACCAAGAAAAATAATTGGTCTATTTATCTAAGGAAGTTACCAGAAGAGCTGCAGTAGTGCATGACCAGTTAAAAGACCTAACAAATAAATATGATATAGACATATCAAGGAGTGTGTCTCTTCAGAAAAGCTTTAGTGTGTAGGTAGATGACAAATCTATTGAAAACATGTGAAGGCAGTTTTGAAAATACATATTACCGAATTGGTAAAATGTGGACACAAATGATGTGAGATGGAAAAATACAGAAATAAGTGGGTTCAAAAAGAGGAAGGGAAAACAAACCTAGCAGAGGAAGATGAGGAGAAAAATAAATGTAAAGAGCAGTCTGAAAAGAAGGAAACCAGTACCGCATATTCCTTGAGAGAAACACCAAGTGAGGCATACATTCATGTGCCATGGAGCAGAGGGGATCTTTTATAATTTACTAACAATTTCCCCAAATTGAGATATAGTCCAATGCAATTGTATTCCCAGGTTTAAAGGTTTGTGAAATTGTCAAATGTTTTGTGGGTTGATTTACATATCTTTATTGACATAGTAGTGCTGAGTTATTTGTCGGCTGAATGTAAGGCAGCAGTTCAGTGGCCAACCTCAGAGCCTCCAAGGGAAATTGACAAACATGTGGTGTCTCCTACAGTGATTACTAAATACAGTGAAGAGTTTTTGAAGAGGAGGATTCCTCCCAAGGATCTGAATTATTTAGAGTCAAACAAAAAGTAGCAATATGTAAAAAAGACTGTGCATGAATTTTCTGAATGATTGATCAAATCCTTTCAGCAGCACACAAGACAAATGCATTTAGATCCAAGAGATATGGATTTCTTTATTACGACTTTTGTGCTTGGATTGTAACCTGAAATTTGTCAGCATATACAACAGAATGTAATTTGTTGGCAGACAAAGGGGCTGGTTACGAGTTTGGCAGAAGGAAAGACCCATCCGCTGAACTTCCCATGGGGAGGTTGCTGCCTTACGGGCAACCTCCTCTCAGGCCCCATTACGACTTTCCTGCATGGCTGACAGACGGAGTTAGCACAGCAGGGAAGTGGCAGCTACATTGTCGTGAGCTCGTAATCAAGCAGACAGCAATGCTGCCACCCGCAGGGGGCACCAGCACCCTCGTAAAGTGCAACAGCAGACAGTGCACATTACACGGGTGCTGGACAAGGGGACCCCTGCATTGCCCATGGCATCGGCATGGGCAGTGCAGGTGCCCTGTATGGCCCCCTGCACATGGTCTCCACCAGCCTTTTCATGGCAGTGAAACCACCACCAGAAGGCTGATGGAGAACCAGGTTCTAATTAGCTGGGTGACACTGAGTTCAGCCCCGCTCTGGCAGATTCCAACCTGCACCACCGTCAGCCCATCAGGAACATTGTTCCAAGTGGAGACAGTGGCCGTTTGGCAGTCCGGCCGCCAAACTTCTAATTTGTGTTCGGACCACCAAACCAGCAGCAGTCATGACTGCCCTGCGAGTCTGGCGGTCTATTGAGATATTGAAGTATGTGCAGTATCATAATGATGAACAGAAAATGAAACAATGAAAGGTTAAAGGAAAATTCATGTTAGGCCAGACAAAGATGGCCAGCCAGGGTTTCAGAACCCTACAGGTTTTGACAATGTGGCAGCTATTCAAAGGATGGGAGGAGTGATGCAGACAGGAAGTGAAAGATTATCAGGAAGAGGAAGATGAGTTACTATTGATTCAAGTACAGGTATTGATATTGCGATGCTAAAGAAAACAACAGCATGTCACATGTGCAATAAGGTGGGGCACTGTAAGTAGGAACGTAGATTTAATCCTGATAAGAATCAAGGTAATCAACTGCAAGAGATGAATCAGGATCAATTATCTACTGTCCCTTTGAGACAGATTCAAGCCCCAATACAGAATCAGAATCAAAGTATGCCCATGCCACAACCCACTGCAATTCAGCCTAATGTGATTGGAGCCCAATTTAATCAAAATCAATTGCCCTGAATGACTCAAAATGTGACTCAGAATAATATCACAATTCCTGATGTTTGATGTGAATGAGGCATTGGATTTTGAGGGGGAAAGCAGTTTGCATGCTTAGTGCAATCTTAGCAGTAGACCAGAGTGGACCATATTGAGATGGAATTGTAAATGGCCATTCAGTAGTGTTTTTAATAGACATTATGGCAACCCATTCCACTGTGAGAACAGTGGAAGTGCCAGACCTACCCTTCTCGGGAAAACAATACCAGTTGCAGGTGTTGCTAATGAACTGGTTACTAATCCATTTTCAGAGGAGATTGTGGTGAGGATAGGATCTTTCAGAGTCAAACATCAGTTTGTGGTTTGTGATTCACGTTCTATTAACCTGTTAGGAAGGGATTTATTGTACAAGCCTAATTGCAACATTAGTTTTACTCAGGGCGGAATGATTTTCCAAATTCACGATGATGAAGATGTAGGATCCAGACCAGTTTTGAGAGAAACTGCAGAATTTTTTCCAATGTTGGTATTAAATCATTTGCCCAAAGAGTTGATTGACCAAGTGAAGGCGGATGTCTGGGACTTTACTGGAGCAGATATTGGATAACTAAAATGGATGAATAAAATTAGTTAAACCTGTACGAGTAAAAGCTAAGCCAGATGCGATTTTCGCAAGAACATCATCTTATCCAATGACACCAGAAACAATAGCAGGAATTAAACACCTGATAAACAAAATGTTAGAAAAAGTAATGTTAGGTCAAGGCAATGGCCGTTGCGTAGGATGCGAGGGCTTGCCGGCCCCGCCCACCCCGGACGAAGCTCACGCCACGGCGCACAGACGTGGAGAGGCTGGAGAGAAGCCGTTCTCTCCGGCCACGGATCGCCGCTTTTTTGCTGGATTTCTTTCGCCGCGGCCCCCAGCGGCAAGGCGGCAAGGACGGAGGACGGAGGCACTGGGAGCGACCCCTGTGGCATGAGAGCAGCACAAAGGGCTTTCTTTTGGAGCAGGAATGCTCCGATTTGACAAGTAATGGACGCCACACTATGCTGCTCCTAATCTTGGCAACCTGGAAAGCCACGAGTAGAAGGGAGCACTGGAAGTACCTCCCGCCTGGCTTGCTCTTCTCCCCAGCCTGCAAAAAAAAAAAAAAAACTTCAAGTAAGATAACGGGGGGGAGGGGGAATGGCTGAATTTGCTTGGCAGCAGACTGTAAAAAAGACTGTAAACAAGCACTAGTAGTTTTTTAATGGTACCTCAACAGGTTGTGATATAATACAGGGTTCGGAGGGCACTCACCCTACTGGACTTTTGAGCTTTTTGAACTTGGGAACTGTTCTAAAGAAAAAACAGATTTTTTTCTTTTTTTTGTACACTATACTGCTTAAGACCAAGACTAAGAAAATGGAAAATGGGGGAAAAAAATAATAATAAATAGAAAGTTCACTTGGGGGTGTTCTATTTGATCAGCAGGCTCTTGTTTGAAAAGGCTTTCCTCAAGATTTTAAGTTACACTGGCTATTAGTTCAACAAGTGTTAGGTCGCTCCAATGTTATTGGTCACTCAGATTGGCATCACTAATCTCCCGTGCACCCCTTACCAGCCTTCAAGGGGAGTTATTAAAAGAGTGATACACTACGTATTAGCAGCAATAGTAGAACTAGCTGGATTTGTGAGGGCACTCCCTCACTCTTTGAAAATAAGTATTGCACCTAAAATGGCTCGGAACTCTGTAGAAAAGATGGATGGAGCTAAAGCTTCACGACTTGGAAAAGATAAAGGGGACCCAGCTGGGGAAAATAGGCTCTCCTATCAACAATGGCCAGGCAAACCGGGAGAAATACGACCGGCCTAGGGAAAGACGCTAAGACCGACGATAACATCACTTCCCTCATGGAGGTCAGGGGGAAAAGCAAAAGCCAGCCCACTATTATGTCTTTTCCTGCAGGAGGGACACAAGAAAGTGGTACTATGCATACAACCCCCCCCTTCGGAGATAGTCAGTTTGCAACAGAAACTATATCCTTGGGTGCCCTCGGTGAGAAGATTTCTACGGAAATTAAAGAACCCCATATAACAACTGCACAATGCAGCGATGGTCTGTCAGTGGGCCTAGATAACTGCATGGCGGTAAGAAGGAAGGGAAGGGGTGCCCCCCCCCAGTAAGGAGGGGCCTCAAGCGCGGCAGTCTGGGAACTCAACACAAGTAGAGGATGCAAGCAATATAAGCGCTACATTGGGTGCCGAAGCTGGGCGAAACACATTGCTAAAACCAGGAGGACGAGACAAGGAAAAAGAGACGAAAACTTTGGATTGGGCAAAAGACAGTGGGGATAAATTTTATTCTCTGACAGAGGAAGCAGTGGAGAGCATGGCCTCGGCGAGTCTGGTAGTAGCATATCCTCTGAGATGGGAAATATATCATCAAGTAATGAACCCACAGTATGGCAGGCGCGGCGGTAGCGTAAGTGCATAAAAATAAGGTCTGGTTCGCAGGAGGGTACCGAATTCTCTACGTCAAATGGCAGTAAGACCTTAAAATGGGTCTAATCTGGCATTACACTAACAGATACAACAGATATAACTGCAATGAGTGGTCAACAGCTGGTGGACCACAACATGGAAAGAAGCACCGGGGATGCGATAAGCGGTGCAAGAATGGTGGGCACTGACTCTGGGATGTTGCAATCAATATACAATTCGATTAAAGAACTTCAAACAGAAACTCGTACCGAAAATCGCCGCGCCAGAGTAGCTACAAAGCGGTTGCAAGGAACAGTTCGCAAAGTAGCAAAGTCATGCACCAAGATTGAATCCAAATTATGCTCAATGGATGAGAGGATGGTTGCAGTCGAAGAGGATGTTGATATCCTGAAACAACAGAATGCTACGCAGGAGGGTCAACTGACTGACATAATGTGGAAGCTGGAATATTATGAGAACTGGCAGAGAAGCAATAATCTGCGCTTTTTGGGTCTAAATGAAGAGTTGAAAGGGAGTGACATTTGGGCTTATATGATGAAGCTACTGCGTGGGGCTTTTCCCGAACTGAGCAACTGGGACTGGAATAATGAGATTCAGCGTGTTCATAGGTTTCGGGCAACTCGGAGGGAGGGGTCGCCCCCAGCAGGCTCCAAATATCCTAGAGTCTTTTTTGGTACCTTTTTTTCTAGGGCAAGCTATTTTTGACAAATCTCGCCCTAATTCCCCACGTACTATAGAAGGAGTCACTTTTTTCACTGGACCGGATTTTTGCCATACAACTGTGGAACGCAGATGGCGGCTCCGACAGTTGATTAAACCATTTTTGGACAAGGAAGGGGAAGCTTATCTGATAGCCCTGCGCGCCTAAAAACACTCATGAATGGGAAAGTGAGATGGTTTACGTCAGAGATCCAAGCAAAGGAGTATTTGATGGGGTTAAAATGATGTAAAGATGTCAAGTAAACCCGGAGGTGGGCGGGCACCTCACATCTACCAATATCTGCCAATATTTGGACCAAAGGCGGTCTGATTGCTCTACAGGAAGGGGGGGCTGGTCAGGGGAGGGGGAGCCCAACCAGCCCTAGTGGGAGGGGAGGGGGCAGATGAGAATGGTGTGGGGAGGGGTAAGAGGGTGGAAACGGGTCTGGGGAGAAGTGGGGTAGGGGGAAGGGGGAAAAGGGGGGAAATGGGAAAGGAAGGGATAAACAGAATCAAGTATAAGGATAAGAGAAAGAAGACAAGTTAGGGAAAACCTGAAAACTCTTAGGGTGGAAATTTACTGCCTACAAGAGAAATATGTGGAATATAAGAACTTTAGGATCACTTGGTATGAGAATGGAGGTGTGTTCAGAACAAGATGTGAAAACTAAAGGGGTGGCAATATTGGATCGGAGTAATAGACTAAAATTTGCTAGACAGAAGGCTGACAGGAATGGGAGATGGGCTATTGTAGAATGCTTCTATGGTAAAGGATGTTTTACTTTATGCTCTGTATATGGGGCAGTAACCGATGATCCAGTAGTAATGGATACTTTAGCTATAGAATTAACTGGCTGGCCTCCCCGTATATTCTATGTGGGGATTTCAATTTTAATGGCTCCTGGGATGGATTACAGGATTTATTAGCGCCCGTAGTTAAGAAATGCCAGGGACGTAAGCCTTGTGTATTTAAGGCAATGGTTGGTATTCAGAAGGAGCTAGGATTGGTAGATGCCTGGGTTAAGCTATGCGACTCAGATCCTGGGTACACCTATTTCTCTGCCCCTCACACAAAATTGGCTCGACTAGATTTTTTCTTGATATCCCCAGAATTGTTAACGCATGCTAGTATGGAATTATTCCCACGGATTATGTCAGATCATAACCCATTGGTACTTGATCTGGAGCTAGATGGTCTGGAGTATAAAGCCAGGAGGTGGACCTTTGAAAGAGGGCTCCTTAAGGATTCTGAATATTGTGAATATATGAAGAACTGGATAGCTGAATTCGTAGAGATTAATCTGGGGTCTGCCCCTATAGAGATAGTCTGGGATGCCTTGAAAGCAGGAGTACGGGGGAAACTCTGAGCTTTAGCCTTAAGAAACAAAAAAGCATCCAATGCAGAGTAAGGGATTTGCATATGAAACTCAGAGATGCAGAAAGACAGCTGATTATAACTATAGAAAAGGGGGAAGATATAAACAAAATTCAGGAGCCGATTGCTATAGCAAAGGCAGCAATAAACAAGGTCACTGCACAAAGAATAGCGGAAAAATATCTTACACAACACTCTGAAGGGTATGAGTTTGGAGAAAGAACCGGGCACCTGCTGGAGGTAAGGGCAAGGCATAAAGCAGCAGCTGGGGTCATTAGAGATATTAGGGATCAGCAAGGACAAACAGTGTCAGATGCAGATGGAATCAGGAAGGTGTTTCAGAGATACTATCTGGATCTTCAGTTACAGAGATGCAAGAATTTCTAAGCTCCATTAGGTTTAACAAAGTAACAGAGGAGGATAATTTGCAATTGGAGGGACAGATTGATAGTCTAGAAATAGTAAGGCATTAAGTAAACTCGCCACTGGGAAAGCCTCTGGACCTGATGCGATCCTCTTAGAGTTCTATAAGATCTTTAAAACATTGTTACTTCCTCTGATGATAGAGTTATTTATTCAGGTACAGAATGGTGGAGAAATCCTGCCATCATGGGGAATGGCCAACATAGTAGTTTTTTTTAAGAAAGGGAAGGCTCCACAGAGCCCGGCTTCTTACCGGCTGATTACATTAATCAATAGCGATGCTAAAATCTATTCAAAAATTCTAGCTGCTCGATTATCCTTGGTGATCAAGAAATTGGTAACACCTAGACAACATGGGTTGGTCCCGGGCAGAGACACGGTTGAACATATTCGAAGAGTTATTACGTTCTTCGATGCGACAGAAGTTGCGGAGGAGCCCACGGCTGTCGAATTGTTAGATGCTGAGAAAGCATTTGATCGGGTTAATTGGAAATATCTCTGGCAGGTTATGGAGAACTATGGCTTTGGGGAGAAGTTCATTCTGGCAATCAAAGTTATTTCCAGGTCGCCGGGAGTGAGAATACAATTAATGGGAGGGCAGTCTGAATGTATCCAAGTAGGGCGCGGCACCAGAAAGGGATGCCCTTGCTCTCCGTTGTTGTTTGCTCTATATATAGATCCCCTGCTTAGACAGCTCAAAGGGAATAGTAAGATCTTGCCGGTGTGTAGGCATGGATGGGATACAAAAGTTTTAGCGTATGCGGATGATATAGCCATAGTAACCTCTAACCCGGATTTAGCGTTGAAAGAAATCGAAGAGGTGACGAGTAAATTTGGAATGTTCTCTGGGTATCTGCTAAATAGAACTAAAACACAGTTGCTGGTTAACCAATATACGAATTCTCAGGACAATCGGAGGGTGGATCATGCAGTCTACTAGGGTATTGATATTACAGCAAGAGTAGGAGAAATCATCAACCTGAACTTAGACCCAATACTTGCAAAGACCAAAAATGATATGCATAGATGGAACAATTTGCATAGGACTATAATGGGGAGGTGCAATATGAAAACTATTGTATATTTTCCGTGCCATACCATTAAACTTTACAAACTCTCGGTTTAAGGATATGGAGCGGGTAGTCATGAGATTTATTTGGGCATATCGCAAGTGCAGAAGAGTGGGTAAATTTATGTCTTTGCCTCGGGAAAAGGGAGGGTGGTCCCTACCGAATATGAAATCATACCAAACGGCAGCAGCTTTTCAATATATGTGTCGTTATGGGGGGTAAGGGCAGGGGAGAATGAGGTGGAGGACGGTCCCAATATCTATGAGCTGCATGTGGGATCAGCTGCTAATGGATGTCTGCTAACCTTCCACAAACCTGGGTACTCTAAGAAAGCTAGATACAAGGTATTAGAGGCGGCTTATAAATGTTGGCGGTCATGGCGCATAAAGAATGGGCTTGGAAGATTTAATTATTATACAATAATCAAGAACAACCAGTCGCTTCCCGAAATATTTAAGGATATCTATATGGTAAAATGGGCCTCCCGAGGCATAGAGAGGTTAGGAGACTTCTATGATGATCTTGGAGTGAAGGTGTTTAGGAGTCTTCAAGAACAATATGGTCTAGAGCAAAGGGATTTATTCAAATATTTACAGATACAAGATTTTTTGGGTAAAAAAACAGGGGGGGCATAGGGATTCAGAAATAATCTGTTGTTAAAGGGTATTTTGGGGAAATCTAATATGCCTATTAAATTACTTTACTCATCACTGATGGTAGAACAACCTGATGATTTAGGGAAGCATAGTGAGAGGTGGAAGGACAAATTGGTGGATTGAGGTATTAATTTTCTCAAATCACTTGAACTGGGACATACTATGTTACTTTCTTCCTCTCTAAAAACACAACACTATAAGACCATGTTCGATCTGTACTATACACTGCCTCACCTTGTCAAATGGGGGGGGGCTCATGAGGGACAAACTGTCCAAGGTGTGGGGCGCATGGAGCAGATATTGTTCATTGGTTTGCCACGTGCGGGGAACTGACGGTACTGAGAGACGGTATGCAACTTGTGCTAAAAGAAATACTGGGATATGTGGTGGTCCTTAGCCCCGAGATCATGGTCTTAGGGGTAGCGGAGGAAACGAGGGGACGACATAGGTTGCTTGCTTATCTTTCTGGCCATGGCGGTCTATCGATTATGTATCTCCTCTGCATGGCTGAACCCACAACCACCGACATGGCAGCAGTGGCTGGGCAGGTCTTTGTCTGTGTATCATTTGGAGATCGCACTGTATGACCGTAAGGGGAGATCGGCCAGAAAAAAAGGGAAAGTAATTTGGGGACAATTCGAGAACTGGCTTCTGGCCCATGAATTAAGGTTCAATCTAAAGTTCTGTTCTGATGACAAAGAGTAACTCTCCTCCTTCCAGGCTAAAGGGAATATGTAATCATCTTTTGAATCTTATGTTACGGGTAAAATGATGTATGAATGTAATTATTTCTCTTTTTTTTCAAAATTAAAAAAAGAAAAAGTAATATTAAAAGAATTGATTGGTAGTCAATGCAAATTGCCAATCATGAGGTTACGTAAACAAATTCAGAATACTGCAGGATTTTGAGAAAAATCAATGAAATCGCAATCCCATGTTGTCTCAATGTACCAAATCCACCACCCATAATTTATCAGATATCACGTACAGCTGAATGGTTCACAGTGATCGACCTCTGTCATGCATTTGTCTCTATACCTTGACACAAAGACAGCCAATTCTTATTTTCCATTGCATTCAAAGAGAAAGTAATCGCACAATGTCCTGTCCCACAGGGATATGCAGAGAGCCCATCACTTTTTAATCAGATTTTAAAGAAAAATGTAAAACTTTTAAATTGCCAAAAGACTCAGGCCCTCATTCCAAGCCTGGCGGTCTCTGACCGCCAGGGCGGAGGGCAGCGGAAGCACCGCCAACAGGCTGGCAGTGCTTCCAGGGCTATTCTGACCGCGGCGGATTCCGACCCCCTTCCCGCCAGCCTGTTTCTGGCGGTTTTCACCGCCAGAACCAGGATTGCGGGAACGGGTGTCGTGGGGCCCCTGGGGGCCCCTGCACTGCCCATGCCACTGGCACCCGTCGCACCCCTGCAACTCCGCCGGCTCCATTCGGAGCCGGCTTCCTCGTTGCAGGGGCTTTCCCGCTGGGCCGGCGGGTGGCCTTTTGGCGGTCGCCCGCCGGCCCAGCGGGAAAGCCAGAATGGCATCCGCGGTGTCCTGACCGCCTCAGTTCTTATCCAGTACATCCACGATCTATTGATCACATCCAGTACTAAATAAAAATGGCAAGAAGATTCCATAGCATTGTTAAACCATCTAGCTGAGAATGTCACCACAAAAACTGAATTATTGTCAAAACGAAATACAATACTTGGGACACATAATTGAGAAAGGGACAAGAATGGTATCCAAGACAGGACTGACATTATTTCAAATATGAATACCCCAAGAGCACAAAAAGAGTTATTTACTAATCCCTATTACACAGTAACTATATTGTGCATCATCGTTCTTTACTGCTTGTGTGCAATAATAAGGTAACTAATGAAGAAACACAGAGAAAGCAAATTAAAAAGAAGAATGAAAAAGGATATAGAAATAAGTGAAAGAGTGAGTGAAGAATATAACAAAATGAAAGAAAAAGAAATACTAGAAAGAAAAGAATCAGAAATAATTGAAGAATAATTATTGAAGTGGGTTTATGATGGTTTCAAACCATCACAGGGGGATTGATAAGGCCCCCAACAGAAAATTAAAAATCAATACTAATCACTAAAATGAGAATGAATTACTAGGCCCAAAAAAGGTTGTTGCTTAAATGCAACTTATGTAACCCATGCTGCATAATTAGCAAAACCTGCTAGGCTGGCACATATTTTTTGTTTAATTGTTTCTTCTATAACCTTTTCTTGACTTGTAAGATGGTACAACTTTTCTTAAAGCAATAGAACCAGTATTACTTGCACCTTTACCCGCCTACTAAACTTCTATGGTATGTGCTGACATGTATTTAGAAAATAACAAATGCCTGTATTTGAAAGATTAACATTATATCAATGATAGCAATCAAGTGGCTGTTGTATTTATGTATGTAAAATTGTGCTTAAAGAAGTGAAGAATGTATGAGAAAAGAACTATGAGTATCCAATCCCTGCTATTTGACAAGACCAGCATTGTTCACTTTTGCAACATCTCAAGAACTGTATAACTTTGTTAACAAATGTATTGATCAAATTAATTATAAAAGGTGTCCTAGGGAAAAAACAAAAGGGAGTTTGGGTTCAAAGTTAGTTCGAAGGAATCGTGTGTTTGAGAAGAGCAGAGAGCAAGAGATGTCCACTGTGTCCTTTGCCTTGAGCCACTATTTCTTTGCTATTGCTGCTGTTGGAGCTGGAAGCTACAGGTGATTAGAGAGCATTATATGAGGTATGGAAAGATTACAGTGATATTTTAGAAAGACCATACTGAGTTGATTGCATTACATTTGGGGGCATTATGTTTGATTGTCGAGAACATTGTGAGAACTGTCCAGCTACAGAGCTACTAGATACAATAGCTTTATTTATTCCACTGCAGAGATTGTATTATGTCTTAGAGAGAGCTGAACTAAGTACATGAGACAGAGAACCGTGAGAATCATTGCTAATGTAACAGACTGAGGGCCTCATTATGACCCTGGTGGCCAGCGGTACACTGGTGGTAATACCACCAACAGGCTGGCGGTGTTCCGCCAGTGTATTATGACTGTGGTGCATTAGCCACGGCTATACCGCCAGCCCCTCCACTTGACCACCAAGCTTCTGCCAGGCGGTCATAATCCCCAGGGCAGAGCTGCAAGCAGCGCTGCCTTGGGGGATTATGAGTCCCCAACTGCCAGCCATGGAAAGGCTGGTGGTAAGGGGGCCGCGGTGTGCCCCTGGGGGCCCTTGCACTGCTCATGCACTTTGCATGGGCAGTGCTGGGGCCCCCAGGCACAGCCCCATTGCGCATCTCACTGCCTGAATTTCGGGCAGTGAAATGCATATCCGCCGGCTCTTGTTATGAGCCAGCTGCAATGTTGATGTGACTTTTCCGCTGCGCCAGCGGATGGAAACGCTGTTTCTGTCCATTGGACCAGCGGAAAAGTCATAATAGGGAGCCACCAATACCGCCAGCACGGTGGTATAGTGGCGCCCGTGGCTTCGGAGGGCTTTTTAAAAGACCACAGAAGTCATCATGAGGGCCTGAATGTTCTTTTCTAACTTTCCCAGACTAAGAGACAGTATTATTCCAATTTACCACATTTTTGTGAGACAGAGACGAATAGATTAGGGACAGATTCAGGATACTCTTTACGTGTGTTTCTGTAACTTAATATTTGATTAATAAAACTATAGTAATTCCTTTATAATAAAATTTAAAAACTACTGAAACTATCTTTATTGACTTTAAGGGAACCAAATTATTAGGTAAGCTTGTATATTGAAATTAATATTTGAAGCTTACAAAATTTCTTTATGCCTTCTCAGATAATGATCCATCCTGAAGGTCCAGCCAAAGAGTAAGTGGGGTATTGGTAAGGGAGTGGAGCTCACTAAATACCAAAAAGGGTCTTTGTGGACCAGGAGATACCTTTCTTTCAAATTGGTTGTAATTCCATCCAGTGGTTTGGGCTGTAGTCATGTTCCAACTCCCTCTAAGAAATTACTTGGGGAAAACATAACTTAGGACTGCACCTTTTCGCAGCCCCTGCTTTTCAAATAACTGAAAAAATTCAGGATAGCAGCTGAAGAGGATGGCAAACTAGTTTTTAAAGTGTGGTGAGGATTTGTCAAAACGAAAAAACCTTTTTCCATGGAAACTATGTCCTAACTACAACTACCTACATAGGTAATATGTAATATATATATATATATGTATTCCAAAACACTCAGGCCCTCATTACAACCCTGGCGGTCGGTGTTAAAGCGTCAGTAATACCATCAACAGGCCGGCGGTAAAAAAAAGGGAATCACGACCATGGCGGAAACCGCCAACACAGACAGCCACTTTAACACTCCGACCGCAACGGCGGTAGAAACAAACACCGCGGCAGTAATCGCCAATACATAGGCGGAAGACAATGCACCGCCCACTGTATTACAAGGCACCAATCCGCCACTTTTCAGGGGCGGTACCAACGCCATCAAAAGCACGGCGGGAACAGTACTTGGAAAGAAAACCACTCACCTCTCGACACTCAAGGAAGAACCAGGACGCCATGGAGCCCGAGTTACAGGTGCTACCAATGTTGGTTTACTTCCTCTTCTACCAGGAGCAGCAAAGACGGCGGCGACGACCATGGTGAGTACTGCATCTAGTACACAGGGGAAGTGGGGAAGGAAAAAGAGAGTGACACACACACGTAACACGCAAAACCCCCACCCTCACCCACAACACCATACATACAACTACATGCCGCAACATTACATATACACCCCGTAACCCTCTGGAAGAACGAAAGGACAAAAGGAAATGATTGTAACAAGTGTAATCATCTAAAATTCAGATATGGAAACAGGTCTGTAACAGATCATTATATACAAATATGTTCAGCAACTACACAAGTCCGGCTAGTGTTCCATTCATTGTCCATGGACCAGTGGTCCCAAAATGCATGGGCGATTCCTACACATGATACCTGCCTCAAAACGGAGAGAACACTGCTGGGCCAACAGGTCGAAAAATCAGTCACCCCAAGGGTAAGGGGAGGGGGGGCACCTCAGCTGGATGATGGGACGACGCCACTACTCCTTGTGGGGGCTCCATGCCCACTGTTTGCTCCTGGGGAGTGCAAAGCCAGAGTCTCTCAAGTTGGTGGTTTACCGACTGATTGGTCCGGGGGAGAGCAAAGCCACAGTCTCTCAAGTCTCTCAAGTGGGTGGTTTGCCCACTGATTGGTCCTGGAGAGTGCAAAGCCACAGTGTCTCTAGTGGATGCTGTTCTCCACTGGTTCTGGAGGGGGCTTTGTGCCCAGAGTGCTTCATCCTGCCAAGGACTGATTTAGTGGATGCTGTTCTCCACTGGTTCCGGAGGGGGCTTTCTGACCAGAGTGCTTCATCCTGCCAAGGACTGCGGTAGTGGATGCTGTTCTCCACTGGTTCTGGAGGGGGCTTTGTGCCCAGAGTGCTTCATCCTGCCAAGGACTAAGTGAGTTGATGCTGTTCTCCACTGGTTCTGGATGGGGCTTTGTGCCCAGAGTGCTTCTTCCTGCCAAGGACTGGGTGAGTGGATGCTGTTCTCCACTGGTTCTGGAGGGGGCTTTTTGCCCAGAGTTCTTCATGCTGCCAAGGACTGGGTGAGTGGATGCTGTTCTCTACTGGTTCTGGAGGGGGCTTGGTGCCCAGAGTGCTTCACATGGTGTGTGGCAGTTCCCATGCCCGCACCTGGGTGTCAGAGCCACGAGATTTGCTGGGAGCGGGTAGCATGATACTCCATGGAGACAGAGTCACACTCCACCCTGCGGGGACTCAGCCTGCCAACTGCTGGTACTGCCAGTGCTGGTTGTGGTGCCTCATGTATGCTGTGCAGAGGTCCAGGACATCTCCTGCAGCCTCTGATGACTGCCCACTAGGGATAATGTCCATGTCGGCTGTGGTGGCACAGTCTGAGTATGTCACGGGGCAGGTGGCGGTGGTGGCGGTGTTTGCGGCAGTGTTACCGGCAGACATGCTGGTGGTGTTGCATGTGTCAGCACCTGTGGAGGGAGACACCAGGACGTCTCCTTCAGCCTCAGACGGCTGCCCACTGGGGATGATGCTCGGGACTGGAGAAGAGGCAGCAGATGTGCAGGTGGATGTGCAGGTGGCGTGTTTGCAGCGGTGTCCACTGTGGTACAGGTTGCTGTTCTGACCTGCAGAAGGGGTCTCACCCTGAGGCTCCGTGCCCTGAGCTGACTTCCCTTTAGCCTTGTGTCCCTTCTCCACCTTGGAAGTCGCTGCTAGGACCTTGGCACTGTCCTCTTTTGTCTTGGAGGAGGCCTTGCTGCTTGGTTGGTGCGGCTTGTCCTTACGGCATGTTGTCCCCTTCTTCACCTTGGCAGGTGGGGGAATAGGGTGATACTTGTCCTCATCAGGTGGCGCACTGGCAGCCCTGTTGGGTGCGGCCCGTGATGTTACAGGACATGCAGGGACCACAGTGCCGGAGGATTTTGTGGCTGAGGTGCTGGGCTGGGATCTGGACATCCTGGCCCTAGGGGAGGGACGGGGGGAGGTGTAGGGAAGAGGTCAAAGTTAGCGAGGGAATGTTTTTTAGACACACTGGGATGGGAAGATGGAGGGGGTTTGGAAGTGGAGGAAGAGGTAGTGGTTGTAGGAGGTGTACGTCTGCTGAATTTGGGTGAGGGTGCATGGGCTGGAGGCTGTTGTGAGGTGGATGGCTATTGAGTGGGTGTGTGCCAACGTTTGCGTAGTTTGGGAGGAGGAGTCACAGACACACTGGATGAGGACACGGGACGTGTGAATGGTAGTGGGGGTGGTGATTGCATGTGAGCAGTGTGTGGTGATGGGCGTGCTGGTGATGGAGGTAGTGGCTGAGGATGTAGTGCATGTAGGTGTGAGTGGAGATGAAACTGGGGGGCAGGAGGATGTGGAGGAGGGGGACACAGTGGAGGCAGTGGATGTTGGTGTGTCTGCATGGGTGTGGTGCTTGTGTGAGTGTCTTTGGGATATGTTGTGCTTATGTTTGCCATGTCCACTCTTGTGTGTTGATGAGTGTGCCTGCTGGTCTGATGGTGTGCTTAGGATAGGCTGAGGTACAGGGGATTGGGTCTGGGTAGTAGATGTTGGAGGGGGAGGCTGGACACAGGGACAATGGCTGCCATCAGTGCTGAGGCCAGAGCCAGAAATGCTCTCTGTTGGGCTGCCACGCCAGAATGAATGCCCTCCAGGTATGCATTTTTTTGCTGCAAATGCCTCTCGACACCCTGGATGGCATTCAAAATGGTTGATTGCCGAACAGTGAGGGATCTCAGGAGGTCAATAGCCTCCTCACTGAGGGCAGCAGGGCTGACTGGGGCAGAGCCGGAGGTGCCTGGGGCGAAGGAGATGCCCACCCTCCTGGGTGAGCGGGCATGGGAAACTCGATGACGGGCTGCTGGGAGGACGGTGCTGGAAGGTGGGGTGGTGGCTGTACCCTTTGTTGCGCTGGGCACAGAGGTGCCCGCCACCGCAAGGGAGCTGCCATCAGGAGAGGGGTCACTGTCGCTGGTGTCTCCTCATGTCCCCGTCGTGGAGCTCCCCTCTCCCCCCGTCCCACTGATGCCTTCAGACTCCGTACATTCACCCTCCAGGGCCATGTCGGTTGCAGCTCCCTCCTGCTCCGGTGCCACTGCTCCTCTGCCAGATGATGCTAATGCACACAAGGACAGGGTGACAAAACAAAAAGGGGGAAAGACAGAGGAGAGACATGGTCAATGCCTGCAACAACACCACCGTTGACAGACACAACACACAGGGAGCAGCCCTATGCACTAGGTCATGCACTAACAGTTCAGGGGAAAATCACCTGCCCATGGTGGACTGTGCCTATACCCATTTGATGCAGACCTGGAACCCAGAGGAGCCTGACTAGATGTAGAGTGCCACTACCACTTTTGGGGTTGGACTGGCACTGAGCCTCCCTAACAATGGATCTACCCTGGCACGCATGCCCTGCCCTAGGGGAACCCACATCCCTCTTCCCACACCCAGAAATCTCATAAAGTGTGCAGAGTCAGCTGTATGAGACTGTACTCACCCCCTTGTGACTGCTGTGATGCCTTCAAGCGCCCATCCAACTCTGGATATTCCACCGCTAGGATCCGGTGCATCATCGGGGTCATGGTGTGATGGGCACCCCTGCCACGTTGGGAGGCCATCCCCAGCTGGGCCTCTGCCGTCTTCTTGGTCCAGCAGCGCAGGTCCTCCCATCTTTTGCCAATGGAATCCCAGGACAAGGGCAGAGGAACACTACAATGAGGCACATGGGCGGACTAGGAAGATATATGAGCACACTTTTGGCCTCCTGAAGGCCAGGTTCCGGTGCCTCCATCTGACAGGTGGCTCCCTATACTACTCACTGAAGAAGGTGTGCCAGATCATCGTGGCATGCTGTGTGTTGCACAACCTGGCTTTGTGACGCCAGGTGCCTTTTCTGCAGGAGGATGGGCCTGATGTTGGTCATGTGGCAGCTATGGAGCCTGTGGACAGTGAAGAAGGGGAGTCAGAAGAAGAAGATATAGACAACCGAAACAACATCATCATGCAATACTTCCAGTGAGACACAGGCAAGAGACTGGCACTGCTCCCCTCGTATCAGACTACTGTAGGACATTGCATGATTCTGCCTTTTTACATCTGTGTATGGACCCTGATAGTTCACTTTGGCTTTCCATTTTACAGATCTGGGTACCAATTTCTGCCTTCTGCTATGTTTACTGCTGCCCAAGAACTGTCTAACATTGGTATGTGAAGATGAACATCGACATTGCTATTTTTCTGAAAGGTTGCCATAACACATTTGTGAAAGTACAGACTGACTCCAGATTGATTTGTGATTCAAGGGTGTTTATTTCTGTGCTAATACGTCGAGGGGGCTGTGCTATGGGCTGGGGTGATGGTGGAGGAATGTCCATGGTGGAGTCCAGTCTATTGGCATCACAGGTCCATTGTCCAAGGGGGCATAGGAAGTGGAGTAATGGCAGTTGAAGGTGGACAGGGTAACAGAGTAGGACAGAAGGGTGACAATCAGGAGAGTCTTATTTCCTGGCGGGGGTCTTGGCACTGTTCTCTGTCTTGTGCCTGGATCGCAGGGACCATTTGCGGGGTGGTTCTCCTTCTACAGGGGGTGGGGTGCTGGTGGCCTGTTGGTCCTGTGGTGGGACCTCCTGTCCACTTGTGCCGGCAGAGGTGGAGGGCTGTTCATCATTCAGGCTAGTGTCAGGGGCCCGTTGGTGTGCCCCTATGTCCCTTTTGGTGTTGGTCATATCTGCCAGCACCCCTGCAATGGTGACCAGGGTGTTGTTAATGGACTTCAAGTCCTCCCTGATCCCCAGGTAGTGTTCCTTCTGCAGCTGCTGGGTCTCCTGAAACTTGGCCAGTACCGTGCCCATGGTCTCCTCGGAATGATGGTATGCTCCCATTATGTTTGAGAGTGCCTCGTGGAAAGTGGGTTCCCTGGGCCTGTCCTCCCCTTGTCACACAGCAGTCCTCCCAGCTTCCCTGTTATCCTGTGCCTCTGTCCCCTGAATCGTGTGCCCACTGACCCCAGGTCCCTGATTGTCTTGGGTTAGTGGGTTTGCCTGAGGTCCCTGTAGTGGTGGACACACTGCTGATTGATGTGTCCTGGGGATAGAGGTATGGGCCCGCTGGGTGGGTGCTGTGGTGGTGTTTCCTAAAGGATGAGGTTCTGTGGTTGTTTGTGACAGTGGCAGGGGAACCGACTGTTCCGAGGTCCCTGATGGGAAGGCCTGGTCATCTTGATCCAGGTGTGCAGAGCTGCTGTCATCACTGTGGGCCTTTTCTGTGGGGGGACTGGATATGTTGGGCACTTCCTGTCTGGTGTCGTTGGGTAGGGGTCCTGTTGGGGGGTAAATGCATAGTTATTGTATCTGTGTGTGCCATCTTATCCGATGTGTGAGTTACCCTCTACTCCTGTGGTTGGCTTATTGTCTTTGGCCTTGTGTGATTGTTAATTTTGGGGCCTGGGTGAGTATCTGTACTGAACATGCTTGGGTGATGGGTGTCCATGCATTGATGTGAATGCAGACCTTGGGATTGGGATGTGTGGGTTGTGATAGTGGGGTATCTGTGGGGCGTTGGGGTGATGGGTGTGAGGGTAGGGGTAGGAGTTTGTGATGGCATGCAGGTAGGGTGGGGGATAGAGTAGTAAAGATATGACTTACCAGAGTCCAGTCCTCCTGCTATTCCTGCGAGGCCCTCAGGATGCATGATCGCCAAGACTTGTTCCTCCAATGATGTTAGTTGTGGGGGAGGAGGTGGGGTTCCACCACCAGTCCTCTGTACTGCTACCTGGTGTCTAGATACCACTGAACACACATTCCCCTGTAGGTCGTTCCACCTCTTCCTGATGTCATCCAGTGTTCTTGGATGCTGTCCCACTGTGTTGACCTTGTCGACAATTCTCCACCATAGCTCCATCTTACTTGCAATGGATGCCTGCTGCACCTGTGATCCGAATAGCTGTGGCTCTACCCGGATGATTTCCTCCACCATGACCCTGAGCTCCTCCTCAGAAAACCAGGGGTGTCTTTGAGGTGCCATGATGTGGTGTGGGTAATGTGTGAGGTGCTGTCTGTTGTGATGAGTGCGGTGATGTGTTTGGGTGTGTGGTTTGAGGTGCGTGGATGTTGTCTGAGTGATGGTGTTGTGTGCCTGTGGATGCTTGTGTTGTGTTTGCTATTCTCTCTCTCTGGGCTGCTACCAAACAGGTCGTTGGAAGGGGTTGTGGGTAATGTGGGTGTGTGTTTTATATTGGATTGGGTGTGTGGGTGTGGTGTATGTATGTGTGTCAGCTGTGTGTATTTTGAATTGTCCAATGTGGCTGTGTTTTGTAAGTGTGTGTGTATTTTGAGCGCTGTTGTGTGTACCGCCAATGGATTACCGCAGTTGAATGACCGCTGCGTTGATTCGTGGGTCATGATAGTGTGGGCGTAGTTCTGTTGGCGTGATGGTGTAGGTTTTGCTATCGCCAGTTTATCACTGACCTTTGGTGCGGCGGACTTGTGTGGGTGTCTGTGTTGTGTCGGATTACGAGATGTGGGTAGTAATACCGCCGCGGCCATGGTATCTTGACAGCCGTCAGCACGGAGGTAAGCGGGATTTACCGCCAGGGTTGTAATGAGGGTCTTAGTCTTGAAATCGATATCTAAATGTCGATGTGGCCCTGTAATAGAAGGGTCTAGTTGATGTGTTTAATGATTACGCGCTAAAATAGACAATATTATGACATCTATCAGAATGAGCTGGGAATGCATCGATTTATTTTATCTATGCCGGTTATGATATAAATGCACAAATGGCTATGTGCATCATTTGTTTTGAAGTCATGAACTTTTGAACTATACATCGGATTAATCACAGTTAGAATCATTCTTATGTCTACAAACAGGATATAAACCTACAATGATTCCCAGGTGTGAAAGGCAATTAACTTGTAATCCCTGAATGCAGTATAAAAACCATGACAAGAGTTGTGATAGGGAGATGACAGACGATACCACTCTGAAAAAGACAAGGATGTTGAAACGCGTTGTGGAGTCTGAAGAAATACAGGAAATGTCTTATGGAGCTTCCAGGAGTGCAGCGCTTTCTTTTCTGTGATATATATATATATATATATATACACACACATAAATATATATATATACATAAATATATATATATATACATATATATATATATCTATGTATATATATATATATATATATATATATATTTAAAGATATATATATATATATATATATATATATATATATATATATATATGTATTGACTGAAAAAACAAAGGTTACAGGGACGTTATAGTTCTGAATTTACCTGTACAAAACCATAGAAATTCAGCAGTTATAGTTAGAGTTATTTCAACTAACTATAACTCGCGGCCCAAGGTAACTACAACTCACGCTTTTGCCATGCATTGCTGATTACTCCAGATATTACAGCACTCATCAGTCAGCACTTTTATAAAATCAATAAAATATCAATAAAACATTAGAAGATAAATCATTGAAGAACAAACTGTGCATGGTGGAGGCGTAGGTTATAAGGAATATATATATTTATTACTCTATACAAATATATATATAGATATATATAGCTATATAGATATTTATATAGATATACATATATATATATATATATATATATATATATATATATATATATATATATATTCATTGTAACCTGTGCCTGCTATGTTTATAATTGTAATTGCTTCCTGTTGAGGTTTAATTTCTGTAAAATGAGCATCATGGCCAGAACGGAAGCTCACCTGCTCGTTTATCCAACAAGATCCCACAGTTTGCACAAAATGTCTATTCAACTTGAGCACTTTTTAATGGTTGGTTAGTAATTGCCACCTTGTTTGGTTTATAGCCTGTGTGGGGGAGGCCGCTGTTTGACCCCCCTCCCTGGGCCAATTTTGGTATCGGGGACCTCACCTACTGGGGCTCAGTATTTTAAAATATATATATGTATATATATATTTTGGGGGTGGGGCCACATTCCATCCCCTGGCCAATTTCAGCCCCAGGGGCTCCATCCCTGGTGCCCGCCTTAATGTTACTTTATGGGAGGGAGCCAGACGGCCCCCATCCCCATGCTGATGTGTTCCCCAGGGACCCCATCCCCCGGGTCCCAGCCTTCAATAAATATAGGAGGAGGTGTGTGGCCCCTCTACCTGGCCGATTTTGGCCCTGGGGACCCCAACCCCCATGGCCCAGCCTTAATATATTTATTACTTTTTTGAGCGGGGCTATGAAACTACCCTTGCCCAGCTGATCTCGGCCCTGGGGACCCCACCCACCAGGGTCCGTTCATCGGTCCTGGGTGCCCTTCAGGCCACCCAGTTTTCAATGGGACCGTGGGGAGCCTGAATGCCCCCGCAGAACCAGCCGGCTCTTCACCTCCTGTGGCAGCCTGCATTGCTTTTGCACAGAGGGAGCTGCTAAAGATGGAGCTCAGGGTCTGCAAAAGCAATTGCTTCCTCTCTTTCACTTCTTTGTTGAAGTGTAGGCAGCCAATCAGATATCAGCACGGGGACAGTTGGATCCGTGAAGGATCTGCATCCCTATGCATCCATATTTCTTTACCTTTAATATCTCCAAAACTACTGAAGGGATTTACACCAAATCAGATAAATTACTCTTTCTGGACCATGAGCTAGCTTTTTGCCAAATGTGGTGTAATTTGGACCAGTAGTTGTGTTCAAAAATTTGAAAAATCCCATTGACATGGAATGGGGAAAAAGTGTTTTGGGACCCTGCCCTCTTTTTCTCGACCCCGGCTTAACAGATCACCCCAAACCTTTGACAGAGCAGCTGAACCGACTAAAGTATAGGTTTTGAAAATGTTGTGTAGATTTGTCAAGCAGCACCAAAGTTATTGGCAAAACAAAAAATGCTCTCTCTATGGAAAAAATGGTTCTAATTATAACTACCTACTGGCTACTGCCAGTGGTTAATATACATATTTATAAACAAATGGGTGACAACCGATATTCATGAAAACCCATAAAGTAATTTTGAATCATTAACCAGCATAAGAGGAGAAGTTGGAGTGCTTGTTGTTCTGACCTGAGCAACTGCTTCAAAATGGAATGTACATTCTAACATATCACAGGACTATTTACATACTGTGAGCTTAAGTGCACTCTGTCATTTATATTTGAACCCTCATTACAAGTGGCTTGGTGATTGGCCTAAAATGTTTTGCACTACATGAAATCGCAGTGATTAATTTGTAAAATACTAAGGCCCATATTTATAGGAAAGTAGTGCAGTGCAGCAGAGCAAGTCACCTTGCTGGCTTTGTATGGCTTCATAAATCTGACTTAGAGCCTTGCATCATGCATGTATCACTTTGTGTTGTGCAAACATGAGGCAAGACTCCTGTAAGAATGCCCTTAAGTGCCTGGGTCCAAAGTGTTACTCAGAAGCTTGCGACCCAAGCTATTGAATGTTAGTGTGCCAAATATCAAGGCTGCTTATTCTTGATTCCACCCCATGCCTATTTCATCCACCAGCAGAAACTCCCTACATTTTTAGCTCAGTATTGCAGGCCCTTTTTCAGCCTTCCTTTCTTCCTTTCATCACTATTTTTCTGCCTTTCCCCTTCTTTCCTCATTTTGTGTTTTTCTATCTTTTTGATCTTCATCACAGTCTGATGGGAAAAATAAGGGGTGACCCCTAAATTGAGTGTCAGTGTGCCCCAGCTCCAAACACCGGCTCAACTCAAGCATTCTGAAATCCTACACTGCTGGGTCAGAATTCACTGAGGCCCAGATTTATACTTGCTTTGCGCTGAATTAGCATCATTTTTTATTTACGCTAATTCAGCGCAAACTTAACTCCATATTTAATTTTTGACACTAGACCCATCTAGCGTCAAAATATTGGAGTTAATGTCATTTTTTGGTTGCATGAAACCACCTTGCATCAATGAGATGCGGGGTATGTGTTCCTGTCCCAAAAAATTACTCTAAGCCCCTAGTGCCATATTTCTCCAACCGGGCAAAAATGACACGCAAGCGGGAGATGGACCCAAAAAATGACGTTAACTCCGATTTGCATCAAATTTTAATGCCTGGGTCAGACCAGGCATTAAAATGAGGCCCACACACCACTACAGAAGGAAAACACACCGAAGAAACATTACCAACCCAAAGGACAGAATGGAAATGCTACTGCTTCCGCTTGGGAGATTACGCAGAGGACAGCAACCACCACCACCACAATGGGGCCCACAAAGGCAAAACAGAAGGCTGGAGAGCATATTCCTGAACAGACAACCCTCCTTGGCCTCATCGAACAAGACATCATAAGGACATACAGACTCAGCCGGTAAGCCATACTACACCTGCTGCACCAAATTGAGCCACAGATCACAGCTAGCCTGCAGACCCCACATAACATACCACCTGTGACAAACCTGTCCTGCACATGCTGGCAAATGGCTCATTTCAAACAACAGGTGCCCTGGTTGCTGATGTGTCACAGCCTTCATTCTCGGTGTTCCTGCCAAAGTCGTTAGACACAATTATCTCTCTGATGCCCACCACATCAGCTTCCCCAACACCCAGCAAATGTAGCAGGAGATAAAACAGGGGTTCTACCAATTTGATGGTTTCCTGCATGTGCCTGGTGCAATTGACTGCATCCATGTCTGACTTGTTCCACCTGCAGCAACAGAGCATTTAAACCGGATTCGCAAACACCCGCTTTCCATAAATGTGTAGGCCATAGTGGACCACCGGGAACTATTCACAAACATTTTGGCCAAGTATCCTGGGAGTGTCCATGACACCTACATATTCAGGCACAGCAGGATCAAGGAACACTTCCAGGATGGCCAATATGGAAATGGCCTACTTGTGGGTAAGTCATCAAAGCTAGCAATTTACACACAACACACCAACCCTGTAGGACACACAAGACATACACCACACAAAAAACACATGGCCAGGGTAACACTGATGTGCAGGTAACACATATGCACCATGCTGCAGTGCAGCACTGTCAGTGTACACCACAAACACATACACCCACATGCACATAACACACCCACAACTTGACAGGCACACCATGTGAAGGACAGGTGGAGATATGCACCTTTTGCAAACAGAAGATGTATACAAACCACTACAAGTGCCCACAGGTTGCCTGCTATGTACACTCCACACACACAGTACACCAAATAAAGAATAGCACAGCAATGTCAATGGGATACACTATGCACATGTAACGTAAGTGACACATAGGCACAGATCCCTTAAATCATGCCGTTCAAGTCTCTGCCAGAAGATCAAATGCTAGACAACTGGTGCCAATAACAACTACATCTCATCAACACATACCTCACTTACCTGTAGTGTGTATATACATCTGCCTGATGCATTGGGTCACACACATAGGAATACAACATTAACAGCCATCACATACCATGTGCAGATTAGTGAGACGTGGCACCACACCTACTGTAGTGCTACCTCACATGCACCACTTATTGACCCACACACCATCAGGTCTGTACCATAAACAAGAAATGGTCCACCATGGAGCAGAGTCACTGTTAGACAGTGCAGATCATGGATGCCACAGTGGGGCCCTGTAGAACTATTTAGGACATCACCGACCTTACATACACTGTGCTAAGGGACATATTTGCTAAGTAGCTGAGCTCCATCCCATAGCCTGCATTGTGCATGTGTGGACATTATAAAGGATGAGTCATGTTTTGGAAGATAGGAGAGACACTGGTAATACTGCTGAAACAATGGGATACACACCTTTGGACACCTGATGAGTGGCACAAATATCAGCTGCCATTCAGGATCACTAAGAGACATATGTAAGAGCCCTCAGTGCCATTGTCATGGCCTGCACTGTATGTACAAGTTTGGGGATGACCACTGTTTTGTGACTTGAAGCCACATTGTAAATCGGTTACCCTCCCATGAAGCACTGATCGTGAAGGGGCTTGCAATGTGCTTTGCTGCAGGTCTATCACCACACGATACATAGCATGATGATGCTGACTCAGATGTAGGTGTCACCTAAAATCTGAAGCAGTGCCAACATCAAACACGACCTGATGGGTGCCATTCACAGGTTGCAATCAGGAAATAGACTGTGTTTTACCTCATATGAATGTGCCACCTATGCATGCTGCATACTGTTGAACACGCAGAAAGAGCCAAATATCTATCACAACTGTATTTGTATATGAAGGTGTCCCTTCCTGCATAGATACATCCACCTCCACAGGTCAGCTAGCCAAGCACCCTGGTGCACAGCTGCATATTAGGCTCCGGTGCAGGGGACAACAAAGGGTTGCCTAGTAACATGTCACACATGGTGCATTCCTGCATAGTGAAAATGTTGCAGCACAGTGCTGCCAATGTTGGAGCTGTGTTGTGCTTTGTCACTTACTCATTAAACTGGGCCTAAGTGTTGCACTTCATCTGTGATGACAAATGTCAAAATGGCTGTAATGTTGAGGCTCTGTAGGGCTACCACATTGTCATCACATCTGACCCCATTGCGTTGTGAAGATATGTTTCCCCTCTGTGATAGCACACTGATACAAAGGTGCACTACACAACACGTGGTACATACATACTTAGCATCATTTAGGATTCCAAAATATTTGTCCCAGGTCCTTGAGCCAATACCCAAGATTGTCATGTTCAACAACACAGAGCCAAGAAAACCTTGCACAAGGCCAGGAACTCACACCATACCACAAACATGTATGAATCACAACCAACTCAAAATAACAACTGCCATGCTGCATGACAAACCTGTTGCAAGCCTTAACAACAACTTGCACCTATTTTCCTTTGCAGGGGAATCAAGGTGATGGAATACAGCCACGGATGATGACCCCATTTGCAAACCCAAGCACAGCAGCAGAGCGTGCATACAATGAGGGACACCGTAAGACACTCAATATGGTGGAAAGGACATTTGTCTACTAAAAACAAGATTCGGGTGCCTGGACCCCACAGGAGGCAGCCTCCTATATGCCTCACACATTGTGTGCAAAATCATCCTTACATGTGCTATCCTGCACAACACGTCTGTGGAAGAACGTTCCTATGTATGACCAGGTAGATGAACTGCCTGAGGAGGAGGAGGAGGAGGATGGTGGTGGCGATATGGAGGGGGGAACAGCACAACACAGTGGATGGGGTAAGCAGGAGACAGCACATAGTTGACAACTTTTACTCTTAAGAACCACTGACTTCACTTTGTTCATTTTGTAAATAAACACCTCACCAATATAACCAGTCCTGATTTGGTCTCTTAAATCTCCACTACATACACAATAGGAATGTGATCGAAACCTCAGGGATCATGTTCCAAATAGGAATCTCACAAGTACTGTTGCAACATCGTATGTGATGTGTAAGATTGTACTGCCACCATCACACACATCACAATCAGCCTTTTCGCTGGTATGTGACAACTGAATCACACAATCATATTTTGTACATCCACGTTACCAACTTGTTAATCAATAGGTCATCAGACACAACTACATCATGTCTAATTAGGACGTATGCAAGGGGCCCACACATGAGGTAGTGGATGTCAAAAAATAGAAATTAAGTCATGTTGGAACTGAACACTGTCACAACTCAGTGTGAGAGTTGCAATTCCTGCATGGAGCATGTGGAACAGAGGGGGGATCATTGGTATCTATAGTCATCATGATTTTACCAGGTGTAGTAACCAATGGTAGAAGTTGGGCTTGCGCAGAATGCCCATGGTAATCTGTCCTGCCACTGCCATGGGGCTCAGTCCTGACACAGGGTACACGTGACCTCACACATTGCAAGGACACATCTGTGGAATGCACATCAGTATGGATAAGACCATATGCAGCTAGGGCTGCAGGTCCACCACACAAAAACAACAACCATTGGTAATTGCATTGGGTTTAATCAAAGTTTTGTGCTCAAAATATATTCTGGGTGGAATGTAGGCAGAGTGTGTCATAAACACTAAGTACCCAAGATGTACACATGTCAGACAAATATGCAGGCTTCACACAAGTCTCCATAAACTCAAAATCTACATACGGAGACATTTGTCGGGTAATATTTCCTTGGTAGCAATGATTCACCCATCATCAACAATGCCTGACCTGTGTATGGAGATTTAAATATTGTGCACTGTATGACAACATCACACATCACAGATTACAGACAAAAAAACAATTAAAAAAATCAGAGCTATTGGATTGTACTGAATGCCAAACATATCTGGATACACTGTTGTCATAGATGCATATATATGCACAATGTGCAACAATTTGCATGCTGTTCACTCTGTAACACACACATTGGTAGAACAGACCAATCACACCCTTATCACATTGTTGCATGGACTACCACATGTGGCCATACTCAGTATGCCATATGCAGCACAGCCCATGTCATATGTATGTTGATTCCAAGGACAATGCAAAAACACTCAATCAGGAACTGAGTAAAAGAATATGGCTAAATGCATCTAAAACATCCGCGAATGCAAAGAAAATGACACATGGGTCCTTAACGTGACTTCCACCTTCACACTCCTCTCAATGCTGCCTTCAGTGAAATCGCCAAATAACAGTTATGCGTCAATATTAATGATGCACATGTGTTACGCTTCTAAAAAATCCTACGCAAATGTCAAATGTGTCAAATAAATAAATGCATAACTGCAAAACGTGACATATGGAGACAGGAAGTGATGTAATAGGAAATCCTGTCTACAAGAATAGTATAGAGAGTGCAGTTTCACTTTCTCTTTACAGTCTGTGCCTTTCTGACTGTGTGGTAGTGTTTGGGAGTTTGTGGTTGTGTCTTGGTTGTGTACTGAAGTTTGTGGTGTCCCTCCTCTTGTGTTCTGTGATATATTGTTTACATTTTGTCCCAATAGTTGCAAGTTTTTTGTTTGTCTATATTTGTTTTTGTACTGTGGGGTGTCTGTCCAAAGTAGTTACTCATTTGGGATAATTGGGATTAGTTAGTGGGGTTAAGTTCCTGTTTATTTTTTTCGTTTTCGGCATTTGGTGTCAACTTTGACCTTATACAACATGTCTGGAAGGGGGAGACTGATGAGGATGTCAGAGGATGAGCTAGGTGGATTTGTGTAGCTGGTATCCCACTACCTGCCTATGATGCTAGAGACTGGTGGCCGGGTCATCCATGGATACCGGACCAAAGCCAGGCGGCTGCGGTGGGGAAGGGTGCTCCACCACCTGAAGAGAGTTTACAGGAGCGGCAGGAATGAGCACCAACTCAAGCATCGCTGGGCAGATCTGGTGGCCAGAGAGCAGGATCTGCTACATCACCTTGGTGTTGAGATCGGCGGACATGTTGATGAGTCTCCCATTGGCATACTATTTATTGTTCACTGCTCTTGAATGACAGTAGCAGATGAGTTGGAGTGCTGCATGCAATGCTTGTGGACAGGTTGTATGAAACCAGAATTAAGTGTATCTGCGCCAATCTGAGCCTAGAGTTCACATGTCTATCCATGATACCAATACGGGCCAGATGTCTGGTGAGTCCTGCACAACCAGCACGAAGGCACATATTTAAGAGGCCATGGTGACACCTGTGCCCTGGCATAGTGTTAAGTATGAAATGCCAAGCCACCACCAGCCTACCATATTTTCACTGGACTGTGTCAACATAGTTGGGCAATGCATGTAAAGCACAACTTTGTCATAATTTCACGCACATGACCCCTGTCATTATGTTAGCAAAGGGGGCTTACCCCCCCCCTTAGGGGGCAATGTATATGGGGCATTTGATACCATTAGACAACATTGATACATCAGTCATGGATTAATCAATGCATGATCAATGCAGAGTTAAAATTGAGCAACATGTCTATCACAAAGCAACTATGGGTGCCTTTCAGGACAAGCTGGAGTACCTGAGGCATATGTCTTACAAAGGGCCAGGGTAGTGTCATGTTTTTTTCCCACAAATCCCCCTTATATCCTGTTGTTCCTTCTTCTATAGATGGCCCACTTATGGTTGTTGCAGGGTGTAGCACTATATGAGTCTCTGGCCCAGTGTTAGTGTTCAGATGTGTGGCTCAAACTCACCTGAGTGTCTGCGTCATTGTGTGATCTTAGTGGTGTGTCTGTTGTACTATTTTCTACTAGGATGTCTAGATCACTCCTCTCAACTAGTTCACACTGAAATTTGTTGTCCACTCGCAGTGACTGCGATATGACACTAAGCATGGTTTTCCATTCATGTCTTACAGGTGGACCTGCACCCTACACGACTGGAGAAGTGGTGCTATTTGAGGACCCAGATGTATCCAGTAAGTGTGATAATGTGTGCCCTAAGTATTCCAGGGTTTGGTGTGAGTGTGTCATGTGTGTTGAATACAATGCCAGATGTGATAAGCTGACAAATGATCAGATATCAAAGTAGGCTGGATGGTGACATTATGGCCTGTTTAAAGGATCCCCATGCACCAACAGAGGGTCACATCTTGTGAGGCTTTTGGTACACAATGGCCAGCATCGTGTACACAAGGTGATGACAAGCCACATTAATGTAATTGACTTGCATGCAGAACAAGGCCAAACGTGTGCTGGCCTGGAAATGGGTGCCTAATGGATAGTAGTGGCAGATCAGATATTGATGGGTGTCTACACCTGGACACAAGAATGTAGATGTAATAGACCTATGGATAACAGCTTTCTAGCTGTCAGCCCTCCTAACATATGGTCTACTCCTTTGACTCTATGTATAAGTGGGCATGCCTTGGTGGATGACCAGAACAGTTGAGATGATGGATTGCATGGCCATCCTCCCTTAGGCTCAGGGTGAGAGGAAGACCAAATTCGTAGGTAGATGTGATGTTCACAGTGCAGGTGATAATCATAATGATCAGGCTTGCATGTGTACCTATCAGATCTGATCCCTTACGGTTACCAACAGCATCCCATCCTCCCAATAACATGTCCAAGTTACTGGTGCTGTATGGTTGGAAATAGACACAGATTCTGAGGAAGTTTGGACCTGATCTATGTAAAGTTTGCACTGTCTTTGCATTATTCTTTGTTACGCAAAAGTGATGCACACTTCCATATGTTTGGTTCATTTTCTCGTTTTGTGTTGCTTTAGTGACAATAAAATGATGCTAGGGCAGCATTGTCATTACATTTATAAGGGCCATTGTTGTTTATGGAATGTGAGTTGGAGTGCATGTGTAATTAGATGTAGCAGTGTATGCTACTAATCTGTACAGACTCCACACAATGCTGACACTGATGGCTGCCTGTCTCTATTTAACAGCTGTCAACATGACCATTTCAAAAGAGGGCAGTGAGGTACTGCCATATCCTGCCAGCGGAATCTGGGTCTCAAAACATGGCTCGCCGCTACCATGCATCGAGGGCAACGGGGGAATATGGGGTATTCCCACAAGAGGTCCTCACACTGCCTAAGATGGCACAGAAGACACCCAGCTCCTCAGCAGTGCAGGGGGGAACAGCTGGCACCACACCCACAACCATGTCTGCAACAGCTTTAGCATCAGTGCAATAGCCCACACCATCTTCTGGCATGGACAGACAATTGCTGTAGGATCTACAGAGGGAAGTTTCACTGGTGTTAAAACGTCTGGACAGTTTGGATGAGGAGTTGGCCTCCAACACAAAAAGGCTAAAGTTCAACAAGAAAAAACAGGAGAAGGCCAAACTGTGACTTATGTCTGGACTGCCACGCCAAGTTCTGTCCCCTTCCTTCTGATTTTAATTTATGTTTTATTAAGGGCTTTTGGGGGTTAGTGTTAGGTTAGTGTAGATATGTAGTTTAGGTAGGATAAGTGGATTTGGGGAGTGGGTCATTTACTTATTACGTGTTAATTGGTGGGTGGGGGGTCATGTTGGGGGTATCTATGTGTTTTCTATAAAAAAGGATTTAGATTTAGTTAGTATATGTGTAGTATTAGTATATGTTGTCCTGCATGTGTTTTGTAACTTAAGGGGGTGGGGGCAATGTTTAGAGTGTGGTGTTGAATGTGTTAGGTAAGTTTAGCATAGGGTAGTAAGCTTTAGATGTTGGTAAAGTATAGTTAGAATAGGTTAGTTTAGAATAGGGTAGGTTTTATGTGTGTATTTAGTGTAGTTTTATACTTAATAAACATGTTTGCGTACTCATATACATTTCATGTCATATGCTTGTGTCTCAGGGTCTTCCCATGAGTGCACAGTGCAAATTGTGTGCTGGCCTAGGGATTCCATCCTGCCTCCAAATCCCTCTCTTGACATGTGCATCACCTATTGACAACTAAGCTGTCACATTGGCAGCAACAACACATCTACTTGTTCAGGCATCTGCCATCCAGTGTACCCACCACTCAAGGTGACTATGTTTACTTTGCATTGGACTGGTAAGTGTGATAATTCATCTGTCAGTGTTGGGGTCCTGTCAAGGAATGTTGGGAACTGTGGCACATCTGACAACAGCCTACATTTGAACTCCATCCTGCAAAACTGACTGGTGACAATCACTCATGAGGTTAGGTACCTCTGTATCACAGAAATGTGTTCTACTGGTACTCCCATCTGACAATATAGCAATAGAACTGTTACACAGCCATTCCTGCCATATGTAGTGAGTGAAACAAACATATGTTATTCATTTTTTACATATTCAGTGAATTACTTGTGGGGGATGAGATCAGCATTGACATTTGTTATGTTGGGACTTTGTGTGTAGGTATGTACCCCCATAGTTCAGCACTTTTGTACTGACACTCTGTGACTTATGACATGGTTACATACATCACAAATACTAAGTGTAGTAGATAGATCACAATAAACAAAGACAATGCTGTTTGTGTAGGAGGTGTTTATTTACAAGTGTTGTAGTGCTATATTTACAAAGTCCTGACCGTCATCGTGCCTCCAATTCCCTCTCTTGACATGTGCATCACCTATTGACAACTGAGCTAACACATTGGCAGCAAAAACACATCTACTTGTCCATGCATTTGCCATCCAGTGCACCCACCACTCATGGTGACTATGTTTACTTTGTATTGGACAGGAGGGTGTGATAATTCATCTGTCAGTGTTGGGGTCCAGTGTAAGAATGTTGGGAACCGTGGCACATCTGACAACAGACTACATTTGAACTCTGTCCTGCAAAACTGACTGATGGCAATCACTAATGAGGTTAGGTACCTCTCTATCACACCAATGTGTTCTACTGGTACTCCTAGCTAATGATATTGCCTAGAACTGTTATACAGCCATTCCTGCCATATATAGTGAGTGAAGCATACATGTGTTCTTTATTTTTGACACACTCAGTGAATTGATTGTAGGGGATGAGACCAGCATTGGCATTTGTCATGTTGGGTCCTTGTGTGTTGGTACGTGCCCCCATAGTCCAGCACTATTGTACTGACACTCAGTGACTAATGACATGGTTACACACATCACAATTACTAAGTGTTAGACCTGACAGCCTTAGGGTGGTCACCCCTAACTTTTTGCCTGCCTCCCTCCACTTTTTGGACACTGTTTTTGCTGGCTTTTAGACTCTGCGCACTTTATCACTGCTAACCAGTGCTAAAGTGCATATGCTCCCTCCCTTTAAACATGGTTACCTTGGATCATACCTGATTGGACTATTTAATTTACTTATAAGTCTCTAGTGAGGTGCACTATATGTGCCTAGGGCCTGTAGATTAAATGCTACTAGTGAGCCTGCAGCACTGGTTGTGCCACCCACTTAAGTAGCCCCTTTACCTTGTCTCAGGTCTGCCATTGCAAGGCCTGTGGGTGCAGTTTCACTGTCACCTCGACTTGGCATTTAAAAGTACTTGCCAAGCCTAAACCTCCCCTTTCTCCACATATAAGTCACCTCTAATGTGTGCCCTAGGTAACCCCTAGAGCAGGGTGCAGTGTGGGGGAAAGGCAGGACATGTACCTGTGTAGTGTACATGTCCTGGTAGTGTAAAACTCCTAAATTCGTTTTTGCACTACTGTGCGGCCTGCTCCCTTCATAGGCTAACATTGGGGCTGCCCTCATACAGTATTGGAGTGGTAGCTGCTGATCTGAAAGGAGTAGGAAGGTCATATTTAGTATGGCCAGAATGGTAATACCAAATCCTGCTGACTGGTGAAGTTGTATTTAATATTACTAATCTAGAAATGCCACTTTTAGAAAGTGAGCATTTCTTTGCACTTAAATCTTTCTGTGCCTTACAATCCACGTCTGGCTGGGCTTAGTTGACAGCTCCTTGTGCATTCACTCAGACACACCCCAAACACAGGGTACTCAGCCTCACTTGCATACATCTGCATTTTGAATGGGTCTTCCTGGGCTGGGAGGGTGGAGGGGCTGCTCTCACACAAAGGACTGCCAGACCCCCTACTGGGACCCCGGCAGACAGGATTGAACTGAAAGGGGACCTGGTGCACTTCTTAGCCACTCCACTTCAAAGGCACATTTGGGTATAAAATAGGGCCTCTGCCCTACCTCATCAGACACTTGCTGGAGAAGAAACCTGAACCAGAACCTGCATCCTGCCAAGAAGAACTGTGAGGCTGCCTAAAGGACTCACCTGACTGCTTTCTACAAAGGACTGCTGCCTTGCTGTTGCCCTGATGCCTTGCTGAACTCTTGTCTGGCTGTAAAAGTGCTCTCCAAGGGCTTGGATAGAGCTTGCCTCCTGTTCCCTGAAGTCTCAGGACCAAAAAGACTTCTCTTTTTCATTTGGACTCTTCGTACACCGAAAATTTTGACGCACAGCTTGTTCCACGGCGAGAAAAACGCCGCACACCGACGCTGACCGACGCGATGCCTTTGGGGCGGCCGGAACTTCGACGCACGGCCTCGCATGGACAACGCTGCCCAACTTCTAGAAGGAGAATCAACACGACGCCTGCCGTGAGAGCAAAACTTTGACACACAGCCCTGCGGAATGACGCGCAGCCGGAAAACAAGCAGGAGAATCCACACACAGACCCGGGACATCTGGTAATCCCCGCAACCCATAGAAAGAGACTGTCCGCATGCCAGAAAACGACGCTCGACTTCCCCGCATGAAAAATAACGACGCAAGTCTGTGTGTGCAGGCGAGAAATCAACGCACACACCATTTTTCCACATATCTCTTCTTCTGCGGCCCTTTTCGGAGATTTTCCACCAGAAACCAGGTACTTTGTGCTTGAAAGAGACTTTGGGGGTCATTCCGACCCCGGTGGGCGGCGGGCACCGCCCGCCGGGCGGAAACCGCCCAAACACCACCCCGCGGTCAGATGACCGCGGGGGTCATTCCGACTTTCCCGCTGGGCCGGCGGGCGATCTGCAAAAGATCGCCCGCCGGCCCAGCGGGAAAGCCCCAGCAAAGATGAAGCCGGCTCCAAATGGAGCCGGTGGATTTGCTGAGGTGCGATGGGTGCAGTGGCACCCGTCGCGATTTTCAGTATCTGCCAAGCAGACACTGAAAATCTTGCTGGGGCCCTGTTAGGGGGCCCCTGCACTGTCCATGCCAGTGGCATGGGCAGTGCAGGGGCCCCCAGGGGCCCCATGACACCCGGTCCCACCAGCCTCTTCCTGGCGGTGTAAACCGCCAGGAACAGGCTGGCAGGAAGGGGGTCAGAATCCCCGTGGCGGCGCTGCTTGCAGCGCCGCCATGGAGGATTCCTTTGGCCAGGGGAAAACCGCTGCGGTCAGAATTGGCCAGGAAGCACCGCCAGCCTGTTGGCGGTGCTTCCGTGGTCATTGGCCCTGGCGGTCAATGACCGCCAGGGTCAGAATGACCCCCTTTGTTTGCTTTTTAAATACTTAAGACACTTTGGGGGTGATTCTGACCTCGGCGGTAAAATGCCCTTACCGCCGGTCAGAAGACCGCCATAACACCGCCGCGGCCGCGGTCAACCGCCACGTTCATTCTGACCCACAACGGCCAAACCTCCAAAAATCCGTCCTCCACTGCAGCGCGCCACATCGGCGGGCAGCGATAAACTGGAGATGACCAAACCTCCACCGTCACGCCAACAGAAATACGCCCATGCCATTACGACCCACGAATCCACACGGCGGTCATTCAAACGCGGTATTCCATTGGCGCTACACACCGCCGCGGTCAGAATACACACACATCACCAAAACACAGCCACATTGGACAATTTGAAAAACACACACCTGATACACATACACACACCACTCCTACACAATCAACCAACTATAAAACACACACCCACATCACCCACAAACCCCTGCGACCCCAATTACTGAGAGAAGGAGAGAGAGACACAGCAGACAATCCAAAGCAAGACACACTGAGGCACACTACACCATCACACACACCACATAGTAGCACAAAGCACCACTCACCAACACACTCCTCATCACATACACCACCCCACACCTCACCCACACCACCCCATGGCACCCCAAAGGCATCCACGATTTTCGGACCAAGAACTCCGGGTCATGGTGGAGGAAATCCTAAGAGTGGAACCCCAGCTCTTCGGCTCGCAGGTGCAGCACACCAGTATAGCCAGGAAGGCGGAGCTATGGCAGCGGATCGTGGACAGGGTCAACGCGGTGGGACAGCATCCCAGGAATAGGGAGGACATCCGCAAAAGATGGAACGACCTACGGGGGAAGGTCCGGTCGATGGTCTCCAGGCACAACATCGCGGTCCAGAAGACTGGCGGCGGACCCCCACCCACCCCTCCCGAATTTACATCGTGGGAGCAAGAGGTCTTGACCATCCTGCATCCTCAGGGCCTCGCAGGAGTAGCCGGAGGAATGGACTCTGGTAAGTCCCATCTCAACTACTATATCCCCCACACCCCACCAGCATGCCAACCCACACCCCCACCCTCACCCCCAACCCCCCAGCACACATCCTTCCTGACAATGTCTCACCAGCACAACCCACCCATCCCAACACCAACTCCTGCATGCCAACACAAACCATGGGCACCCATCACCTAAGCATGACCACTGCACAAACCCCTCCCCCCCACTAAATACCCTCACAACACCTCCCTCCAGGGAATGCCTGCACTGGGGGACAAGGGCACCCACAACACGCATGCTATTGCACACACAGAAACAATAACCAAACTCTCTTACCCCATGCAGGACCCGAACGACAACACACCAGCCAGGAGGGTCCAGAAGTGTCCATCCCACCACCGGAACAGGCCCACACTGAGGATAGCAGCTCTGTCGACAGTG
The DNA here is from genome assembly GCF_031143425.1 of Pleurodeles waltl. Lineage (NCBI taxonomy): Eukaryota > Metazoa > Chordata > Amphibia > Caudata > Salamandridae > Pleurodeles > Pleurodeles waltl. The sequence goes on along the minus strand of NC_090446.1, from coordinate 853,347,686 downwards.
AACCTGATGACCAGCCCGGACCATCGGGGACCTCTGGGCAGTCGGTTCCCCTCACCCAGACACAGGCCACACCAGACCCGACCCCCTCTGCCGACACCAGCACAGCTCCCACCCAGCGGGCCCATGCCTCTGTCTCTAGGACAGCTCAATCAGCGGTGTGTCTGCCACTACAGGGCACCCAGGCTAACCCGACACCCCAACAACAACAGGGACCTGGGGGCAGTGGGAGCGGGCACACCGGCCAGGGGACAGAGGCCGGGGGAAACCAGGCAGCTCGGAGGGCTGCTGTGCGACAGGGGGGGGGAGGAGAGGCCCAGGGAACCCACTCTCCAAGAGGCCCTCACCACCCTCATGGGGGCCTACCACCACTCCCAAGAAACGATGGCGACGGTACTGGCCAGGTTCACTGAGATCCAGGCACAGCAGGAGGAACGCTACATGGGGTTCAGGGAGGAGCTGAGAATCATCGGGACCGCAATGGGGACCATCGTCCTGGCCCTCCACAGGATAGAGGACGCGTTGCGGGACCATGGTGCACCACACAGGGCCCCTGTCACTAGGCCGGACCAGGAACAGCCTACCACCTCCGCCGGCGCTAGTGGACAGGAGGTCCCAACACCTCGACAGCCCCCCAGAACCCCACCTCCTGCTGAAGAACAACCACCCCGTAAGAGGAGCCTGAGACCAAAGAAAAAGACAGAGTAGGATGTCAAGACCCCCGCCAGCAGGACATACCCCCTCAAGTCTTCCCACTGTCCCACATTGCCACCCTGTCCAACCATGAACTGCCTATGCTCCATCCTTCCACAGGCAAAAGAACAATGCACCTGTGAGACTGAGAACTGGACTCTGCCATGGATATTCCTCCACCCCCACCCATCACCCTTAGAATCACATGTACCGGTATCTAGCACTGTAAATAAATCACATTTTGCACACAAACCTGTTTTGAGTCATGCTGTATTATTAACAAAGGGATAACATATTACTGTTCAATTTCTGTTCTGTCAATTAGTCATGACAACATACCAATGTCAATACGCTGTATTTCATGGGCGAACCAAGCAGAAGTCAGGTACTGAGTCAGACAGCACTGAGAAGGGAAGGGAAAGGCATAAATTAATAAAAAACATCTGTGGGGAACTACAGAAAGTACAGATGCAGGAGGCTAGAAGCAATTGTGAAATGGCGTGGGTGATTCTTACCTGGGTGTTACTGGAAATACTGTTGTATCACTCTGTCCCTATTGTCTGTGTCGTCCTCAGAGTCTTCCTCCTCTTCACTCTCCACAGGCTCCACGGCTTCTACAACACCACCATCTGGACCATCCTCCTGCAGGAAAGGCACCTGGCGTCGCAAAGCCAGGTTGTGAAGCATACAGCACGCCACGATGATATGGCACACCTTCTTTGGTGAGTACATTAGGGATCCACCAGTCATATGCAGGCACCTAAACCTGGCCTTCAGGAGGCCAAAGGTTCGCTCAATCACCCTCCTTGTACGCCCATGGGCCTCATTGTAGCGTTCCTCTGCCCTTGTCCGGGGATTCCTTACTGGGGTCAGTAGCCACGGCAGGTTGGGGTAACCAGAGTCACCTATTAGCCACACACGTTGTCTCTGTAGCTGCTCCATCACATAGGGGATGCTGCTATTTCGCATCACATACGCGTCATGCACTGACCCTGGGAACTTGGCATTTACATGGGAGATGTACTGGTCAGCCAAACAGACCACCTGGACATTCATCGAATGATAATTCTTTCTGTTTCGGTAAACCTGCTCATCGTCTTTTGGGGGTACCAAAGCCACATGGGTCCCATCAATGGCACCAATGATGTTGGGGATATGTCCAAGGGCATAGAAATCACCCTTCACTGTGGGCAAGTCACCCTCCTCGGGGAAAATGATGTAGCCCCGCATGAGTTTCATCAGGGCAGACAACACTCTGCTCAAAATCTTTGAAAACATAGGCTGAGACATTCCAGATGACATGGCCACTGTGGTCTGGAATGACCCACTGGCCAAAAAATGGAGGACTGACAAAACCTGCACCAGAGGGGGAATCCCTGTGGGTTGGCGGATGGGGGACATCAGGGCTGGCTCCAGCTGGGCACACAGTTCATGGATAGTGGCACGGTCAAGTCGGTATCGAAGGATTATATGGCGTTCTTCCATTGTCGACAGGTCCACCAGCGGTCGGTACACGCGAGGATTCCTCCTTCTCATCCCAAGTCCCAGCGGACGGTGCCTAGTAAGGACAACATGGAGCACAGAGTCAGCCAAACCACAGGTACGTACAGACAGCTTGCACAGTTAAAGAATGGCAATGGGTTGAAAGGCGTGTATGTGTGGCAATGCAAGGCCTAGGCCTGTGTGTCGCAGTCAAAATTAAGCCATGTGGGCCCTTGAAATGGCGGCTGCCTGACCTGTGAAGTGGGACAATGGGATGTGAGGTCACTGCGCTGGCGGGGCACACCGTGGCGGTAGGCGGTCGAAGACCGCGGCGCAAAGCCGCATTGGTTAACATTGAAGCCTATGGGTTTCAGGAGCCAATAACGAAGTGCGCCGGCGGTCGCGGTACGCTCCGCCGCGGTACGCACCGCCGCAGACGTGACCGCCATTTTCTATCTGCTTAATCACTCGAGACCTGATCATCCACAGGAGAGGACCTATACTGCAAGTGCTGCTGTGACCTCGGTCTGGAAGATACAATGGCTGCTGTGACTGGGGAAAGGGCCCCTGCCTTCACGTCTGAAGAATTGGACATGCTCGTGGATGGGGTCCTCCCCCAGTATGCGCTACTCTACGGTCCTCCAGACCAACAAGTGAGTACCCCGGGTGCTAATGGAATGGGCTATGCCTGTGTGGATTGGGGTGGATGTAAGTTGGTGGGGTGGGGGGCGAATGAGGAGTGCAACGCCCGACAGATGAGAGCATGTGCCATATGGCAAAGTGGGTGGGGGGGGGCCAATTACATCTAACATGCAGGCCATTGATGATTTCCTCCTTTCCACCCTGTACATGTCTAATAGGTCAGCGCCCATCAGAAGATCGACATTTGGCGTGCCATCGCCAAGGAAGTCCGGACCTTGGGGGTCCACAACAGACGGGGCACCCACTGCCGCAAGAGGTGGGAGGACATCCGCCGCGGAACAAGGAAGACCACAGAAACACTGCTGGGGATGGCCTCCCAACCTAGGAGGGGTGCCAGTCGCACCATGACCCCCCTGATGTCCCGGATCCTGGTGGTGGCCTACCCTGAATTGGATGGGCGCTTTAAGACATCACAGCAGACACAAGGGGGTGAGTATCAGCACATTCTCCTATCTTTCTGCGCAGTGGAGGCATCTGGGTGGGGGAGGAGGGCTGTGGGTGACATTAGGCCAGGGCGCTTTCTGTAGTGTAGTCCTCTCCCTTAGGCATGGCCCTGTGCCCCCGGCCCCCACCTCTGTAGGGTGACAAGTACAGCCATTGAAGGTCCAGCATCTCCCATGTGCGCGTTTGACGTCTCTTGGCCTGTTGTCTTAGTCAGTAGTACTGAGTAGTGTACCCCGAATGCGCGGCTTAGTGCATTAGGCACCTTTGTCTGTCCTCTCCGCCAACGGTGTTGACATTGCATGCACTCAACCTGGTCTTCTTTTTTCTCCCCCCACCCTTTCTCTTCATCTTCTTGTGCATGTGTGCATTAGCATCATCAGGCGGAGGAGATATGGCATCGGAGCACGAGGGAGCTGCAGGACACAAGGCCCCGGTGGGCCCAGGAACAGACACCGAGGGCACCAGTGATCCGGAGGGCGAGGGGAGCACCACGACGGGGACCGCTGGTGAGAGCAGCGAAAGCGACACGTCCTCGGATGGGAGCTCCCTAGGGGTGGCGGCAACATCCGTGCCCCCCGCCTCTACAGGTACAGCCGCCACCCAGCGCACCAGCCCCACCCTCCCAGCAGCCCCTCAATCTTCGCTCCGTGCCGGTTCGCCCAGGAAGGCGCGCGTCTCCTTCGCCCCAGGCACCTCAGCCCCTGCCCCTGTTGCCCCTGCTGCCCTCAGTGCGGAGCTCATTGACCTGGTAAGGACGCTCATTGTTGGGCAGACGACCCTTCTGAATGCCATCCAGGGTGTGCAAAGGGAGGTGCAACAGAGCAATGCGTACCTGGAGGGCATTCATTCGGGTCAGGCTGCCCATCAACGAGCGTTCACTGCTCTGGCCTCAGCACTGACGGCAGCCATTGTCCCTGTTTCCAGCCTCCCTCTTCTGACTGCCTCCAGCCTGTCTCTGTCTCCTGTTCCTCAGCCTATCCCATCCACACCATCAGACCAGCCTGCACACACCTCAACACCCAAGAGCAGCTCATCCAAACACAAGCACCACAGATCCCGCAAACACTCACCCGAGCAACACCCAGATGCAGACATGCCAACAGCCACTGCCACCCCTGTGTCCCCCTCCTCCTCGTCTCCCTCCTCCCTCCCTGTGACGTCTACACTCACACCTGCATGCACCCCAACATCAGCCAGTGCTTCCATCACCACCTCACCCTCCAGTACAGTCCACACTCGTGCAGTCACCACCCCCACTGCCATGTACACGTCCCCTGTGTCCTCTCCCACTGTGTCTGTCACCCCCTCTTCCAAGACACACAAACGCAGGCAGCCACCCACCCAACAGCCATCCACCTCACGACAGCCTACAGCACCAGCACCTTCACCCAATGACAGCACACCTGACTCTCCTACAACCACCTCCTCTACCTCCACTTCCATCTCCACTTCTCCTACCCTTTACCTTGGCCCTAAAAAACTTTTCCTGGCTAACCTTAACCTCTTTTCCCCCGATGACCTCCCCCATCCATCTTCAAAGAGTCCCAAGAGCACCGCAGCCACCACCAGCCCAGCTTCGGGTGTCACTGTTGTGCCTGGGTTCTGGAGCCCACCCTTTGCCAGCAGTGACACATCGATCAGCAGCAAGGACACGTCCAGCCCCCCCCGGCAAGAGGACCCGCAAAACCAAGGACCGCCGTGCGAGGACCGACAGGGCTGCCCCCAAGGAGCAATGTGCGGCCACTTCACCACCCACACCATCTGGGGGAGGCAAGGGCCCGGGAGCCCCATCAAAGGAGCGGAAGGGCCGCAGGAGCGCGGAGAAGGTGGACCCCACATGCCACAACCCAGCTGGGAAGGAGGACACTAAGGAGGCCAGGAGTCCGTCCCCGAAGGGTCCAGAAACGTCACGGTCCGAGGGCGACTGAACAGGGAGTCCAGGCCAGGTCTGGCTCCCTTGACCTGCTGGATGGGCACCGCTGAACAGGGCCCGCGGTGCAGAAGAGCACCGCTGAACAGGGCCCCGCCGTGGAGATAGGCACCGCTGAACAGGGCACCGCTGAACAGGGCCCCGCCGTGGAGATAGGCACCGCTGAACAGGGCCCGCGGTGCAGAAGAGCACCGCTGAACAGGGCCCCGCCGTGGAGATAGGCACCGCTGAACAGGGCCCGCGGTGCAGAAGAGTACCGCTGAACAGGGCCCCGCCGTGGAGATAGGCACCGCTGAACAGGGCCCGCGGTGCAGAAGAGCACCGCTGAACAGGGCCCCGCAGTGGAGATAGGCACCGCTGAACAGGGCCCGCGGTGCAGAAGAGTACTGCTGAACAGGGCCCCGCCGTGGAGATAGGCACCGCTGAACAGGGCCCGCGGTGCAGAAGAGTACCGCTGAACAGGGCCCCGCCGTGGAGATAGGCACCGCTGAACAGGGCCCGCGGTGCAGAAGAGTACCGCTGAACAGGGCCCCGCCGTCTCAAGCACCGCTCCGCTGGGCCCTTCATTTCAAGCACCGCTCCGCTGGGCCCTTCCTGTCAAGCACCGCTCCGCTGGGCCCCGCCGTCTCAAGCACCGCTCCGCTGGGCCCTTCATTTCAAGCACCGCTCCGCTGGGCCCTTCCTGTCAAGCACCGCTCCGCTGGGCCCTTCATTTCAAGCACCGCTCCGCTGGGCCCTTCCTGTCAAGCACCGCTCCGCTGGGCCCCGCCGTCTCAAGCACCGCTCCGCTGGGCCCCGCCGTCTCAAGCACCGCTCCGCTGGGCCCCGCCGTCTCAAGCACCGCTCCGCTGGGCCCTTCCTGTCAAGCACCGCTCCGCTGGGCCCCGCCGTCTCAAGCACCGCTCCGCTGGGCCCTTCCTGTCAAGCACCGCTCCGCTGGGCCCCGCCGTCTCAAGCACCGCTCCGCTGGGCCCTTCCTGTCAAGCACCGCTCCGCTGGGCCCCGCCGTCTCAAGCACCGCTCCGCTGGGCCCTTCATTTCAAGCACCGCTCCGCTGGGCCCTTCCTGTCAAGCACCGCTCCGCTGGGCCCCGCCGTCTCAAGCACCGCTCCGCTGGGCCCTTCCTCTCAAGCACCGCTGGGCCCTTCCTGTCAAGCACCGCTCCGCTGGGCCCCGCCGTCTCAAGCACCGCTCCGCTGGGCCCTTCCTGTCAAGCACCGCTCCGCTGGGCCCCGCCGTCTCAAGCACCGCTCCGCTGGGCCCTTCCTCTCAAGCACCGCTCCGCTGGGCCCTTCCTCTCAAGCACCGCTCCGCTGGGCCCTTCCTCTCAAGCACCGCTCCGCTGGGCCCTTCCTGTCAAGCACCGCTCCGCTGGGCCCTTCCTCTCAAGCACCGCTCCGCTGGGCCCCGCCGTCTCAAGCACCGCTCCGCTGGGCCCTTCCTGTCAAGCACCGCTCCGCTGGGCCCCGCCGTCTCAAGCACCGCTCCGCTGGGCCCTTCCTGTCAAGCACCGCTCCGCTGGGCCCCGCCGTCTCAAGCACCGCTCCGCTGGGCCCTTCCTGTCAAGCACCGCTCCGCTGGGCCCCGCCGTCTCAAGCACCGCTCCGCTGGGCCCTTCCTGTCAAGCACCGCTCCGCTGGGCCCCGCCGTCTCAAGCACCGCTGAACAGGGCACCGCCGTCTCAAGCACCGTTGATGGTTCATTGTGCCCACCATGCCTCCTCCTTTACCAGTGGAGACTGTCATCCACCTGATGGACTGTGGCTTTGCACTCCCCAGGATGGTCCAGTGGGCAATCCACCCACTGCAGAGACTTGAGAGACTGTGGCTTTGCACTCCCCAGGATGGCCCAGTGGGCAGCCCACCCACTGTAGAGACATTGAGAGACTGTGGCTTTGCACTCCCCAGGATGGTCCAGTGAGCAATCCACCCACTGCAGAGACTTGAGAGACTGTGGCTTTGCACTCCCCAGGATGGCCCAGTGGGCAGCCCACCCACTGTAGAGACATTGAGAGACTGTGGCTTTGCACTCCCCAGGATGGTCCAGTGGGCAATCCACCCACTGCAGAGACTTAAGAGACTGTGGCTTTGCACTCCCCAGGATGGTCCCGTGGGCATGGTGGCTCCTCGTGGATCTGGCGTCGTGGACTCATGTGGCTGTGGTGCCCACCCCTTCCCTTCCCCCTGAGGTGCCTGTAGTTTTTACATCTGATGCCCCTGCAGTGTTCTCTCCAAAGGACTCAGGTCTCCTGTGTGGGCTTTGCCCTTGTTTCTCAAGACTTTGGCCCACGGACATGCTGAATTCGTAGGATGTGCAGGACTTGGTACTTCAGTTATACACTGATGTGTATGTCATTTGTTTTGTTGTGGATATCTTTCATGGTTGTACGCTAATTTTCTGGAGCTTTTTGGTACATAAATATTTATTCCAAATATGATTATGTCCTAGCATTTTTCAGGGGTGTTTGGGTGGTGTCACTGTGACTTGGTGCTCTGCATTGGTGAGTACATGATTGGGGGGGGGGGGGGATCGCATATGTGTGTGCCCGTAACCTTTCGTCCTCCTCCTCCCGTGTGTCGTAGGTGCAGTACTCACCGCTGTCGTCTGCGCCAGACTTCGTACTCGTGGTAGATGAGAAGGTAGACGAGAGCAGGTAGGATGTTTAATTCGGGTTCCATGCTGTCCTCCGTACTCGTGGAGTGTGTTTTGGTGAGCGTTTTCCCGTTCGTAGTCTGTTTCCGCCGTGTTTTTATCGGCGGTGCTCCCGCCCCGGAAAAGGTGGCGGATTGGTGAGTTATGATAGTGTGGGCGGTACATTGTCTGCCGCCTGCCTGTTGGCGGTGACCGCCGCGCTGTTTGTCTGTACCGCCGCGGCGGTCGGAGAGTTAAGTTGGCGGCCTGTGTTGGCGGTTCCCGCCAGGGTCAGAATTCCATTTTTTGGACCGCCAGCCTGTTGGCGGGTTGGCCGCCACTTTAACACCGACCGCCAGGGTTAGAATCACCCCCTTTATATCACTTTTAAATGATATCTCTACAATTTCACATTGCATCTTTATTCGTTTTGACCTACAATTATCCTGATAAATATTAAATATTTTTTTCTAAACACTGTGTGGTGTATTTTTGTGGTGCTATATTGTGTTATTGTATGATTTATTGCACAATACTTTACACATTGCCTTCCAAGTAAAGTCTGACTGCTCGTGCCAAGCTACCAGAGGGTGGGCACGGGATAATCTTGGATTGTGTGTGACTTACCCTGACTAGAGTGAGGGTTCTTGCTTGGACAGAGGGCAACCTGACTGCAAACCAAAAAAACAATTTCTAACAGTTTCTAAGGAGTCCGCCAGGAGACCGCACCGCGGTCAAATGACCGCGGCGGTCATTCTGACTTTCCCGCTGGGCAGGCGGGCGACCGCCAAAAGGCCACCCGCCGGCCCAGCGGGAAAGACCCAGCAACGATGAAGCCGGCTCCGAATGGAGCCGGCGGAGTTGCTGGGGTGCGACGGGTGCAGTGGCACCCGTCGCGATTTTCAGTGTCTGCCAAGCAGACACTGAAAATCTTGCTGGGGTCCTGTTAGGGGGCCCCTGCACTGCCCATGCCAGTGGCATGGGCAGTGCAGGGGCCCCCAGGGGCCCCACGACACCCGTTCCCGCCAGCCTCTTCCTGGTGGTGTAAACCGCCAGGAACAGGCTGCCGGGAAGGGGGTCGGAATCCCCATGGCGGCGTTGCTTGCAGCACCGCCATGGAGGATTCCTTTGGGCAGGGGAAAACCGGCGGGAAACCGCTGGTTTCCCTTTTCTGACCACGGCTTTACCGCCGCGGTCAGAATTGGCCAGGAAGCACCGCCAGCCTGTTGGCGGTGCTTCCGTGGTCGTTGGCCCTGGCGGTCAATGACCGCCAGGGTCAGAATGACCCCCTAAGTGTAGTAGATGGATCACAATACACAAAGACATGCTGTTTGTGTAGGAGGTGTTTATTTACAAGTTTCATAGTGCGATATTTAGAATGTCCAGGTCAGTGACCCCATTTGTGAAATCCATACAATCGGGACACAGCACAAGTCCAGGGTTGAGGGACATGTCATGGGACATGCTTGGGTGAAGTGTTATTACGTGCAGAGGAACAATAATTGCCAATTTGTAAGTGAGAGACAATGACAGTCCATAGCAGACAGGTCAACAGTGTGTGTGTGTGAAGAGTACACATATCCAACTGTGCTAACACTGGCATAATCTCAAGCACAGGACAAAGAAGAACACTGCCCACTCTTATGAGTGAAGATGATCTGTTCCACATCTTCATCCTCCGATATGTGTGTTGTCTCCTCTGCCCTTAATGGTGGTGGTGGGGTGGTAGAGAGGGCCACACACACTACAGGGGTTGGAGATGTGGAATCCAAATTCCAGGCAGCTGCCATCAGTGGGACAACATATGGCATCAATGCAGAAAGCAGGAGCTGCGGATTCATCAGGTTAGCAGCAACATCCCATTGGTAGGAAGCCATATCTGCCCTGAGGTAGGCCAGTTCCCGGTGCATGGAGTCCATCTTGTTCTCAAGCATGCTGCTGCCAGTTTGAGAGAGCAGTTGTTGTGGCCTCTCCCTCATGACAGCAGCTATGTCCCTCTTCTCAGTTCATTGTCATCTTACTTCCCAAACATTGTTCCTGTGGTTGCAGTCTATCAGCCTTTTGCCCCACCGGAGTGTCACATGAGGGGAAGCTCAGGTGGTGCAGTTGGCTGCGTCATAGCTACTAGGTGTGATGTACATCCTTTTTGTGGCTTGGCACTATCTTGGTATTGGCAACCCTCCCTATGCATCCATTTGCAAGGTAGGGCCTCGCAATGGTGTTGCAGTGGTCAAGCCACAGCAACACACATGGTATTATGCCCCTGTTTCCCATACACCCGGGCGTTACTGTAACTTTGCAACATACCAGGAAAGAAATTGCCAAGACACTATGCTGTTGTTTCCTTTGGTAGCTCCTTATATTGATGCATGTGTATGTGTGCTACATTGCACAGCTCACATGGACCTAGCAGATTACCATTTAATCTTCGGTCTCTGCTAGAAGGTGTGCCTTCCTACACAACTATGATCTCCCCCTCATTGCAACCATCCTTGCACTATGATGCAAGAGATGCAGCATAATGGCAGTGCAGCTAAATTGACACATGCACAGGGGTGGACCCAGGGATGGCCAGTATTGGCATCATTTGTTGCTGTGTACATCATTTTGTATATTACAGTGCCTGATGGTACATTAGTTTATGAACATAGGGCCTCAAGCTAGTTTGATGGTGATTTTGCAGGTAGTCATACTGGTGCATACATGGACCCTCCTTACAAGTCCGGCAGTCCTATTACCACCTGACTGCCTTTGTCTATATGACCACCCTCAACAGTGCAGGTGGTAGTGGCATATGATGTCAATGCTGAATGCCCTGTGGGCTAATGACCTGGCACTGGAAGGTTGCTCGCAGCTTACAGACTGGCAATACTACCTGTCGTGTGACACCAGACCAGTATTACGATCGGCGCTACCCTATAAGTATGTTGCCGCTTTTCCACCAGCCTTTGCATGGCGGTGAAACCCCCATGAAAAGGTTGGTGGTGATGTGGTGTGGTGTGTCCCTGGGTACCCCTGCACAGCCCATGCCCCTGGCATGGGCAGTGCAAGGGGACTCATGCCCTGCCCCTTTGCCCTTTCCACTGCGTGATTTACAGGGCTAAGAGCAATGTGTCCTGTCACAATCAATACACCCCAAGACTGGCATTGACTATATTTGATCCATCAACAATGTTGTGCTAAGTGTCCCACAGAGCTACAATGAGCAGACAGGTTTCCACCCGCCATCCCAACATGTGACTCATACTGCCAAGTGCAAAGGGTAGACTGCACTGGCAGTCTTACCAAAACCAGACTTCCCCATACACCATCCCCGCCTGTCATTGTGAAATTGTACACCATTATGGTCATAGTCATACACCAGGTGTTGTATTTGTGCGGTTATTTCTCCATTCCTATGTGTCTCATATGGTTTGTGTCAGAGTAGTTGTGGGGGCAGCCTGTTTTTGTTGTGACCTACAGATTGCAGACTATAGTACATATATTCTCTAGTGGCACAGTTCTGATCAGCGTCAAAATGTGTTGCTCCACACGACACCAGTTTAGTTACACCGGGTAGTGGCATGTTTCCTGTGATACAGGAGTACCCTGCTATTTCCCCAGCGCCTGCCAAATTAATTTTCCCTGAGTAGCATCCTTACTGCAAGATGGAGTAGTGGCTGCCTTAAGGGGATGTGTTGTTTATGTGTGGGGTGTTGATGCTTCTGGCACATGTCTTGGTACTGTTGGGAAAGGTTTAAATGTATTGTGTGCTATGAGATGCAGCATACCTGTGTTTTGGCAATGAGACAAGGAAGTTGCAAGGTGTTTCTGCAAGGGACACCACCATGACGTAACCCCACGAATGGTATTGACTGACTTCCTAGTCTCTGATGTCTTGGTCATGTTGATAGGGTTTATTTGACTATATGCAAGGGATGTTGTGATGACACAACCAGGGACACAGTCATTAGACTTGTCTACCATCCTATGTGCCACATATGTACATGTAGGTATATATCCCTGGTGGTTAATATATGTCCAGGTTGTGTATGTGTTGTGGTGCATGGCACTACCAAGGAGTATGTACATATATTGCTTAGGTTTAACTGTTGCAACTTGCTTCATGCGTAATGTGCGCTCCTTTGACATGCATTGTGTCCTATGAGCCTCCCCCTTCTTGCACTTGACAGTTTCACATTATTTTCCCCCATGCAACTTACCCTGCATTTGTGGTGTTTCCTGGTAGTCTGTGCTGTACTGTCCTGTGATACCAGTGACCAGTTCATCTGGGGTGACCACTGCAACCATCTCCGCCATCTCGTCCAGGTCGTCTTGTGGTGCTGGACCTCCACCTCCAGTTTGCAGTGGTAACTGCCTGTTTCTTGCCATTTTCTCCTTTGTCCTTCTCTTGCAATCATGCCAGCATTTCTTGCACTCAGTTACAGTTCTCCTCACCTCTGCCGCACTGTTGATCTTGTCAACTATCTGCTGCCATATTGCCTCTCTCCTGCCAATTGACAATTTGGAGGTGACGAATAGTTGTTGCTGGTGCTCCGTCTCCTCTCTCACCAGCATTGTATGCTTCTCTGCACTGAAACAACACTTTTTCTTCTCCCTCCCTGGGACTTGTGTGTGTCCTCCTGGCTGGTTCCTGGTTGTCTGGGGTCACCCTGGGGTCTCTCCTGGCTTCTGGCTCCATTTTGCCTCACCTTTGCACTGTTTTCTGCATTTATGTCTGTATTTGAGTCTAATGCCGGTTAAAAATGGTGCATTTCTGTTGTGCAACATGTTTACGTCTCGTAAAACAAGGGTCATTTTTCCGACATTAATGTCATTTTGCCTTACAACAGGGGGCAATGGGAAACATCAAAAATATTGACTCTAGCCTGTTTTTAGCACCACCCAGCCTCATAGTATAAATATGCCAGCGCTAAACTTTTTGACACAAAACTGCGTTTGCACAGTTTTGCGTCAAAAAATATAAATCTGATCCTGAGTGCGATAAAGAGCATGCAGTTATGTGCTTGTCCCCCATAAGGTTGTCAAAGTACTTTCCAAGCATTTTCCCATGATAAATTTCAGCAAGTTTGACCTGCTGAAATGTATCTGGGGAAACTGTGGCAGTATAGCGTTGACCAGCAAACTCATAATTCAGGTATGTGTGGTAATACTTGTTACCACATTTACGAGAATTATTCTAAGTGTAGTAAACATTTACTCATTACTTCAAAGCATGTTTTCAGCGGCTCATTGCCTACTTGTAACAAATACAAAGACTCACAGCTTGGTATGTACAACATAGAAAAACAATATATGTTTATTAAAACCTTGTTTTCACTGTTATGATGATACCTTCTTATCTGTGGTTTGCTCTGTAAACTGACCTTGGTATCCCTTTGATTGCACGGGCCGCGTCTGTGGGACCGAGAACAAAGGCAGGGCAGGGGTGATCACCATGTGAAACATTCGCTTGTCTGTCTTCTCATTGTCTTGCCCTCTGTTGATTATATAGTTGCACTGTATGACAGTATTAGGCATTGATTAAGGGCAAAGGTGAGAGCAGTAATAACCCAATCAATTTCGTCTACCCGGGAGATGTTTCTTTCATGGATGACAGCCAGGGTCTGATTTCATTGAGTACAGAACAGAGGAAGAGAGAGATTCTCCGGAGATGTTGACTGTCCAATTGATTGCCTTTCTCTTTTTGGACGCAGCTAATGTTGACCCGCGCCCTGCCAGAATTTGTGGCAGAACCTCTGGTCAGAGGGGTTTTCATTTTGCGGAGAAATGTTCATAGCTATGATAACTGTGATTGAAGATTCCGATCCCTCAAACCAACAGCTCCGTGTCTGAAACTGCGACATAGCCCTGAGATCGGAGCAGTTTGTGGCTCTGCTTTATACCACTGCCAGCACCACAGTTATCTTGTAACAAAGCATTTACCTTTGGCATGAGCATCAGGTGTAACACTATACGTATCTAAATGTCTGTATATCAGCATTAGTGGAATGAAAGTTAAATGTCCAGACTTTTTATTGCCCCACTCGTCAATCACAGATGATGCTTGCATAGCATAAGCTATGCTATGTGGTTAATCTTTTGCACTGCGCAAATGTATAAATTAGTTACAGCCCACAGAGGTGGGTGAAAACCCGTTGCACAAATCCTACGTTATTAATATTCATGAGGCAGAATTCCTTTTGAAAATTCTTGCGACCTAGATGCGAATGCAGATTTGGAGGAAAGCAGGGTAAACCATCTTGGCATTTACTTTCGCAAAGTGATCATATAGGGCCAGATGTATGAAGCATTTTTCAAGTCGTAAATGGCCAATCGGGCCGTTTACAACTTGAAAAATGGTATTTAGGATGTACAGACCCATTTTTGCGATTCGGTAATCTATTTACCGAATCGCAAAAAGGGTTTGAGAGTCACAATTAGGAAGGGGTGTTCCCTTCCTAATTGCAAGTCGCATTCCCATGTATGATTGTACAAAACAATCGCAGTTAGTACCAGTTTCAAACTGGTGCCAACCCATTCGCAAACGGGGTACCCTTTCCCGTTTGTGAAAGGCAGCGAAAATATTTTTTCATGTTTTGTATTTGAAATGTATCTCGTTTTCCTTTAAGAGAAACGGGCTGCATTTCAAAACAAAAAAAACTGCTTTATTTAAAAGCATTCACAGACATAGTGGTCTGCTGTCTCCAGCAGGCCACCATCCCTGTGAGGGCGGCCATTCCCATTAGGGTGGCAAATTGCGACCTACGTCATGAATATTCATGAGGTAGGTAATTTGCGACCCCATTGAGAATCGCAAACAGTGTCATTGACACTGTCGTACATCAGATTTTCACAATTTGCGAGTCGCAAAACATGAATTTCGTACATGTGGCCCATCGAACCTTGTCTAATAAAGGGGCAGACGTTTAGTGCAAAAAAGTGTTGTATGGCAAAAAATGCACTCAGGAAGCATGGAGAATTCAATTAGATCAGTATTGAGTCCCTCAACCATACTCACAGCTGTCATTCGTGCAGAAGAAGTTGTTCTTGATGGACATACTCCTCTGTCCTTGATGGGCAGCTTCCTCTGTGTGAATGGTGACCGATTGACGAGGGTAGTCGATAACCTTTTAGTGCATGAGCGGTTGCTAAGGTTTGATGCAATTCCCTGCAAACTGTAAGGAAGAGGCGATTCTCTATGATAGCGTGTCATTGTCCCATTAAAACAATGCAAATTGTCTATAAACTCTTGCAGAGCCTGACACTTTGAACAATCCAGTATGAAATGCTGGAAAGCCTTTTATACATCAAGCCAAGAATCAGTATTAAAGTGTTCTGAGTACTGGGGCTTATTCACCTTCTGTACAATTATGACTGCCCAGTCATGAAAGAGAAAGAAAACAACTAGGCTAGAGGAAACACTATGAATAACGGCGAGAGAGACCCCTGTCTTGATACCTTTTAAAAAGAACAATGAAGCCAAGTTAGAAGCAAATAAAAATGAGCGAAGGCATATTTTGTTTTGTCATTTACCTCTACAACCTGGCAAATATTTAAAGAAACCACTACCTCAGTGAAATATTTCACCTATACTTTTCGAATTTCCCAAAAATCTTGAATGTGTTTCCAAGTTACTGCAACAAACTCTGTTAGAGTGATAGTGAGGTTGGAGCAGGTGAAGAGAAATGATTTATTCTGGCTTTAAATAAGACAGTGCATATAAAAATGGCATATTTATGTTGTGGTACTGCCCATGTATTAGAGAGATTTGTGAAAACTATGCAGACTTTAACACCCCATTCATTACACACTTTTGTTAATGTGAAAGGGTTATTATTTGCCACATACACAAGAATATTATTTTTCATTAGTTTCATTGCCATGCACAACAAACTCATGGCTAGTGTGTGATTAAGTTTTAAAGGATCTCAACTTTTTGGTGTATGTATTAATCGTTTAGGTATGTTATCATTGGGAATTGTCCTGTGGCTTCCTCAGGAATTTGGAAACTCGTCCTGATTCACAAAGGTAAATCTAAACTTTTGTGCAAGCTTATGATTGTTTGCTATTCACAAAGGTATTTTACTAGTAGTATCTTTACGTCTGCAGAGTCTCTGCATATCTGAACATAAAATATTAGGACTGTCCTATCTTTTTATGTGTGGAGACTCTGCTGTTGTAAAGATACTACTAGTAAAATACCTTTGTAAATAGTAAATAATTGTAATCATTCGTTGACGCACACCACACTGAGGTCAGTGTCTCTGTTTCGCTGTGTTACAGACCAAAGGAGTCAATGTTCAAAGAACATTAATTAAATAAAAGACTAGTTCTACCTTGCATTCAGCTCCAAAACTGACAAGTGCTCATCCCTTTCATACTCTTTCGTGATCTGTTCAACACAGACAGGAACACAAGCAAGGTGAAGAGTTAACACCAAAGTCAGGAGTAAGAAAAATCAGCATCACTCGCTATGCCCCAAACTGATCATGATTGGTGATAGCTCTGAAGGCATAGGAGGTCAGCAACAGAAAGAGGAGAATATAAGTGGGTTGATGAGTAGGGAATGAGGACAACACCAAACGTTGTGAACTAGACACTCAAGAAGCATATGGATAATTACGGACTGGCCATGCAGACTCAAATGGAAAATGTCCACAAAGAACTCCATAATAAGAATAATGTGCACCACCAGAGAAGGATGAGAAATCGCTAAACAGTAGTGCAGAAAGCACACACAGCGTACTCTCTAACACTCCAGGGACTCTAGAGTGGATTAGGCCAAGCAAAAGTTCTAGCAGGAGACCACCTCTGTACTTTGCTCAAGAAGTCTGAGTCACAAGACTACTTTTACCATAATCTTCAAATGCATTTTCCAATACCTTGAGGACCTGGCACTAGGTATGACCGTAAATTGGATAGCACAATGATGGTCTGCAAGATTTAGAGTTATAGTAGAACTCTCTGGAGAGTGTAATATCAAGACACCCAGCTCAATCAATGAAAACCAGCAGCCAGACTCCAGACTTTTTAGGTGGAAACACCAGATTCTTACTGCAACTTCAGATATTTAATAACAAATTACAAAATTAGATTTAGGTAGGTCTGTAACACTTGTTGTACTAATTAGTTTATGGACACTAAACTAGTAATAGCATGTTCGTTTCTGAGAGACAACAATCTCCAGTTTTCAGTATATACAATAAAAGGTCATTATAAATACTCAAGCGCTCCTGCTATGGACTATCTCATGGCCACATTTTACCGCAGACAAAAGAATGACAATTAGGAGAATGGCCATGGCGGGAGTAGGACTTGACAATAATAAAGGTAATAATACCCAAGATTGAAAAGGGTTGTATCATTATTTCCTGTGATTTAAGATGTACGGACTATCCACACAATGTCAGAAAGTGGATTACCAATTTGAAAAGAAGGGAACTGTTACCAACCTAATAAACACACCCTTATTAGGTCTCAATACAAACCTCAGATAAACTATGCTCAACTCCTGGTTGCTATGGCACAATCAGGCAATGCCATAAAGAAATGTTAAGAAAAATTTATATATATTTAGGACAAAAAAAAACTAGAAAAAAAGTGTAATTGAAGAAATATCAGTTTGCAGTTGGCCGGGACCTAGGTGCTTGTTTCAGCCTGTTGTTAATAGTGAAGAACTTGGATAGATCAAGCAAATGGTTCTGGTCAAAGGTTTGATCTCCTGACTTAGTCGACTTTTTGGAAGTCAGAATCATATAGTGGTGAAAAGTCCAAGGCTAAGCCTAGCAAGAATGCCTCAATATCAAATACATTATCATTGAGCTCACAATGAAGACATTGGTTTTTGGTACCAATCGTTCCATGCAGCACACAGCTTGATATTTTGATATTGTAGCCATCCAGGTGGCCGTGTGCTGGGGTAGATTTGTGTCCTCAGCTAAAGGTACCTTTAATTGAGGTGGAAGCAGAATGTCAAATTCTCACAATAGTCCTATGTCCCTTCACTTGGTTAAGTACAGCTAGGTCTGTTTATTGTGTTCAGATTTATCCAGCCCTGTGTACTTCTCTTCAGCCTGTTACCGATTATGTTTTTTCAGAGCATGATGATATACCGGATTACTGTTTTTGAAAATGTCTGTGAGATAAGCAGCAGGAGGCTAATAGTGTGTCACATTTTCTTCTCATACTAATATCCCCTCACAATGTCACATCCCACAACAGTAGTTGTCTTTGACCTTCAGATGTCAAGGGCTAGATTTCTAGAGAGACTGCAGGGCACTTTGTGAAGCAAAGAAATTGCCTAATGCTTCTGTCACCCACAATAGAGTCTATATTAGGAGCACGTTCTTAAGTGAATTAAAAGCAGACTGAAGAAAACTTAAGCACTGTGAAATGGAAAACACTGAATTTCAGAAATAAAAACTTTGATAGTATCAGGCAGATCAATAACCGGTTCTGAAATATGGTAAAGGCCCAAGAATCTTGCACAGTAAAGTTGAGACGTTTTTGATAGCTACACTAGCCTCCATTTATGTGGAGAACACATTGGACACCTGGAAGGGGAAAGCAAAAAAGACAGAAACTAAAATTCCACCATCATGCATTTGGAACTCATGTAGAATAAAGTTCAGGCCGGATTCAGAGTTTGGCAGTCAGGTTACTCCATCAAAAATGAAACTGAGTACTTTATCTGACAATCTCTCAGTCCTCCGGCCTCATATGGAGACGGGCAGACCCTAAGATTTCCATTGGGGGTGTTTTCTCCATTAACAGAAACCTTCCTTCTACTGTATGACTGATAAGGGGCTTCATTTAGGGTGAAAGGTGTAATGTCATTTTTTCCGTCTGCTTTGGAAGTTTGTTTCTGAAAAACAAAAAAAGGTTTAAAGGTTTGGTAGACAGGAATGAAAAGTATTTGCAGCTATCTATCACACTTTTTGTACCTTGAAGAGAACCACCTTGATGATGTTTCCTTTCAAAACACAGATAGCCACCAGGCCGGAGATCATCTCCACATGCGACTAACAGAGTACTATCATGATGCCAGCAGTTATTTACTCTGCCAGCTCAACAGACACTGTTGTATCCAGAAATGTGATGATGCTCTCCATCTCAACATCATCGTCATGGCATTGGTAACTCTGCAACTATCCTGCTGATCCATTGTGCTCCATTCCAACTGCCCTGGATTCTTTTCCCAGTTATTCAACTTCAGATTTTATTCCCGGTAGGACAGAGGGTAGTCACTGCAAACCCTATCTGAGTGAGAGGTAAGATGTAATCAAATAACACAAAAATGTCAGGTAGTATTGAAGGACCAGCAGGTACAGATTCACAAAGATACAGCAATCACAGCATTATATCTGGGTCTAACAACTAGTATTTGAATCAAATGTTGTAAATGTACTACAAGTCAATGTTTTGACTGACAGAGAAGAAAAGCTTCTTTGGGACGAGAACCCTCACCCACCTTGATGTGGCATGTTTCATCATAGGGTTCCACCTTGTGATCGGGCAGCAGAAATGCCCACTAGACACAATTTTTTTTTAATTTTATTCATGTTATAATGCCCCTTGGGCATGGGCTGCTCCCCAAAGGTGCAAATTATTTTACGACCATTTCTGACCACCTGGGGGCAGATCGGCCTTTTCTAATTAGACCGATCTGCCCCCCGGGTGGGAAGAAACCGCTAGACACGAGGGATTTTTTTTTTTTCTTTTATGTTTTTTAGATGTGTGGAGCGGCCCCTTAGGCAAGGGTTGCTCCCCTGGGGGCAAAAATAACTTTAGGTCATTTCTGGCCCCCTTGGGGCAGATCAGCCTATTTTTATTAGGGCAATCTGGGCAAAAACCATTAGACACCAGGGATCTAGTTTTTTGGTCAATTTCACAAAAGGGGAGTGACCCCTTAGGCAAGGGTAGCTCCCCTGGGGAGGGTAGGAGGGTAATTTGCCTTAGTCCATTTCTGCCCCCGTTGGGGGCAGATCGGCCTATTGTAATTAAGCCGATCTGTCCCCAGGTGGGTAGAAACCTCCAGGCACCCTGGATCCTTTATTCGTTTTTTTGGATTATTTTTTTAGATGTGGGGAGCTACCCCCTTAGGTAAGGGTCGCTTCCTTGGGGGGAAAAATACTCTTAGGCCATTTTTGCACCACTTGGAGGCAGATCGGCCTATTTTTATTAGGCCAATCTCCCACCAAGGGGGGCAGAAACCACTAGGCACCAGGGAATTATTTTTTTGTGACAATTTCAAACAAGGGGAGCGACCCCTTAGGCAAGGGTAGCTCCCCTGGGGGGGAGGGAGAGGGGGTAATTTGCCTTAGTCCATTTCTGCCCCCGTTGGGGGCAGATTGGCCTATTGTAATTAAGCCGATCTGCCCCCAGGGGGGTAGAAACCTCCAGGCACCCTGGATCCTTTATTCGTGTTTTTGGATATTTTTTTTAGATGTGGGGAGCTACCCCCTTAAGCAAGGATCGCTTCCTTGGGGGGGAAAATACTCTTAGGCCATTTTTGCACCACTTGGAGGCATATCGGCCTATTTTTATTAGGCCAATCTCCCACCAAGGGGGGCAGAAACCACTAGGCACCAGGGAATTCTTTTTTTGTGTCAATTTCAAGCAAGGGGAGCGACCCCTTAGGCAAGGGTCACTCCCCTGGTGGGGGCAAATGTATTTAGGCCATCGGCCTATTTCTATGAGGCCGATTTGTCCCCAGGGGTCAGAAAGCACTTAGGCATCAGGGATTGGTGTGTGTGGTTGTGTGTGTGTTGTTTGGGGGGTAGCCCCCTGGGCAAGGCGGCTCCTCATGGGGAGATATTACTGTTGGCCATAACTGCCTCCCTTGGGGGGGCAGAAAGCCCACCAGAGACCAGGGAGGATTTTTTTTCCAAAAAAGAGGGTAAGGGTATGGCTATATTCCCAACACAAATAAATGGGGCAAATATGTTCCACCCACAGGTAGGTAGATGGGGCAATTACCCCAACCCACTCCCCGGTGGGGGGCAGAAAGCCTACTAAATGACAGGGAATTTAAAAAAAAATGGTGGGGTGGTGGCTACCAACCTGTATGGGCATGGTTATGCCTGCATCCCAACTGAATGGGGTAACAGTCTTTCAGCTCTTCAAAGCATGCTAGAACATCTTATACCATGGCAAGCAAGAGGAAATTTGATTATTTTGGGTTTTGGTTTTACATTTGGGCCATGAGATCTTGTCTAACTCTCAAAATCGTCCCAATTGGAATGGTGAAAGCTGCACTTTTTGGACTTTGGGACACTGCCATGTAGAAAAATCCACAAGACCTAGACACATCTGAAAACTAAACATCTGTGTGAGTCCAGAGTGGTGTGCTGCACATGCACCCCTCACCATTTACCTACCTACAATACCCTGCAAACCTCCAACTTAGCTGAAAATCACACATTTTTCCCACATTTTTGTGAGGGAACCTACCGAAATCTCCAGGAATCCACAAAATTCCTACCACCCAGAATTGTTGCATCTAAGCTGATAAAACATCTGCCCCTCTTGTCAGCCTAAAAACGTTTTTTAAAACTGCCCTTTTGGACCTGCTTTGGTTCCCCTGCATTTTTGAATTTTTTTGGCTCTTCTCTGTCACAGGCACTTGGCCCACCTACACAAGTGAGGTATCATTTTTACCGGGAGACTGAGGGGAACACTGGCTGGTAGGAAATGTGTGCCGGTGCATGATCCCACTCAGAAATGAGGGAAAAATCAAATTTTTAGCTAAATTTGAGGCTTGCTGAGGATTCTGCGTAAGAAAACGGTAAGAAATCCACGCAAGTCACATCTCCCTGGATTTCCTTGGGTGTCTACTTTTCAGAAATGTTTGAATTTGGTAGGTTTCCCTAGATGGCTTCTGAGCCCAGGACCAAAAACACAAGTGCCCCCCACCACAAAAACAGGTAGTTTTGTATTTGATAATTTTGATGTGTCCACATAGTGTTTTGGGGCATTTCCTGTTGTGGGCACTAGGCCTACCTACACAAGTGAGGTACCATTTTTATCGAGAGACCTGGGGGAACACTGGGTAGAAGGAAGTTTGTGGCTGCCCTCAGATTCCACAACTTTGCAGCACCGAAATGTGATTAAAAAGTTTTTTTGTGTGCCAAATTTCAAGGTTTGTTAAGGATTCTGGGTAACAGAACCTGCTGAGAGCACCACAAGTTACCCCATCTTCGATTCTCCTGGGTGCCTAGTTTTAAAAAATGCACAGGTTTGTTAGGTTTCTCTAGGTGCGCCCTGAGCTAGAGGCCAAAATCCACAGCTAGGTACTTTACAAAAAACAGCTCTGTTTTCTTTGGGAAAATGTGATGTGTCCACATTGTGTTTTGGGGCAGTTCCTGTCATGGGTATTGAGCCTACCCACACAAATGAGGTACCATTTGTATCGGGAGACTTGCAGGAATGCTGGGTGGAAGGAAATTTGTGGCTCCTCTCAGATTCCAGAACTTTCTGTCACCGAAATATGAGGAAAAGGTGTTTTTTGGCCACATTTTAAGGTTTGCAAAGGAGTCTAGGTAACAGAACCTGATGAGAGCACCACAAGTTACCCCATCTTGGATTCCCCTAGGTGTCTAGTTTTCAGTTTGGGAGAATGTGATGTGTCCACATTGTGTTTTGGGGAATTTCCTGTCACGGGCACTAGGGCTACCCACTCAAGTGAGGTACCATTTTTATTGAGAGATATTGGTGAATGGTGGGTGGAAATCTGAGGCTTCTCCCAGATTCCAGAACTTTCTGTAACTGAAATGTGAGGAAAAAGTGTTTTCTTTGCCAGATTTTGATGTTTGAAAGGATTCTGGATAACAGAACCTGGTGAGAGCCCCACAATACACCCCATACTGGATTCCCCTTTGGTAGGTTTCCCTAGGTGTCAACTGAGCTAGAGGCCAAAAGCCACAGCTAGGCACTTTGCAAAAAACACATCAGATTTCAATGTAAAAATGTGATGTGTCCCTGTTGCGTTTCCTGACGCAGGCACTAGGCCTACCCACACAAGTGAGGTACCCTTTTTATCAGGAGACTTGGGGAAAACAGAATAGAAGAACAAATGTTGTTTCCCCTTGTCTTTCTCACAAGTTTTTTCTTTCAAATGTAAGACAGTATGTAAAAAAGACATCTATTTGTGAAATGCACTGTAATTCACATGCTAATAGGGGGACTCCGTAATTCAGAGATGTACACATAACCACTGCTTCTAAACACCTTATCTTGTGCCCATTTTGGAAATACAAAGGTTTTCTTGATATCTATTTTTCACTCTTTATATTTCAGCAAATGAATTGCTGAATACCTGGTATAGAATGAAAACACATTGCAATGTGCAGCTCATTTATTGGCTCTGGTTAACTAGGGTTCTTGATGAACCTACAGTCCCTATATATACTCGTAAGCAGAAGAGTCCAGCAGACGTAACGGTATATTGTTTTTAAAAATCTGACATCGTAAGAAAACGTTACAGAGTAAAACGTTGGGAAAAATGGCTGTTTCCTTTTACCTCAATTTCAATATCCTTTTAATTCAGCTGTTATTTTCTGCAGGAAAACCTTGTAGGATCTATAAAAATTACCCCTTGGTGAATTCAAACTTTTGTCTACTTTTCAGAAATGTTTAGCTATCTGGGATCCATCATTGGTTTCACAGGCATTTCTGTCACTAAGTTGAAGGAGGCTAAAAGCACAAAAAATAGTAAAAATGGGGTATGTCACAGTAAAATGCCAAAATTGTGTTGAAAAATGTGGTTTTCTGATTCTAGTCTGCCTTTTAGCACCACAAACTCTTTACTGATGCAATTTTCAGGGAAAAACCACAAGCCTTCTTCTGCAGCCCTTTGTTCCCATTAAAAATAATATATATATTTGCTGTATTTTGGCTAATTTCTTGGTCTCCTTCAGGGAAACACAAAAACTCTGGGTACCTCTAGGATCCCTAGGATGTTGGAAAAAAAGGTCGCAAATTTGGGTAGCTTATGTGGAAAAAAAAGTTATGAGGGCCTAAGCACGAACTGCACCAAATAGCCCCAAAAAAAGGCGTGGCACCTGAGGGGGAAAAGGCCTGGCAGCGAAGGGGTTAAAAGCAGTGAAGTTAAGCAGTGAGGGGACTCATATGTGACTGTATTGTTTGAGCCCCAGGTTTATGCCCCAAAAGTACTCTTAAGGAGATGCACAGGCATTCGTCAGGACCTATTAGAATCACTGTCCTATAAAGTACAAAAGCAAAATATAAAATCACAAAGATACTGGTACAAATGGTGGTCACTAAAGAGCAAAGGAGATCCACCTCTCAATGTAACCGCTATAGACAGTCATACTGCATTCACTTGAGGCAACCGGCAAGAGGCTCAAGGCTGTGGCAACTTGCAAAACCTGCCACACAGTTTCTTACTGGCTTGTGGTTATAGCCCACACCACATCATGGTTGGTAATATATAATCTCAATTGGTATGATAAATTCAGGCCCATATTTATACTTTTTTAGTGCTGCATTTGTGTTTCTTTTTGATGCAAAAGCGGTGCAAACTTACAAAATACAGTTGTATTTTGTAAGTTTGCTCCGCTTTTGTGTCAAAAAATGACACAAATGCAGCACTAAAAAAGTATAAATATGGGCCTCAGTGTTTGTTGATTTATTAGGATTCATATTGTTTCTCTCTTTCTTGCTAGAATACATTACAGAGGTAGTTTTGACACAATCCTAAAATGCATTCTGAATCAGTGTCTCTGGTGTGTTTTCCCTTCCTAAATTTTTCCCTGGTTAACATCTAATCTAATTTTCTTAAGTACTCTGGTTGGAACAGATAGACGATTGGGTTTATTGGGTATATTCCTTTATGGGCATTGCACTATTGTCCTTAAATCTTGACACTTTGCCAAGAGACCTAATCTCCTCATTATGGATTCTTGGGACAATCGATTAAAAGTGAAGGTGCAACCACTTTGTAGATTGATACAGAACTTGAAACCACTTTACCAGAACAAATCTTTTATTAAATTGGATAAATCAGTTTATGTTTCCTTCTATTGAGATTACCAATGTTTCTCTTGTGGACACCAGTATCATCACAGAATGTGTGACAAATGGATTAGTCTCTAATTCGGGTCCTAGAGTTGAGACTGCATGAATAATAAGGTCCTGAGTAACCTCCCATCACCCAATACATTGCCAGGAGAACCTTGTTTGATTCAATCCTTTTTAAAGGTATGAGCTAAGGCATGTATTTTCCTTGTTGGTAATTTCAAGGTTACTTTATCATGTGTTATGTAACAAAAGACACCTTAATATCTTAATATGGGCCATGACACCTATCTAAAATTGGGATCTGTTGTTAAACAATTATGATCAACACATTTAGTGGTACCAGTCAGTGTTTGGTAAAAGGCAAAAAAAGCCACCCATTTTGGACTATCCATGCTTTAACTGGGCTATCAAGATTTGGTCACTAGTATTAGCCACCTTGAACAACTCTCAATTGAAGCCCCTTAGACAGATGAAGCAGCAGCGTGTAAAATAAAAAAAACAGCCGGGTGAAAGAGATTGAAATTATGCAATTAGTGAGTCCAAAAATGTTTTTGTCGACAGATGTGAAAGAATGGAGACAGATAGAAGGACTCTCTCTATTGGCGTCAATCAGCACTTTAAAAAAAAATGGTCATGTGTTGTCAGGAAACAGAAACATTTGTCCGTACTAGGCAGGCAGAGGTTGATCTTGTAGATTGCAAACTTGTCAATCAACTTCGAGGCACAATTTACATGCTTGTGGTCCTCCTGACAGCTAAAGGATATTCATAGAATTGTTCTCTAATTTATTCTGGAGCTATTAGCCCCTTTATGGTTATCAAATGTCAAAAGAAGAATTATATTCTGGTGCAAGATAATGCCAAAAATTCAGCCCTTAAATCAGAGGCTATTTATGAAGAAACAAAGACGCTGCACATGTCTTCTCAATAGAGCCATGTAGAAGCTATTTTCTTTGACTTTATTGATACTCCAGATTTTCCAGTTATTCTAAGACTTTGGCAACATAATCTGAGAGTTTTTTGGGAAATTTAGCTATCAATTTTCGGTTTGGGTGTTGTGGGAATATTTGTGCTCCTTGAAATTAGGTGACAATATTTCAATATCTCAATCGTGTATTCAGTTGTATAATTATATTTAAGGCAATCAATACTTCAGCTACAAGTGAGAGGTCTGAAGAAGAAAAACTTCCTGATGTCTATAAAAAATTCAAAGATGGATTTTGTCATAAAGCATCTATCACTCTACCACGTCATCATCCACTCCACTGTGAATCCCAGATCCACCTATATCTCCTTGGGGAATATGCCTTATGAAAATTAAAGAAGGCAAAATGTTAAAACACTTTCTGCAAGAAAACTTGGGAAAGGGGTTTATTCAACATTCCACATAAACTCAACGGTTATGGCCACAATCATTTAATACTAAAACCAAATGAAGAATTACTGACATGTATAATGTATAAAAGGTTGTATGTTACCAGTATCAGAAATCATTACACTCCCTCCCAACCCCGTGTTGCTACTGTTTGACCAAATCAGGGAGGATAAGATCTTTTCTAAGGTAGTTCTTTGGGGGAATTGAGTGGAAAACAATGTTCAACACTAATTACGGCGTCTATGAGTATTTCACAATGCTATTTGGTTCACGTAATGCCCATGCAGCATACCAGCATTTTTTAAATACTTCATACTGATGTTTGAGAAGTACTGTCTTGCTTAAGGAAATTAATTGTACATTAAAGCAGAAAAACACATATTTGAAAATGATCATGTGAGCTTTTTGAGGTTTCACTTATACAGAGATGGCCTACATATGGACATGGAAAAATTCAGAGCTGTTCTAGAATGGTCAGCCCCCTACCAGTGTCAAGGAAATACAAGGTTTTTGGAG
This sequence comes from Pleurodeles waltl, assembly GCF_031143425.1. Classification (NCBI taxonomy): domain Eukaryota; kingdom Metazoa; phylum Chordata; class Amphibia; order Caudata; family Salamandridae; genus Pleurodeles; species Pleurodeles waltl. The sequence continues at coordinate 853,320,895 of NC_090446.1, read as the reverse complement.
ATTAAATATGGATGCTTCCACATTGCTCACTTTAAAAGGCACCTTTGTTATTTGGGGTATGAAATAGGAGGCAGACTTTCAGATCTTGAAGACGACATTTACAACTGCGCCCATTCTCAGTAATATGCAACTGACTTTCATAATTGAAACTGACATTTCAACATTTACAACTAGGTTTCCTGTCACAGATAGGTCTAGAGACAGAACCTGTGTGTCTGGTGGCATATCATTTGAGAGCAATTTCCACTTTGTAACACAATTATATCATGTAAGATAGTGAACATTTTATCATTAAAGAGATTTTTACACAGTGGAGATGCTACTTGGAAGGAGCAGAACATATGATCATGTTTTACACAGACCATCAAAACCTTGGGTATATGAGATCTATAAGGTGTTTGAATGTCAAACATGTGAGAATGGCATTTCTCTTGATTTCATTACAAACTCACCTATATATCAGGAGATAGACTTTGCAAAGCTAATGCGTTGTCAAGACAAGAGGGAGAGAGAATCAACACCAGCATCCGAACATCTTATTGGATGCTGCTCAAGAATAAAAAATTCCACATCAATAAGAACAATGACTACGGAAAGATGTACAAGATTGAAGAAAGGTGTGGACATTTTTTATATCTGAAAGATGCCTTATATTTGCCTCATTATTTGTAATTTCAGGTCAAGAAATGGTAACACAATTTCCCCATTGTATGGCACCCTAGGCAAAAAAAGTTGCAAAGGTGACTAAAAAGACACTTTTGGTAGCCCACATTCTCCAGATCTATCAAGGAATGTTTGTACACAGACAAAAACAAACAAAGCTAAACCTAAAGAATTAAAGCAAATTCTTCCCATCTCCACTCAGCCTTGATCCCTATGGATATTGTTGTGGAATTATTATCATCAGAATTATTATCATCATGCTGAAAACAAAAGGCTACTCTAAAGTTAATAAAATTTTCATATCTTCGAAATGGTACTAACAATTTCATATGTTGAAGTCTGTAAAACGTGAAAAATAATGCAGACAAGGATGATTCATTGTCACATAGACACTGAGATGCATGCCTAGGGACCCGAAATAAGGGGAATGATTTAGTCCCACTCTGAAACTTGTCAACAGATTAGGCACAGGGAAGTTTAGTACTAGCTGTAAATATGGTTCATGTTTCAGAATCTTTTAAAGGAATAAATGATCTCCCTGTAGGTTTTCCCCAACACAGTTCTTTTTCAGAGATATTTTGGCCACTCAGAGCACCTGTTCTAAAGCCACAGCTCACACACTTTGTTTACATTTTGGTGGACATCAAATAACTCAACTCAGTAGAAAACATTTTTAAGATAACCCAACCAGGGAACATTATGACAAACATCCAAGTTTAAGCAATCTAATGTTTTCCTGATGTAAAGCTGTTTTAGGGTTAGCCCCACAAAAGGATAGGGGTCAGTTCAATTGTGTACTCCAGGTAGAGGAGACCCAGGCGGTCATTCTGACCGCGGCAGGCGGCGGTTGCCGCCCGCCATGCGGTTACCGCTGAATGACCGCACCGCGGTCAAAAGACCGCGGCGGTCATTCCAACTTTCCCGCTGGTCCGGCAGGCGACCGCCAAAAGGCCGTCCGTCGGCCCAGCGGGAAAGCCCCTGCAACGAGGAAGCCGGCTCCGAATGGAGCCGGCGGAGTTGCAGGGGTGCGACGGGTGCAGTGGCACCCGTCGCGATTTTCACTGTCTGCAAAGCAGACAGTGAAAATCTTTGTGGGGCCCTGTTAGGGGGCCCCTGCACTGCCCATGCCAGTGGCATGGGCAGTGCAGGGGTCTCCAGGGGCCCCACGACACCCGTTCCCACCATCCTGGTTCTGGCGGTGGACATCGCCAGAAACAGGCTGGCGGGAAGGGGGTCGGAATCCCCATGGCGGTGCTGCAAGCAGCGCCGCCATGGTGGATTCCCTGGGCCAGGGGAAAACCGGCGGGAAACCGCTGGTTCCCTTTTTCTGACCGCGGCTTTACCGCTGCGGTCAGAATAGCCCAGGAAGCACCGCTAGCCTAGGTGCTTTGGAATGACCCCCCCAGTTCCTTATGGCAGATAAAGTGTGAGGTAGCATGGGGGAGACCCAGAGAACATTTGCAAAACACATTCTCCTGTGTTCAGACCTGTTTCGATGTAGCCTCAAATTCCGGCACGAATAACCAGCACCATATAGCAGCAGAAATACGCTTAATGCTATAGTTTTCATCTCTTTAATGGATTTGCTCCCCAACCGCGTTGCAATATTCAAAACTGCTCCATTGACTGGAAAAACGTAAACCAGTTAGACTGCAGAAGAGGACCATACACGAGTCTTATTAAAGGGGACTCCAAAATAACGAAATGATGATTTATGGGCAAAACGTGGTCCTTTATACACATTAGGACATAGTTACCAGTGGCTTGTGGCATCGGTGCAGCACTTTTCGTGGTGCAGGCTGCAGACCCATATCTACAAAGCCATGCAAAGCCACTTCCATGGCTTTTCATAGTCTTGTAGATATGGAGTAAAGCAGTGCAGCACAAGGTGCTGTGTTGCCTTATTCTGCATCCCGTTCAGTTTTCCTACGCAACACCCATGTTTTTGATGCATTCCCAAATTTACAAGGATCTGTAAATCTGAGAAAGTGTGATAATCTTACATCTCCCCAGGTTGAGGCGCAACAAGGAGAAATATCTGTATTTCTCCTCATGTTTTCCTCTTTCTATGCGTGCTGCATTCTGCAGCACGCACAGAATGAGGAAAAAGCCTTCATGGGTTGTGTTTGCACAGGATGGTGTCCCTTCCTGCATAAAAACAATCCTGTCTATGATGCAAGAATCCTTGCCCCATGGTGCAAGTGTTTCTGCTTTGGCGTTTAGACAGACCATTGTGTGCCAGTGCAGGGGAAGAGGACAGGAATGCACCATATCTTGTAGATATGGTGCATTCCTGCCCTTTCCATGTGGCACAGGGCAGCGCAGCAAGGTGACTTGCTGCGCTGACCTTCGACTCTTCCCTTGTAAATAGGATCCATTGTCCTGCTCTTTAATAATTTAGAGTCCGTTGTTAGAACAAACGTTTTTCGATAGAAGTGTTGTTAAACTCAAGTCACCCACTAATAAACAAATTAATACATCAGGTTATTTAGCCCATCAGCAGTTTTTACCATATTTGTTATATTATCAGCATGAAGTATTCCCAAGAAACGACTAATTTCCCATCCTGGGCAGTATCCCTTAACTGATTCACCGGTCTGTGTGTGAGTAGGACTAAAAATAGAGGGGAGCAAAAGCACAGCTCAAATAGCTATGCCTAAGGTGAAATGCTCAGAACACTCACATTCCTGACTGTATCTAACTCTTGCTGTCAGGCTACTAGGCAGCCTGTGGACAAAAATATAATTTAATTGCCGACATCCACTAAATTTAAAGTCGCCCAAAGTTTAACCTGTGGACACTATCAAATGGACTTAAATCCGTGAAGGCCAAATGCAAAGAGTTCTTTGCAGATATATATTAACAACATATTAAATGCAAGTTTAAACATTGCACTATTCTAACTAAGCCTGTTTTTAATGCATACTGTAATATTGTCACCTCCTTTTGCATTTCTCTTCACTTTACAGTTACATTTTGTAGACGCCTGTAGTGTCCTGCTGGGCACGTTCTATTGTTCCCACCAGCCATTCTGCTGAGGGCTGGCTACCACACTCACCCCACACTCATCCATCACAGATGTCACCAGTCAGGTGACATTCTAATAAAAAGAGCCAGGCTTACGTGCCCAAGGCCAGTTATGTTACCGACTACCACTGTGTCCATGTCACCTTATTGCAGCATGAAGGCCTATTGCCCCCAACACTACAGAGCCCTAAATCCAAAATTTCAAAACTCGCCTTCCACCAGAGGGGTCTCTGGCTCTACCAAACCATAGCACGATTTAGATAAGGTTTGATCTCTGTCCCAGAATTGTTTTCTTTTACTAAATGTTGAGCCAGAGGGCCTGAGTCACAAAGGTCAGCTTACACCTTTGTGTACGTTTAGGATTGTTTGCTATTCACAAATGTATTTCACTAGAAGGATCTTTACAACTGCGGAGTCTCCGCACATAAAAAGATAGGCAGTTCTATCTTTATATGCACAGACTTCGAAGTTTTAAAGATCCTACTAGTAAAACAACTTTGCGAATAGCAAACAAAGACACACTTACAAAAAAGTGCAGGTTTACCTTTGAGAATCAGCCCCAAAAAGTCGCTGGCAATGAATGAGAGCTGACCCTTTCATCCTATTTAGCATCTCAAGGTTTTATACAATACATTCCATCTAGCACACACTTTTTCAAATACAATTTCTAGCTGGTGTCCTTTAAAAAAAAAAAAAGAGACAAGTGGCAATTCCTTTTAACTCCTACCAGGAGCATGGCAACATCAGGTAAAAAACAGAAGACAACTGCTTCCGATTTGACACTTTAGATTTACCTCAGAATGAGACCTTCCTTATGTGTCTGTGAATTTGCTTTGGGAGAGAAATGACGTGGGTGGACAATTGGAACCCGACTGGGAGTTGCAAAGCTCGGAATGTAGAATTACGCAAACATTGGGCATGTTTTGTGCCCAGACTCAGGTGCACAAAAGTGAAATTTGCAGTTTCTTTGCAATGTTTTCGAAATTAACCTGTCAAAATCCTTGGCGGTAGCGTGACTGCACAATTTGTGCTTTACTTGTAACGCCATTTCGAACACAAACAAGAGCTTGAGCCCAAATCGGTATTACCACATAAGATGTATTCAAGGCTTTCGTGCTGAATTCTGTATCAGTATCAATTCAGTAACTAAACTGCTGGAACATTCTGAATGTGAATACAATTGTTACTCATTTTAACAGCGATAAGAATGATAGCAAAAGAGATTACAACCCATGTATTCACTTTAGGTGGCAAGTGCCTCTGTTTCAGTTTATATCAGGAGAATATTCATTAACAATATGGAATTGATTGATACTGTTTGCTTGTACTGTAGCGCATTTGAAGAATGTTCACACATCAACAGTTATTTTTCATACAGCAAATTCAATTGGCAACAGAACATTATCAACAACTGTGTTGTTTATTGTGGCTTCCGTCACTATCTGAACGATGCCATTGATGCCAGTTGAACGGTGAACTGTGGGACACATTAAGGATTTTAATCCTGTTATAATATACGGCTCAATTCTTGAAGCTGTGTCCCCCCGCAAATCTAGTTCTCACCATTTACAACTCATTTAAATAATTGTTCATAATATATCGGAGGGGGATCCTTAACTTTCCTATGTGCATCTGTCTATAAATTCTATACAAATATGACTAGTGTTACAGTTTAAATATGATCCGTTATGTGTCATAAACTGTAATCTTCGACAAAAGTCAGATTGAGAACTCCTAAATCGCCTCTAAAACATGTTTTTAAATGTTATCCACGTTTGTCAGGGGTTACCTAGCTAATATTTTTAAAGTTGCCTTAAAATGTAATGCATTTTTGATTTAATATATTTTTAAATACATAGGGCCAGATTTATACTTTTTGACGCAAAACTGTGCTAACGCAGTTTTGCGCCAAAAGGTTTAGCACTGGCTAGCACCATTTCTTAACGCCACCTGTGTGTCATATTTATACTTTGACGCTGGGTGGCACTAAGATGAGGTTAGAGTAATTTTTCCTGACACTAACCATTTCGCCTCGTCGTAAGGCAAAATGAAAAATGACTCTAATCTGGTTTATGACATGCAAACATGTCGCAAAACGGATATGCGCCATATTTTCTCCGCAATAGCGTAAAAAAATGACGCAAATGGAGCAAACAGTGCAAAGGAGCCCCAAAATGGATCCCAAAAGCCAGGAGAGACCCCAGGGAGACCCCAGACAGCCAGGAACCAGCCAGGAGGGCTCAAACAAGAACCAGGGAAGAGTCAAGAGGAAGAGGAAGTGTTGCTTCAGGGCAGAGGAGCATGAAATACTGGCGAGAGAGGTGACGAAGCACCAGCATTAACTCTTCATCACTTCTAAATTGCCAATTGCGAGGAGAGAGGCAATTTGGCAACAGACTGTGGACAAGATTAACAGTGTGGCAGAGGTCAGGAGAACTGTCACTGAGTGCAAGAAACGCTGGCATGACTGCAAGCGGAGTCAAAGGCAAAAATTACAAGGCACAGGAAGGCAGCACTGCAGACCGGAGGTGGGAGTCCAGCACCACAAGAGGACTTGGACGAGATGTAGGAAATGGTTGCAGCCATCATACCAGAGGAAATCGTCACTGGTATTGCAGGTCAGGACAGCGCAGACTACCAGGAAACAACACATATGTAAGGTAAGTTGCATGAGGGACCAAAATGCCAAAATGTCAAGTGCAAGAAGGTGGAGGCACATACCTACTACATATTGCATGTCAGCCCTGAAAATCAGGCAGTGGAAAGGGCAAAGAGGCATGGCCAGGTGCATGGACTGTGCAGGGGCAACCAGGTGCACAGCACAACACAACACCAACAACCTTTGCATGGAGATACACCACCATGCCAAAGGCTGCTGTAAATGCTGCAGCAGACCAGGAGGGCAGGGTGGAACGTAAGACTGGTCTGTGTCATAAGACAGCTGGTATTGTCAGAATGTATACCTGAGGACAATGCCCAGTGTCAGGCCATTGGCTCAAGCGGCATTCCCCATTGACAACATTTGCCACAACTACCTGTGCTGTGTGCGTCATCAATCAGGATATGCCAGTTAGGTGCCAATGGAACAAACACACTTGAAATGGGAGTTCAGCATGAATACATGATCAATCCCCATCAATCCCTATCCAAGTGCAACTCCTGTCAACTGGTCATGTCCACAGGTTCAATAGCCACCAGGCACTGTCACATACATAATGATGTACACAGCAGTAATCACATACCCATCCTGCCCATCCCTGGGTTTACCCCTGTGCCTGTGTCACAATAGCTGCAATGCCACCATGCAACATTTCAGGTGTCATAGTGCTAAGACAACTGCATTGAGGGGAAGGACATATGTGTGTAGGACGGCAAACACACCAACACAGTCACAAGAGGAAATGGAACTCTGCCAGGTCCACCAGCGCAATGCAACGTAGCACACATACACAAACATCAACATGAGAAACTACCAATGGTAACACGTGCATTGTACTAGTTCTCAGTACCACATAGGTGCATGTGAAAAAAGATAGACTGGGGCAGGGCCATAATGTTATGTGTGGTGCTCTGGCATCAGCGCACCAACAATAATTGCAAGGCCTCACCATGCAAATGGAAGCAGAGGGAAGGTTGATGAGGACAAGAAGGTGGCAACCCACAATTTGGACAGAACCCACACCTAGAAGATGTGACACAGACAATTATCCAAACTGCCCAGACTACATATGGCATGCAGGTGGGACATAGGGCTGAGAGACTGCAAACATTAATGACAGGAACAATGCATGGGAACCAAGATAATAATGTACCACTAATAGGAAGTCAGTGACATCACATTACAACTGGAAAAACACAGACACACTAATTGTATAATATCTAATTGCAGAGGATGATGGCTCTCCTGATGATCTGCCTGTCCTGGACTACCCTAATGACCTGGATGACCAGCTGACAACCATCAGCCAGGAAACTCTCCAAGAAGTCCTGGGAACCCTCCAGACACCACCTCCAGTCGCAAGGAGGAGCATTCATGTAGCAGCCATCCCAGAGGACTCACCCACCACTCAAATAGTACGACCTGCCAGCTCAAACTCAGCTGAGGGCTCTGATGACACAGGGACCACCTTTGAGAGGACAGTAGTGGGAGTACAGCAAGAGCTGGCCAAGGAGGTGTGGGTGGGGATGCAAACTATGGCAGTCAGCCTTGAGGAGATGCGCATGTGCATGATGACGTCTGCAGAACAGAAAGCAGCCAAACAAGTCACACACTCCCTACTGCATGGAGTCCAACAGAGTGTGAGGGACCTAACCACTGCTGTGAGGGAGTTGCCACAACACCTGCCCTCCTAATCTTGCTTCTGCATGCATGACAACAAGCAGGACCTTATGCACCGGGAACTGGCCTCCCTCAGGGCAGACATGGCTGCCTACCACAGGAATGTTGCTGCCATACTCAATAATCAGCAGCTCCTCCTTGCTGCAGTGATGCCATATGTAGTTTCACAGATGGCAGCTACTGGGAATTTGGTGTCCACTTCTCCAACCACTGAAGTGTGTGTGGCCCCCTCAAACCCACCACCCCCACAATCAAGGGCAGAGGAGACAACACACACATCGGAGGATGAAGATGTGGAACAGATCATCTTCACCCATAGGAGTACCCGGTAGCACCAGCCCATGCCACATGGGCAGTGATTTCCCTTTGTCCTGTGTTTGACAACATGCCAGTGTTGCTACAGGAGGTGACATGCACTCTTCACCGACACACTGTTAACCTTTCCACTATGGACTGCAATTGTCTCACATTACTAAATTGGCAATTCATGTTCCCCTGCACTGAACAACACTTCACTTTGGCATGTCCAATGGTGTCCCTCAACATTGTAATTGTGTTGCGTCACAATACAATGCTTTACACTTATGGGGTCACAGACGTGGACTGTGTAAATATTGCACTACAGCACTTTACAATAAACAGCACCTACACACCCACTTTGCCTCTGTGTAATGTGACACATCTACTTTGTTGGAGATTTGTGATGCGTGTAATATGTCTATTGTCACAGAGTGTCAATACGAGAGTGCAGAAATAATGTGGGCATATATCTACGCACAAGGTATCTACAAGATTAACGTCAATGCTGGCCACATCCCCTACATGCAAGTCATTGTTTATGTGACATTTGCTTTGAAACATATATGCCTCACCCACAACATATAGCAGGAATGGCTGTGTAAGATTGCTCGGACAATAACGTCAGCTGGGAGTACAAGTAAAACACATTGGCTTGAAATTTGTGTACTTGACCTCATCTGAAATTGCCACTACTCAGTTTAGCAGTGTTTACATGAACTTCAGGCTGCAGGCAGACGTCCCACAGTGCCCTACATCCCGACACAAGATCCAAACAATTACAGCTTAAAAAGCACACCTACCTGTCCAATTCATGGGAACCATAGTCATGTTGGGTGGTGGGTACGATGGATGGCAGATTAATTGAGATTTCGATTCGTTGTAGCTGCCAGTGTGACAGCTCAGTTGGAAGTGAGAATTAACATGTCAAGTGATGGATGTGGATGCAGGACGAAATTCACAGGCCAACAGACATTTTGCACTGTCCACTCATGCAAAGACCCTGAGCCCCAAGCATAAGACACATTCAGTAAAGGAGTACTTAAATTTGTAATAACTATGTACGGAACAGAACTTAAAACTATGTAACACACCTATACTAACCCAATCTATACTATCTATACATTACCCACAACTGGCCCTAACTACCCTATGCTAAGCTTACTTACCACATTTAACAACACACTCTAAACATTTGACCCTCACCCCCATTATAAGACGAGCCTCATGTAGGACAACATATACTAACCTAAACATATACTACCCAATACTAAACAAATATATATATATATATATTTGTTTTATTATTTATTATTATTTTTTATTTATTTTTCAAATACACAAAAGCCACAACACTAAGCCCCACCCACCTACCCACAAACTAACATGTAATAATATGAAAAAACATCCCCCAAACCTACTTATCCGATCTCAACAGCTACCCTCCTCTAGCCTATCACTAAACCCCTTAAACCCACTACATAACTGGTTGAGGAATGAGGAGGAAGGGGACAGAACTAGGGGTCAGGGGAGGCAAGAGTTCACAGGTTGGCCCTCCGCAGTGTCTTTTTAATTGCCTTCAGTCTCTGTGTGTTTTTGTCCACATCCTTCTGAATGCTGTCCAGCTTTTTTAACACCTTCTTCATGTCCCTCTGGAGCTCAACAATTCAGCCATGTCCATTGCAGCAGATGTGATGGTCTGTGTTGCAGAGGTTGATGGTGCAGCAGGTGTGGTGGTCTGTGGTGCAGAAGTTGACGGTGCAGCAGGTGGGGCAGATGTGATGGTGGCAGCTGTGTTACTGTGTGTAGTTGTGGTGGTGGCTACAACCTTTGTGGCCAATGCCGGCCCCCCTTGGCTAAAACCCTGCCATTCCCCTGTGGCTTGCTCTCTTTGATAGTGTGTTTCAGTACCCAGGCTCCACATCCAAGATGTGTTGGTATCTCACTGCCTGCTTCTGGAAAGCCCTGATTTCCACAACATTCATGTTGGCAGCTGTAAAAATGAGATAGGCAACCATCAGTGTCATCATTGTGTGATGCATGTACAGATGATGATCTAACACTCTGTCTCAATTTGCACATGCAGTCCAAATCACAGTCCAGATAATACAATGCCCCTGATGAATGTAATGGCAACGCTGCCTATCCATCATGTCTTTTACAACACAGCAAAGCACAAGAGTTGAACAAAATAACGTGATCTGTGCATTGATGTAGTGCAATGTGTCATACTGCAAAGGCAGCAACTACTTCACATGGGCCAGGCCAACTAATCTTTATCATCCGAGTCAACTTCAAAGCACACAAGACTAGTGACTTGTAGATTCATTGGCATGATGGTATGCAGTTGCTAATCAGTGTTGTTTGGGACACATGCATGCTTGAATGAGATGACTGTCATCTACACTGTGACCATCACATGTACCTACATATATGTTGTTCCCCTACCCCTGTTTCCCAGGGGGGATGGGCATGCAATATATCATCACAACTGTTGAAGACAACCACAAAGGCATGTCCACTTATACATGGATTTAGTGAGTGAAACACATGTGAGGAGAGCTGCCACCAAGGAATAAGTTATCAATAGGTCATTCACATCTACATTGATGTGCCCAGTTGTGGACAACCATCAACACCTGATCTGCCAACACAATTCCCAAAACACCCACATTGATGCCAGCACACGTCTGGCCTTGACCTGCATGCACGCCTATTTCATACCACATAAGTGTCACGTAAATGGAGTAAAACTTATGGGGCTAGATGATGGGGGGAAGTCACTCATACAGTCCTACATGTACATTACAATACAGGGATGCACAGTTTTGTGTGCAAAACTCATGCATCACTGTGTTGTGAGAATGAGGGTATGACCCAGTGCCAATATACTGACACTGGAGCACTTCCAAGTCACATGTGGGCCTACATGTGGCTAGTAATCACCTTATTCACACGCTGCTGCCTATTGCACAGCACAAGATTTCCAAAATATGACTCTCTGCCTGTGAATGTCTAACCCTTGCATGGAACACTATGTCAACATCCAGCCGAGCAAGATATAAGATCACGTGCCAGCTCATCATATCTTGCAATGAGTGCAACACACAAGAGTCACTCACACAACAGCTGCAATCACTACAAGGTCCAGACATTATCACACTTACTGGATACATCTGGGTACTGAAACCGAGCCACTTCCCCAATGGTATAGTGGGCAGGTCCACCTGTAAGACATGGAAAGGAAATATATGCTCATTCTCAGATCACTGTAGAAATGTGTGGATAACATATCACAGTGTGTAAAAATTTTACATGAGTGAGCTGGTGAACCTGCATGTAGACAGTACAACAAACATACCACTGCACTGACACTGACACTCCAGTGAGTTAAAGCCAGACATCTGCACACATGCACTGGGCCTAACAATCATGTGGTGAAGAACCCGACTACAGCTTTCAGATGGTACTCCATGGCATGATTAGTATTCTGGTGACAATTTCAATGGCATTTCCCTGGTGCACTGCAATACAAGTGACTCAGGTATTGTGGCTTGTGTGTCAAGGGACACTGAGTTACTGTGTGATGGACATGTGGCTCAATTTTCAGTCTGCAATTACCATGCATTCAGTGGTCCATGACAGATGTGGCACAGTTGTATGTGGGTAACAAATGCCCCATTGGCAGTGTCCCCTACACCATGTATGCCCCCTTTGCCATAATAATGGCAGGGTCATGTGTGTGTAATGATGACAATGCAGCTCTAAACATGGATTGCCCACGTTGCTGTCCTGATACAGTAAAATGTGTTATGCTGACAGTATCTTACCTGATCATCATTGACAGAATGCATGAGCACAGGTGTTGCCATTGCACCTGAAATGTGTGACTAAGGGCCACATGTACGAAGATCAGGTTTTATGAATCACATTGCGAGACTTAGCAACTCACAGTTTGGGAGTAGGATAATCTGATGTACAACACTGTCAATGACACTGTTTCCAATCACAAATGGGGTGGCAAATGACCTACATCATGAATGTTCATGAGGTAGGTCTCATTTTGCAAACCCCTTGAGTGGTCTGCTGGGCTCAGCAGACCACCATGTCCGTGAATGCTTTCAGATAAATATGTATTTTCTTTTTTTAATTGCAGCCTTATTTCATTAAGGGCAAACAGAAAGCATGTCAAAAACAAATATTATTATATTGTTTTTTTTTAAGCAGACAGTGGTCAGTGGGACCACTGCCTGCTCTGAAACACTTTTATGGCATACATTCACAAAGGGGAAGGGATCCCATGACGACCCCTTCCCTTTTGCAAGTGGGTTAGCACCAACTTGAAACTGGTGGTAACTGCAATTGTTTTGTGATGGCATTCATGGTCACCAAACAATCAATCAGCGGACTGCAGCTGGAAAATAGGAAGGTAACGCCCCTTCCTAAATGCCACTAGGAAACCCTGTTTTGTGATTCAGCAATGTTATTGCAAAATGGCAAAATTGGGTATGTGCATTGGAATAAACATTTTTTCTTGACGTAAACACACAAATTCTGAAATGTAGGCCATTTGTGACAGTTAAAGATAGCTTTTTACATGTGGCACTAAGTGATAGTCTTACATGACTCAACAAACTTCAGGTCTGCATTGTTAACATATATAGACATGTGGACTCCATCTCACTAACACTTTGTTCTGCTTGCATTCAACATGGCTACAAACATTGCATGCAACGCGTCAAGACATCTGCTACTGTCACTCAGGAGCATTCTACTGTACACAATTGTCAATGTGATACTCACCAACAGGGCCACCAATCACCACACCCAGGTGGTCCAGCAGATCCTGCACTCTGGCCACCAGGTCAGCCCAGTGATGCTTCAGCTGGTGCTCATTACTGCTTGAATGGTAGACTCTTTTGAGGTGGTAGAGCACCATGCCCCACCGCAGCCACCTCACCTGTGTGTGATACCCCTGTATCACTTGCCCACCCATCTACAGCATCAAGGGAAGGAAGTGGCACACCAGCCACGCAAAGCCCCCAAGCTCCTCTTCCCCCAGGCGGGTCAGCCTCGCCCTTCCTGACATGTCCCTGAACAACAAATCAAAACTGAGGCTATGTAAAAAGAAAGGAAAATAAATGAAAAAAAGGAAACTTACAGCCCAGACCTAAGAACCCCAAGTAGCCCAAATCATCTAACCCCCAGACAGACACCAGACAGTACAAACACAATCTGAAAGACACTAAACTACACAAAATCACATACACAGGTACAATAAACAAACAGAATTCACAAAAGACACACAAGAGACACCACAAGATACAACAAACGCAATTGAGACATCAGCAACACCAAGACACAGCCACACAATTAAGAAATAGCATACACTGTAAAGTGGAAGTGCAAGTACACCCACTGTACCATGCCTGTTAACAGGATTTCCTATTACATCACTTCCTGTCCCCGTCACGCGTGTATTTTTTTGACGCATACGATGTTTGCGTTGATATTTTCGACGCATAACCTACATGTGCAGCAAAATACCATGCATTACCTGTAGACTTCAGTATCAATAGATATCAGCATGCTTATGGTGCGGAGGTGGAATTCACGCTGAGGGCCCATGTATGGTTAGTTTGCGTTTGCGTGATTTTTCAAATCATTTGCATCAAAATTCTGACTCAATCTGTGATTGCATGATTTTCTTATATTTAACATACATACTGTATACCCTGTATCTAAATGATCATAGGATGGTATGGCCTGCAGTGAGTGGTATAGTGGTTGGACACACGTGTTAGAGCATGCAACTGTGTGTTTTGGGTGTGAATGATCTGTAACAACAATATGTGTGTTTCTGAAGGAACAGCATGCAATACATTGGACATCATGCAAATGTATGACTGTTTTCCAAATGTGTATCTACATCTGATGGCAATCAGTGATCTACAACAATCATGATATGTGTTGGTAATATGTGTTGACTCATGTAATGTGTGTAGTTATTTGACTTTGGGGACATTACATTTCACACGACAAACAAAACTCAGGTATGATTGGGGATGGCTGATTAGTGCTATGTAGGATATGTTACCCCTCATATGTTGTTAATTGACTGGGTATGACTTCATGGTGACTTGTGTGTGGACTACACAAATGACTGACATGTGTACATGTTTGATACGTACTGTTTGAGACAGTGTCCTAATTCCACCCATAGAATGTTTGGTGGACGCCAGTTTGACTCATCACAATTACCTATGTTACTTGTGTTACTGTGGTGTACTTGCTGCCCTGGCTGCATGTGTTAACATATTTTCAGATGTGCATTCCACAGAAGTGTCCAGTTCAAGTGTGTGGGCATGTGTACCCTCTGTCAGGATTGGGCTCCATGGAGTCATGGTTTTGGGTGGGTCTAGGCAGGACTCTGTTAGGGGCACCCCTTGAGTTCACAGAGTATCTTACAAGGAGGTAGTGTTTAAAAGAAGAAGAGCAGCTAAAGACATACAAGGGGAAAGGCCAGCAATGTTAATGAAAAGAAAACAGAAAGGTGAAGGCAGAGCAACCTTAGTGTGAAAAAATATGGAACAGGTCAGTAATGGACAAACACGCTGGGGTTATCACTAAGGTTGTACACAGGGTAGGGCTCAGAACTTTACACAGCAACAGGGAACGTCAGTGCCTCTGTGAAGATTAACCTTACAGATAGTCACCACGCAAGCCCCATAGTAAGGAGGCAGCAGAAATGATTATGTGTCTGGACCCTTAGGGCACAAACAAGGATAGTACTTACATACACAAGACTAGCCCTTGTGGGTATGGCTGGAGACACAGTGGGAATTCCTGGAATACAGCCATAGCACACTGTCACTGTTAGGCACTCAAGACTACATGCAACACTAGACAAAGGATGGGGGTTGGATTTGACTCCTGGAAACCAGGTGCCAACCCAAGTACAAAGGAAAACACTTCTACACAGGTGAGGACTGATAGGACACTTACCAGACACGATAACCCAAGAGGAAACAGAAAGCGAAGCAACCACCTAGAAGGCATAGCAGGAACAGGGAACAGGCTCAGGGTGATGCAAAGGCTGGAATCGGTCTGGGAAACAGAAAGCAGGCTGTGGCAGAAACAAACTTGCACAAGGCTGAGAAACAGGGAGCAGACTCTGACTAGAACAAGAAGGAACATGACTGGATAAACAGAGAGCAGGTTCAGGCTGAATCAGGACTGTAACACAATTCAACAAGGGGTCTGGACAACAAAGGAATCATATTCCATTTCATGATGAGGAGCTTCAGGGAAACGCAGCTTATGAGCAGTTCCAGGCAGCAGCAAGGCCAGGGCAGAGTCTCATGGCTGGGCTGCACAAGAGAGGTCACAAGTGTGTGCATCTTCAGTCTCTCACAAGTCCTGGAGGAGAGAATCCAGTATAAAGGGACAACCTGTCTTTTCCCATAGGAAACAATGGACAGGAGATTACAGGTCTTACCGACTACCAGGTAGTGCATCATGGGACCTGAAGTCCATGAAAGCTAATGTAGTTCTTCTACAGCATGACATATGGAAAAGGGGAGCAAACAGGAGTCAGAAAGGGACTCTGGGTGATTGTTATTGATGAATCCCAGGGTACAGATAGTTGATTTACAGCGCCCCCTAGAGATGGGAGAGCAGAGTCATAACACATGGCAGTGGCAGGACTTATTTCCAGGGATGGACTGAGCAGGGCATGTGTTGTGGACATTGCTTGTCATACCTGGGACACTCATGCCATCCATTTTCACAAATGATGCCCCGCTTGTCACACAAGCTCCTTGCAGAGATTGCAAATGTCACACTTACTAATGTCAGGGGTCTGTTCATACATTCCTGTTTCCACTGATATTTCACATCCACTGCCTCATGTATGGGGTGCTTATTTACATTATGATTGGAGATGTCATAGTTGTGTGTCATGTGCTACAATAGACCATGCTGGCAACATGGATGTGAGTCATATGCTGTGGTCCATTGATTTTGTCCTTCAATTGAAATTAGAGAGATGAGTATTTTTTATATGTGTGTGATGTTTGCTGTACAATCACATGCATCACATGTGATGTTGCATCAGAAGTAGTCAGATTTGTCTTTGTAACATGCTCCCTGAGTGAATACTCAAATTCATAAGGAACATGTGATGGAGAATGAAGAAACCAGAGCATGATTGTGTGATTAAGTAAGGTGTTTATTTACATATCATAACAAAGTGTGTAGAGTGACTATTGAGTGAAAAAGTTGTGTACAATTTGTTGTCGGCAGCGCATTGCTGCAGCTGTGTTCTGCTGTTCCCCTCATTTTCCTTGACACCATCATCCTCCTCCTCCTTCTCAGGCAGTTCTTGCTCCGGCTCATATAGAGGGATGTTCCTCCTCACACAAAGGTTTTGCAGGATAGCACAGATAAGTATAATTTTACACACAATGTGTAGGGCATATAGGAGGGTGCCTCCTGTGATGTCCAGGCATCTGAATCTGGACTTTAGGATGCCAAAGGTCCTTTCCACAATGGTGCATGTCCTCAGACGTTCCTCATTATAGGCACGCTCTGCTGCTGTGCTTGGGTTAGGGAATGGGGTCATGATCCATGGCTAGATCCCGTAACTCTTACCTGCTGCAAAAGATAATAGGAGTGAGTATTTTGTTATTGCTTTTAACAGGAATGTCATGTAGCATGGCAGTTGATCTTGTGTAATCTTTGACTCATATGTGTTTGTGGTATTGTGTGAGATCCTGGGCTTCTGTGAGGTTTTTTCTGCTGTGGGTTGTTTGACTTGACAACTTGTGTTTGGATCATTGACCTGGGATCTATGATTATTCTCCAAACTGTTGGTTAGTATGTGTGTACCATGCGTTGTGTATTGTCCAACATGTTTTAGTGTGCTTTCACTGGAGGGGACATCCACAAACACAATGGATTCCGATGTGGTGGTTACATGGTTGCACTACATGGCCTGGACCTCCCATCCATTTAGACGTGTGTCATTGCAGATGAAATGCAACAGTGATGCCCTTTGATTTGGCTAGGTGACAATGCACAACATATCTCCATACGTTAGCAGCTTTGAGGTGTTCAGTTTTGACAATGCACAATTGTCCCATGTGTGACTTGCTTCTAGGCAAACCTTTGCTGTTCCCTCTGCCAGTAGCGCATGTGCAACCGTGCACCTACACCACCTAACTTGCTCCAGGGAACCTGGCTAACTGCCTTGTGGAGGTGGATGTATCTGTGCAGGAAGGGCCATCTCCCTGTACATATGGTATTTTGATGGACAATTGGCTCTTTCAGTGTGTGCAGTAGTGTGCAGTTTGCATTCGTGCCACATCAATATGTGTTCATAGCACAGTCCACTTCCTTTTTGCTACCTGGAAACAGCACCCCAGGAGTGATGTATGATGTTGGGATTGCCTCAGTATTTCCATGTCACCTACATGTGAGTCAGCATCATCATGCTACATGTCTCATGGTGTTAGACCTGCTGCAACACACATTGCACACCTCTTCCACACTACATACTGCTTGGGAGGGTGTCAGATTAAGTATGTGGCCTAATGTAATTGTAAACGGTTCATCTTCCAAGTTGTACTTCCAGGGCAGGCCACGTCATTATCACTGTGGGCTTTGACATTGGTCCCTTGTTGCTCTAGAGTGGCAGCTAATGCTTGTGGCAGCCATCATTTGTCCAGAGGTGTGTATCCCATTGTGTCAGGGTGTACAACATAACTACCAGTGTCGCACCTCAGTGTCATCCTGCCTACGTGTCAATGTAGTGGTGTATGTTTTGTGTGTCCTACAGGGTTGTTGTGCTTTGTGTACATTGCTAGGTTTATTGTCTTACCAACAAGAAGGCCATTGCCATATTGTCCGTTCTGGAAGTGCTGATTGATCCTGCTTTGGCGGAATATGAATGAATCTCCCAGGGTACTTGCCAAGATGTTAGTGAACAATTCCTGGTGGTCAACTATGGCCTACACATTGATGGAATGCGTGTGCTTTTTGTTCCGGAATAGGTGCTCTGTTACTGCAGGTGGGACGATCCTGACATGCGTGCAGTCAATTGCACAGAGCACATGCGGGAAGCTATGGATTTAGTAGAAGCCCTGTTTTATCTCCTGCTGCTTCTGCTGGGTGTTGAGGAAGCTGATGTGGCGGAGTGTGAGGGAGATTATGGCATCTAACACCTTGGGCAGGAAGGCTGAGAATGAGGGCTGTGATACCCCAGCGACCAGGGCACCCGTTGTCTCGAAGGAGCCACTTGCCAACATTTGCAGGACAGCTAGCAGCTTGGTCACTGGTGTTATGTTGTGTGGTGTCTGCAGGTTAGCTGTTAGTTGTGGCTTAATATGGCGCAGCAGCTCCTGTATGGCTTACCAGTTTGGTCGATACCTCCGGATGATGTCCTGTTTCCTGAGGTCATGGAGGGTTGTCCTGTTCCTGAAGACCCTCTCCTGCCTTCTGCGTTGCCTTTGTGGGCCACGTTGGGGTGGTGGTGGCTGCTGCCGTTGGTCCTGTGCTCGGAGTCATCTTGCAAGCTGCATCAGTAGCACCTCCAAGCTGTCCTGTTGGTCTGTGATGTTGCTTATGTGTGTTTTCTTTAAGTAGTGGTGTGTTTGCCTCATTTTAATGCCTGCCCTGACCCAGGCATTAAATTTGGATGCAAATTGAGTTTAGCGTCATTTTTCAGGTCCCCCTTCCACTCCGTGCATAATTTTTTCCCTGTTGGATAAATATGGTGCTAGGGTGTTTGAGTAATTTTTTGGACGGGAGCGCCTACCTTGCATCTCATTGATGCAAGGTCGTTTCACGCATCCTTAAAATTACGTTAACTCCATATATTTGATGCTAGAGGGGTCTAGCCTCAAAATATAAATATGGAGTTAGGTTTGGGCTGGATTTGCGTAAAAACAAATGATGCAAATCTGGCGCCAACAGAGTATAAATATGGGCCATTTTTCCTCAAAATGCATAGGAAGAATAACGTCATCAAAACAGAATATAAAAACAAATCTGTTACTAATGCCTATTGCACAGCATTTAGGTATGAACAGTGCTAGTGCCGTCATGTCTTGACCTTTAGCTCAACTAGTATACAAAACAGTGATGGATGAAATGTTTGTATTAGTCTTAGCCACTGGCTGATGAGCCCTAACTAGGGTAAATCTGACCCTAGATTGCTTGTGTTCCGGTTCTGGTTCAGGGAGGATCTGGCCTGGCAGTTAGGGCTGGACTGTTCCCATGCGGAGCAGGATCAAGACTGATCTGCATATAGGTGGGTCCAAACTGAGGTGGGATGGTGGGCAAACAAATGATGAATTGGGATGCGAAGCTGAGCGACTGACAATGGCTGAGAGTAATTAAAGCATTCCATCCCTCGCATCTTGTTAGGTTTCACCTGCATAGCGCTTGCGCTGTACTTGCAAAGTCTTTTGTTTGAGAAAAACATTCTTCTTAGGGGCTTTTACTCTGCCTCTAACTTTTCTGTAATGTTTATTTGCTGAGGGTGCTTTTCAGTCACTTTATCTTGCATTATATTTACTTGTGTGAGTTCTTTGGTGTGTTTGGCCTGTTTTTCGCTCTTAGATCTCCGTGTTTTTGTACTTTGTGGCGCATGGACAAAGTACTCCTTCCTGTTGAGATTTTATACGCCAGACCGGACCTACTTCTTTCTTTTCAATTTAGCTTCATTGTTGACTGGACATATTCTGTTTGTTCTCTCTTAAATCTATGTGTTTCAGACTTTCTGGAGCATGGAGATTTTATTTGACATACTGGATCTATTTTTCCATTTTCAATTTTGCTTTATTGTTAAGTGATAGTATACATTGGAGTTATAATTTGAGTGTGATTGTTTGTTGTATTTATGCCACTGCTCTTTACAGCTGCAACTTTAAGTGTTATCAAAATGTGTAACTTTTTTGGCGTTTTAAGAAATATGTCAAGCATGTTGTGAACTTTCTTTTTTATAGTGATGGTGGCCGTTGGTCATTTTATGGTGCGTGCTATTTTTTTTATGTTGCTAAAGATTTTAGATTATTTTAGTGCTTTATACTTTTGTGAAGAAGAACATTTCCGCATGTTGGCTCAAATGAACCTTTACCTTTACCTATACCTACCTCTACCTACCCCTATCTACCTCTACGTACACCTACCTACCTCTACCGCTACCTACACCTACCTACTTCTACCTACCTCTACCTATATCTATCTCTACCTATATGTACCTTTATCTCTACCTCTACCTACCTCTACCTACCTCTACCTACATCTACCTCTACCCACACCTATCTCTACCTACACATACACCTACCAAAACCTACCTCTACCTACAACAACTTCTACCTACACCTACCTCGACCTAACTCCACATACATCTACCTCTACCTACACCTACCTACCTCTAACTACACCTACCTCTACCTACACATACCTCTAATGCCATGTAGTGCTACCTCTACCTCCATCTACCTCTCCCTCTACCTACACCTACCTCTACTAATACCTACACCTACCTCTACCTACACTTACCTCTACATCTACCTCCACATACCTCTATATCTACCTACACCTACATCTACCTACACCTATCTTTACCTACATCTACCTCTACCTACTCTACCTCTACCTACCTCTACCTAACTGTACCTCTACCTACACCTACCTCTAACACTCCCTACACCTACCTCTACCTACACCTACCTCTACCTACAGCTACCTCTAGTTACACCTACCTACCTCTACCTCTAACTATACCTCCCTCTTCCTACCTCTACCCACACTTATCCCTACATCTGCATTCCTCTACCTACACCTACCTCTACCTCTACCTTTACCTACCTCTACTTATCTCTATCTCTACCTATCTAGATCTCTACCTACACATACCTCTACCTCTATCTACCTACACCTACCTGTACCTACACCTCCATCTACCTCCCTCTACCTACGCCTACCTCTGCCTTTACCTCCACCTCTGCATACCTCTACCTACAACGAAATCTACCTACATCTACCTCTAACTACACTGACCTCTATGTTCACCTACAACTACCTCTATCTTCCCCTACATCTACATCTACCTACCTCTACCTGGACCTACTTCTACCTACACACACCGCTACCTATACCTACCTCTACTTACACCTACACTTACTTCTACCTACACCTACATCTATCTTTACCTACACCTACCTCTACCTGTATCTATACCTACATCTACCTACACCTATCTCTTACTCTACCTATACCTACCTCTACCTCTACCTCTACCTATGCATATCGCTACCTACACCTACCTCTGCCTTCACCTACCTACACCTACCTCTACCTAAACCTACCTACACTTACATTTACCTACACCTACCTCTATCTTTACCTACACCTACCGCTAACTTTACCTACACCTACCTCTACTTCCTACCTACACCTACTCTACCTATACCTACCTCTACCTACACCTACATCTATCTACACCTATCTTTAACTCTAACTCTTCCTACACCTACCACTACCTACACCTACCTCTACCTACACCCACCTACCTCTACCTACACCCACCTACCTCTACCTACACCTACCTCTACCTATATCTACATCTACCTACCTCTACCCACCTCTACCTCCACACTATCTCTACCTACACATACAAGTACCTCTACCTACACCTACCTCTACCTAACTCTACCTACAGCTACCTCTCCCTACACCTACCTACCTCTACCAAAACCTACCTCTACCTACCTCTACCATTAAATACATCTACCTCTAAATACCACTACCACTACTCCTACCTACACCTACCTCTACCTACACCTACCACTACCTACATATACCTCTACTTCTACCTACACCTACCACTACCTACACCTACCTCTATCTACTTCTACTTCTACCTATCTCTACCTCTACCGAGCTCTGCCTACATCTGCCCCTACCTACACTTACCTACCCCTACCTACACCAACCTCTACCACTTCCTACACTTACCCCTACTTACACCTACCTCTATATCTACCTACACCTACCTCTACATCTACCTACACCTACCTCTACCTTTACCTACACCTACCTCAAGCTACACATACCTCTAACTCAACTTACACCTACCTCTGCCTCTACCTACACCTATCTCCACCTACACCTATCTCTACCTTTATCTACCCCTACCTCTACCTAACCCTACATCTACCTCACGCTACATATACCTCTTCATCAACCTTCATCTACCTCTGCCTCTACCTACACCTACCTCTACCTACATCTACCTCTACCTGCTGTACCTCAACCTACCTCTATCTACTTCTACCTACACCAACCTCTACCTACCTCTACCTACACCTACCTCTACCACTCCCTACACGTACTTTTACTTATACCTACCTCTACATCTACCTACACCTACCTCTACTTACACATATATCTATCTCAACCTACACGTACCTCGAGCCCAAACTACACCTACCTCTACCTCTACCTACACCTTCCTCTACCTCTGACTACCTCTACATACCTCTACCTACACCTACCTACACTTACCTCTACCTACACCTACCTCTACCTACACTTACCTCTACGTGTACCTACACCTACACCTACCTCTACATACACCTACACCTACCTATATCTACATCTAACTCTAACTCTACTTATACCTAACTCTACCTACAACTACCTACTTCTACCTACTTCTACCTACATCTACATCTACCTACCCCTACCCCTACCTCTACCTAACTCTGCCTACATCTACCTCTACCTACACCTACCTACCTCTATCTACACCTTCCTCTACCTACAAGTACCTCTACCTACACCTACCTCTTCCTAACTCTACCTACATCTACTTCTACCTACCTACCTCTACCTACACCTACCTACCTCTACATCAACCTACACACTACCTCTACCTACACCTAGATCTACTTCTACCTACACCTACCTCTACCTACACCAAACTTTACCTACACATAACTCTACTTCTACAAGCACCTAACTCTACCTACACCTACCTCTACCTACATTTACCTCTACCTACTGTACCTCAACCTACCTCTACCTACACCTACAGCTACCTATCTCTACCTCCTCCTTCATCTATCACTACCTATACCTTCCTCTACATCTACCTACACCTACCTCTACTTACATCTATCTCTACCTGTACCTACACCTACCTCTATCTACATCTACCTACATCTACCTCTACCTCTGCCTACCTCTACCTACACCTACTTTTACCTCTACCTACCTCTACCTACACCTACCTCTACCTATCTCTACCTCTACCTACACCTACTTGTATCTACACCTACCTCTATCTACCTTTAACTACAGCTACCTCTACCTACACCTACATCTATACGTACCTCTAACTTCACCTACCTCTACCTCCCTCTACCTCTACCTACGTCTACCTCTACCCCTACCTCTACATACATCTACCTCTACCTACACCTACTTCTACCTCTACCTACATCTACCTCTACCTACATGGACCTCTACGTACACCTACACCTACACCTACCTATACCTTTATCTACCTTTACCTACACCTACCTCTACCTGCACCTATACCTACTCCTACCTACACTTACCTCTATCTATGCCTACCTCTATCTATGCCTACCTCTATCTTTACCTACACCTACCTCTACCTGTACCTACACCTTCTTCTGCCTACACCTACCTCTACTTACATCAACCTACACCTATATCTACCTTTACCTTCACCTACCTCTACCTCCACCTACCTCTACATACACACATCTACACATAAGGCTCACTCTACCAACACCTACCTACAGCTATTGCCACCTATATCTACCCCTACCTACACTTACCTTTACCTACACCTCTTTCTACCTACTCCTACATCTACCTCCACTTATATCTACCTACACCTACCTCTACCTACACCAAACTATACCTAAACCTACCTCTACCCCTACCTACACCTACTCTACCTACACCTACCTACACCTGTAACAACACCTACCTCTACTTCTACCTACACCTACCTCTACCTCTATCTACGTCTACCTCCCTATATCTACACCTCATCTACCCACATCATCTCTAACTACACCCTACCTCTACTCATACCTACCTCTGCCTACATCTACCTCTACCTACACCTATCTGTACCTACCCCTACCTCTACCTATACCTACCTGTGCCTTCCTGTACCAGTACCTACACCTACCTCTACCTATACCTATCTCTACATACATTTACGTCTACCTTCACCTAATTCTACCTAAACCTACACCTACAATTACCTCTACCTAGCTCTACCTGTACCTAGACTTACCTCTACCTGCACCTGCCTCTGCCTTTAACTTAATCTACCTCTACCTACTCCTACCTCTACCTACACCTAATGCTACCTACTTCTATAGCTACATTTACCTACATATCTCTCTCTCTTTTTCTCTTTCTCTCTCTCTCTCATGTCCAGGCACGTATTGAGAGCACTTAAAGTTTATCAGTAGTACAAGTACTACAATAGAGAGAGCTGCGTATTGAGGGCACTTAAAGCGTATCTGTACTACATTACAGGAAGCTGGTTCTCTGTATTCTTTGTGTCATGCCAACAGGTTTCACCTTTGTTTCTCCATTCTATCTGACTGGAATACAAATATTACAAAAATGTTATAATAATGTTTGTTCCAAAATGTGATAAACCATTTATAGTTTATCAAATTTAAAACAAAAATTATTATAAAAATGTACTAATATTTTACAATCTACTTAGAAAAAAAAAAAAACGTATTGGATTTGCCAGTGCTTGTTTTTGCCACCCTGTGGGCACTGAGTAGGCCAAGACGTAGGCCCTAGGTTCATTGTGTCACTGGATCCAAGCTGTACCTGGCTGAAGAGCCTTAACTGGGGTGAAACTGGTCCTAGATTATTTATGTTGTGGTTCAGGGAGGACCTGGTCTGGTAGTTCAGGCTGGACTGCTCCCATAAGGAGCAGGGTCAGGACTGATTTGCATATTGCTGGTCTAGACTGAGTTGGCATCGTGGGCAAAAAAAACAATGGATTGGGATTCAGCCCCAAGTGATTGCCAGTGGCTGAGATTAATTCAACCATTCCATCCATCACCTTGCTGTTTTTTTGCATTGACCTTTGACTCAGGAAGCACAAAGTAAACTTTATTAAAGTTAATTTTCTAATATTGAATATCTTATTTCACTACTAAATTATATTGTTAAAACTGAATGGAAAGTAACTTTGAATCATTTTGTAAGTATTTTCTCAGGGGAAGATAGAAATTAGGGCTTTTAAATTTAAATAGATCTATTCACATCGAATTTGGCTAAATATACATGCTTAAAACAACCTTTGAACAGTTAGGGCACAATATTCCAAATATGTAATGTGCCACTTTTTATATTTAAGAAGACAGCCTTGTGGGCTTACGAAGCACAAATCTGTGTAACGTAATACTATATATAATGGGATGCCCTACATGACAAAGACAGCTTTCATCAATATTGTTAAAAGATGGCAATTATTAGTGACAATTTCAAATTCTGTAACTTAACCCATAGTAATTCTTCTAACAGGAGATACACATTTTATTTAAAAGTACACATCTGCAAGGACACTTGTCTTCTAGTCAACCAGATCTCTTTTTGCAAATCCTTTGATTTTTAAAAGAGCTACTGACAGATATGTTTGGAAAATGTAATCTTCCCTGTTTATTTGCCCAGTCCGTTGGATACATTAATCAACCAACTTCATGTGTACACAAACTGGATGGAAGTTTTCATGTTATAATGGTTACAGTAGTTAATGTGTGTTTAGAAAGTAGCTGAGTGTCACAAAGGGAAACATTAATCGTGCTTCTACAAGAAACAATTTTCTTTCTTCAGATATAGAAAAATATTTACCTCTGGAATACTTAAAATAGCCAGACTTGCATTGATAATACTTTTTCCAAGGCCACATACTTGAATAATTAAATTGAAGGCTGAAAACGTATATATTTTTTTCTAAACTAAAGCGTGCATTAGAAACAGTTGGCATATATCCAATTAACACATTATGGGGATCAATATAGCTTACCTGTCAATCCTGAGAGGGATGTTAACAACAATTACAAAGACCATCAGAATTGTGATTTCAGTGGCTACACATGGCCCATAATTGCCAAGATACTTCACCTGCTTTAAGCAGACAAAGGCCCTCATTATGAACATGGCGGCAATCACCGCCGACCGCCGTGGCATCAGTGAACAGAAGACCACTAATGGCAGAAGACTGGACACCGCCGAATTATGATGCAAAAAAGACAAACCTCCAAAAATCCAGCAACCTCCACCCACCGCCAGGGCCTATGATGGCAGAACGGCAGTATACCCCACCCCACCACCGCCATGCAGACAAATCCTCTGCCCACCAAATAATGATTCACAAATCAGCGTGGCAGATAGTGGACGCCGAACGACCTTTGGCGGTATAGACCGCCACGGCCAATAATAGGACCCAACAACAACAAATGTACACATTGGCAACTTTGAAACCCACACACCTGAAACACATCCACAACACTATAAAACACAGACATACACACCCCACAATCCTTTGCATCGCGAATAGCACAACTGAGACTGACAACACAACATGCATGCATAGAACACAATATAACAAAGGTCACACACACAAATACGCCACCAAAACACTCACAAACCCCAAACACCCTCATAAGCCACACACGTAACCACACGTCAGCACCCTCACCAATACACCCACAACACACCACCCACAACACACACCATGGCACCCCCTAATCACCCCCGCTTCACAGATAGGGAGCTAAGGACCATGGTGGACTAAATACTCAGGGTCGAGCCACAACTATTCGGGGCACAGGTGCCACAGACACCCGTCTCCAGGAAGATGGAGCTATGGTAGACGATTGTCAACAAGGTCAACGCAGTGGGAAACCATCCACGCACAAGAGAGGACATCCAGAAGAGATGGAACAACCTGCGCGGGAAGGTGAGGTCTATGGCATCCAGGCACAACATCACCGTACAAAAGACAGGTGGAGGACCCCCACCTACACCCCCCAACTACACCGACTGGGAGGAGAAGGTACTGGCTATCCTGTACCCAGATGGCCTCACTGGACTCACTGGAGGACTGGACTCGGGTAAGTCAACTACAATACCGTAATAGTCACCACACCTATAATGCATGCAACACCCCAACCCTCTCACTACCACCTGGACCCCATCCCCACCCAGTCCACAACACCCACATCCAATTACCCTGCATGCCCACAATCCCACAAACAGGCCCCCATCCTACCCCCTGTGCACGTTCACCTACCTCTGCATGGATTCCCAGTGGCACTACAGCACCCACAAAGCACTTCCACCCCCACATAAAATGCAAAGATATGTACACGAAAGGACCCTGCATGCCATGACAGGGGAATGAAAGCACAAAATAGGGCAGTGTTGTGCATCCACTTCCGAAAAAGTACATGACACACACATGTCCATTCGGCCCCCACAGGCCCCACCACCCATGCCACCTAGACGGAAAGGCCAAGGAGTGCCAGCACCTCACATAGGGACAGAGGCTCCACTCAGGAGACTGGAGAGGGATGTATGGAAAGTGAGGAATACCTTGGCCGGTCTCATAGTCCTGGACTGTCACCCTCAAGCAGCCCCACCGAGGATACCACTGACAGCCCTACCACCCAACCACCAACATCAGCTCTGGCCAAACAACCCCACACCAGTGTTTCCCGACCACAGACTGGCGGGCCACGTTCACAGATGCCACAGTCTCCACCCAGCAACAGGCAGGATGATAAAGGGCCTAGTGCAAATGGGACTGCCAGACCTGTGCAGGGGACACAGGCACAGGGGAAAAGGGTCAATGGGAGGGCATCAGTGGCCCAGTGGGGTAGCCAAAGGATGGATGATTTCTGAGGTCCTGGGAGCATACAACCATACCCAGGACAGGATGGGCCAGATCCTGGCCACCTTGGAGCACAATCAGAGGCTGCAGATAGCACAACACCAAGAGGCCATGGAGCAATGGAAACAGTTCAATTCCACCATGGCCACCATTGCAGGGGTCCTGCAGCACCACTACCCTAGACATCCTGAGACATCCATCCACCACCACTAGCCAGGACACTGCCCTGCCATCTACATCTGCTGCAGCTACTGGACTGGTGACACTGCCAGAGGACACACAGAAGACCAGAACCCCTAGCCCTGCGGCCCAGCTCCAGTCACTCAAACGTGCCCTCAGACCCAGAAATGCCACTGGAACACCAGCCAAGACCAATGCCACTGATAGGAAGTGACTCGGCCCTGAACTGTCTCCCTTGTGTGCCACTGTGCTCCCTTGTTGACGTGCCACTTTCATCACACCATCTACCAAGGGACACTTGGAACAAAGCCCAGTGCCACCAACAGCTGAGCATATGCACCTGAGTATGGATATGCACCATGAGCCCACTCCCTATCACTGTCCAACAAAATACGTAATTTGTGTCACTTAATAAAAACACCTATGCACTCAAATCGTATGTCCCTCGTCATTATGAGATATAAATTGTGAGTGTGTATGTATTAGCCAGTCAATTTCAAATACATACCTTTATTGCAGGAGGGGATCCAACACACTGTAGTGTCTGAAGTAAGTCACACTGTACACAATATTGGGTTCCCTGGCACATGCCACTTCAGTCTTCAGTTAACAGTGTCAATGATTATAGACACCACATTACCAATTACATGAGTCAGACTGAAACTATGAAGTGAAGACAACAGCATCATTGAACAGTACCTTAGGGGTTACTGGAAGTATAGGCGGATCAGCTGGGTCCTGGAGTTAAGATCTTCCCCCTCTTCTTCCTCACCATCACTCTCATCCCCTCTCTGAGGTTGCAGGGCTGGTTGGACAGCACCCTCCTCTTATAGAAAGGGATAGCTTTTCTCACAGCCAAGTTGTGCAGCATGCAGCAGGCCACCACTATCTTACACACCTTGTCAGAGACATAGCACAAGGATCCCCCAGAGAGATGGAGGCAACAAAATCTAGCCTTCAGGAGAACTTTAGTGCACTCAATCACCCTCCTAGTACGGCCATGGGCCTCATTATAATTCCTCTCTGCATCTGTCCTGGGATTCCTCACAGGTGCCAGGAGCCATTGCAAGTTGGGGTAGCTAGAATCACCTGCACAAGTGGGTGAAACGGGACTCAATGAATTGACTTCACATGCATATTGGCTGGCTGTCAGCTATGTACAGACCCATTGTCACAAACACTCACCTATGAGCCCCTTGTAGTTGTCCCATCAAGTGTGGTACACTGCTGTTTCTCAGGACAATAGAATCATGGACTGAGCCTGGGAACCTGGCATTGACATGTAATATGTACTGGTCAGCAGTACACACCAATTGTATATTCATGGAGAGGAAGTTCTTCCGATTCCTGTACACCTGTTCATTCAGTCTTTGAGGTATGAGAGCTATGTGGGTTTCATCAATGGCGCCAATCGCATATGGGAGGTTGGCAAAGACATAAAATCCAGATTTGATGGCAGGAAGTTCATCCCTTTGGGGGAACTGGACATAAGTCTGCAGATGTTGGACGAATGCATCCAGGAATTTTGACAGGATGAGGCTAAACATTGGATGTGAGACCCCTGCACCCATTCCCACTGTCACCTGAAATGAACCTGTAGCCAAGAAATGGAGTACAGCTAGCACTTGCACTTCAATAGGGATGGCATGCTGATTCTGATTAGCCGGTTTCAGTGCAGGATCCAGTAAAGCACAGAGATCATGGATTGTAGCACAATTGAGTCTGTGGGTGACAATGATGTGACATTCCTCCATAGTTTCCAAATCAACAAGAGGTCTGTACACGGATGGGGCCCTCCCTCACCACATTGGTCTGTACCTATGGGGGAGGAAAGAACACATATTGAGGGCACACATACACCTGCAACACATGATATCACTGTATCAATTTATGTGCGACACGTAGGTAACACACAAAGACGCAAAGTATTAAGTACACTGTCAGGCATATGTATGCAGAGTCAACTCTGTTATAATGACATCCCAGTGTGAACACAATTCCAAAGATGGGTGCATGTGAGGATCATAAACTCATGTCAGCAAGTGAGTAAGGTCGGAGATTAAGAGGCCCTGGATGAGGCCGCTGGCCAGGCTATGATGACGTGGTGGTAGCAAGATGGCAGCCTCCTGCCATTCAGGTATGAGGGAGTGGAAGTGACTTCATTCCACTGGCGATAGTCATCATGGCGGAAGGCGGTGTTCACCCCCATGCATCCAATCATTGGATTACATGGTTGTCAATGGGGAACCTGGCCTATCATGATCGCCACCGGTGGTGATGAAGCACACTGCCGCGGAACGTACGCCATGTCGTCAGACCCTTGACACTTGACTTCTGATTCCCGTGCAGGGCAGTACTCCTCTGCGTGTGCTGCTGTGTCCAGACTCTGGTCCCTGAGATGGCGCGGGTAACAGGGGAACGGGCCCTGGCCTTCACCACGGAGGAGCTGGAGAAGCTGGAGGACGGGGTCCTACCCCTGTATGCCAAGTTGTATGGGCGACCAGAGGAGCAGGTGAGTTGGCATCTGTCATCCTTGGATGTGTGTGATATGGCGGATGCCTGTATGCTTGTGGCTTCGATTTGTGACTGCCTAGCCGTAGACTGTCTGGCATGTACTGTATGTGAGATGATAACATGGCTTTCAAGAATGGCCATTCCATAGGGAATGACATGTCATCTGTATTTGGAGCACACATACGTCTGTTTCTTTGCTCTGTGTGTCCCATGCAGGTCAGCGCCCATCAGAAGAGGGGACTGTGGGAAGCCATCACCAAGGAAGTGTGGATCCTGTGGGTCTACAACCGGTGGAGCACCCACTGCAGGAAGCAGTGGGAGGACCTGAGGCGCTGGGCTAGGAAGACCGGAGAGTCCAGGCTGGGGAAGGCCTCCCAACGAGAAATGGGTGCCCCTCGGACCCTGACCCCCCTGGCGGTGGCCTATCCACATTTGGATCGGTGCTTGAAGGCAGCACAGCAGCCAATGGGGGGGCGTACCAACACTGTTATAATATTTTTGATGGATGTATGTTGGTCCTGTGGCATGTATGCTTTCTAGTGCCAGGCACTTGGACAGGTGTGTTCCTGCAGTCCTGCCCCCTCAAAGACCCAGGGATGGCATGAAGGCATGTGTGGGCGGTCCCAATAGGCCCATGGGGGTTCCTCTTTCTGTCATCTGAGATGCTTTGTGGCCTCATTGACTAGTAAGTGCATAGGCTGGGCATGGTCTCCCATGGGTATAATCAACACAGTTTATCAGGTCCATGTTTTCTGTGGGTAATGTGGTGTATTTGGGGGTAATGGGCACTAGTCAGGGGCATAGTCATGACTAATGTTGTAGGTGCTGTGTGTAGGTGTGTGGATGGAAGTATGTGTGAGCCAGGGATGTACGTATATTCAGGTATTTACAAAGTTCTCCAATGTTTTGTCTCGCCACCCCTGTACTCTTGTGTCCTTTGTGTACATCAGCATCATCTGGCAAGGGAGCAGTGGCACCGGCGAGTGGGGATGCAACAGCTCACAGTTCCAAGGAGGCAGAGTTGGCGGATGCCAATGGGACCAGTGGGTTGTAGGGTGAGGGGAGTACCACAGGGGAGGCAACTACCACTGGCGGTAGTGACCTCCTCTGATGGGAGCTCCCTGGTGGAGGGCGGACCCTACTGGGCACACCCGTTCTATGTCATCTTCTGCTACCACCCATGCCATCACAGCCCTCCCAGTTGCTCCCCAACAGTTGCCCGGTGCCAGTTCACCCAGGAGGGTGGGTATCTCCTTTGCCCCAGGTACCTCATCACCTGCCCCAGGCAGCCCTGCTGCCCTCATGGAGGAGGCTATTGACCTCCTGAGGACCACCTCTGTAGGGCAGACAACCATCATGAATGCCATCCAGGGGCTAGCATCCCAGATGCAGCAATGCAGTGCATACCTGGAAGGCATTCACGGTGCTATGTCTGGCCTACAGAGATCTTTTCAGGCTCTGGCCTCCTCTTTGACGGCAGCCAGTGTCCCTGGTCTTTCCATTACCCCTCCCACCAACTCTACACTTTCCAGCACCCCACTCACTTCACCCATCCCACACACACATATAGAGAGAGCCATGCACATAGATCAACACACAAGAAACACACGGAGAAACAAAAGCACCAAACTTCTCACCACTGGCAGGAACAAACCCAACATATCAAAGCACACACAACAGCATCCACCTCCCCCACTGTGTCAACCTCCCCACCTCCCTGTCTGTCACCTCACCATGCATACCCACATGCACTGCACACTCAGTCACTGCTGCTGCCTCCATTCATGCAGTCACCACAACATATGACACCCAGGCATGCACCCCAGCCAGCACACCTGCACTCACCACAACTAAATTGACCGACAGTTGCGGCACACTCACCAGACCTGCAGACACCCAGCCAACATCCATCTTGTCCCAATGTGTCCACCCCGCCTCCAAAAACACTGAAACATTCACAGACATCCACACCACACACATCCACCACACATCAGCATACTTTACAGGCATCTGCTTCCAGGTCCGGCATATCTACACCTGGTACAGGCACTCTATCAACCTTCACTCTCAGTCCTGCCTCCAAATCCCCCCCAACTTCCCCTAAGAAGCTTTTCCTCTCCCGTATTGACCTGTTTGAACCCACTGGCCCACCCCGTCTCGTCCCTAAACATGCCCATCTCCTTGCCCAGTCCACTCCTTCCTCATGCAAGTTCACCCCAGTCTGCCCTTCCCATTCTCGTGGCCCTTCCCCAGGGAGGAAGAAGCCCCGTGTTGCCCCAGGTCCTTCTGCCACCCCCGGTCCCAGCCCACTCCCCACCTTTCAAGGGTAATCCCAAACCCCCTCCACTTCCCAAACCTAAGCCCAAGTGCCCCCTTCCAGACGTAAGTCCCCACCCCGCCACCCCCTGCCACTCTTCCCTGAGGTGCCTGGCTGCCACTTTATAGTGGAGTACCCTTTGTACATGTGGGAGTCAAGTTCGGCCTATATTGGGCCTTCAGGATTTACACATGGACTGGCTAATGGCCTTATTCTGACAGTATTGTTCTTTGGTGCAAATACAATTGGGGTGCCCAGTAGTGCTGTTGGCACAATATAGTGACGTTCATCGTTTCACTGTGGGGGTGTGGTGTGCACATGTGTGTACTTTGGTGCAGGTCTTTGTTGGCTTGTGTCTGGTAAGTATATCTTGTTATGGTGTGTATAGCTTGTGATGGTGGGAGGCGTTGGGAGTGCATTGCTTGTGTAACTGTGCCCTTTCTTCCCACATGTAATAGGTTGCGGTACTTACCGTTGTCATCTTTGTCAGTGGTCATGGTCATGGAGGTATATAGTAAGGAGCAGCACTGGCATTATTTCCAACTCTCTCTCCATGTCTGTGTCGGCATGTTGTGTGTGCCTCCGGTGAGTGTTTCTTTTTATTTTGTTTGTTTCCACCGCTGAACTACCGGCATTCTTGTGCTTCATTATTTGGTGGTCGGTGGGTCCTTTTCGCTGGCCTGTGGGTAGCCTCCTCCATCCTCGTCGGGACTACAAAGATGGCGGTGTGTGGATGGACCGCTACTTGTTTCTCATGTGCTTCATTATTTGGCTTTCCGGACCGTCAGCATGTTGGCGGTAGTTACCGCCACCGCCGGTGGGGTGGCATTTACCACCATGTTCATAATGAGGGCCAAAGTCGCTTAGGGGCAAAGTGGGAAAAACCATGCAGCAATTGCTACAGTAAGTTTGATGCCTACATGTTATTAACCCAACCCCGTAATCACCATTATTTCCCCCTGTAAAATTATGAGAACCATGAGTATATCCCGGACAGGAAAGTAACAAGAGTCTTCAAAAACCGAAAAAGTGCCTATGACATATAAACACACGAGGACCTATGAGTTGCACCATAAGGTTGTCTATATTACAAAAATCACTAAACCAGAGTTTATCACCTCAAGTAATATAAAACTATTTGTATATATC
This sequence comes from Pleurodeles waltl, assembly GCF_031143425.1. Taxonomy (NCBI): domain Eukaryota; kingdom Metazoa; phylum Chordata; class Amphibia; order Caudata; family Salamandridae; genus Pleurodeles; species Pleurodeles waltl. The sequence continues at coordinate 853,286,431 of NC_090446.1, read as the reverse complement.
TATGGATTTTAAAATAGCCTAGACACAGCCTATTAAGTCTCTGCTGTGAATACAGGTACACAGCAAAGACACAGTGTACCATTAGAAACCATTCATGTAACTTCTGGCAGTTACATTTGGACTTCCAGTCCATCTAAAGTTAAGAGGGTTTGAGATGATACACAAGCTGCAGTGCTTAGCTGAGATAAATACATGGGAATAGTCATGCTAAATATCCTGGGCTACAATATAGTGAAGATGAGTGTAAGTCATATTAATTCCTCAGTTTTCGGCTCAGGCAGTAAGATGATGAAGAAGTGTTAAAGAGATAAAACATTGGCGATGGTGACAATTATGTAAGGTTCACCAACTCATAGGAGAAACATGTAAATACAAAGAAAGAAGTTGTCAGTAAAGTTAAACACATTTTTGTGATGAGAGCAAAAGGAGGGCCATGGAGACCTATCCCTCTGTCACTACAAACTGCCAGCTTAGCCATTTCAGACATCACAAACAGTAAATTATCCAAAGCAAATATGTGGAGATTGAAACAATAAACATAACACAATTTGATTTTCGATTTAAAAAAAAAAAACAATTAGGGGTACTGTTCAAAATGACAATTTTACAGGTGCAGGAAAACACCTCTCTTATGCATAAGTTTTATGTGGCATTATTTGGAGGTGCTTGGGAATGGCCCTTAAGGCAGGGTTATCCCAAATATTGTGCCTTCCTCCGTCTCTTTTTCTGACCCTGTTTTTGTTGGCTTAAGAACCAGTGCTAAAGTGCATGCGCTCTCTTCTCTAAACATTGTTTTACACCTGTTTAACATATTGAATGTACTTCTAAGTCCCTTGTAAAGTGGTATACCATATACCCAGATCCTGTAAATTAAATGCTACTAGTGGGCCTGCAGCACTGATTGTACCACCCACTTCCATAGCCCTTAAACATGTCCCAGGCCTGCAACTGCAGAACCTGTGTGTGCAGTTTCACTGCCTCTTCACCTTGGCATTTGAAACCCCTTGCCAAGCTTAAACTCCCCTTTTATTACACATAAGCCACCCCTAAGATTGGACCTGGGTGGCCCATATGTTTGGGTACTATGTAAGTAAAAGATAGGACATGTACTATGCAGCAGTTTGACGACTATACATTGCCTGTATTCCAACAGAGCCTGAAGATGACACAGTGACCCAACTGCATGGAAAAGATCAAGACATCGTGCTCTCTATGTCGATGCTTTGCTTCATTTACGCTACTTTTTCAGTGGACCCTGAATTGGTTCTGAAGCCAGCCTACCCTCCATCGCGGTTAGCCTGAACTTTGGATTTGCATCAGTCCCTCATGGCCAGAAGTAACCTTTTGCCGCTAATGATTTCCAAGCACTATTTGTAGGTTATTCTTTAAGATTTCATATTTCAACTTCTACTTATTGGATTTTTGTTGTTATGTCTTATTTTATTCAGCTAACTATTACCTATTTACTTCTATCTAAACCAGTGTGAAGTATTTTTGTATTGTTTTCATTGTGCTACTGTGTGTGTGTGTTGCACAAATACTATACACATTGTCTCTTCATTTAAGCCTGCCTGCTCTGTGCCAAGCTACTAGAGGGTGAGCACATGTTAATTTAAAGTGAACATCTGCCTTACCCTGATTAGAGTGGTGGTTCCTGATTGTACAGGGTGCATACTGTGAAAAAAACAGAACCTACATTTCTAGCAGAGGGCAACTTCAACATAAAGATAGGGAGAATGACTTCTCTCAGAGCTCAGCCCCAGAGGATTACTGGATGACTCAGCCACACCCTTATGAGATTTCTTGCCAGATCTAGGTCTAACATAGCAGTATTTTAACAAGGGAGAACCAAGGATCACTGGAACCTGGGGTAATACCAATATCAAGGAAACAATGGTCCTAGATAACAGTACTTTTAACACAATGAGTCAAATGGCAATTCTAATTATTCACAGACATTTTTGACAAACAATTTCAACACAAATTGCAGCGCAGTCAAAGTTGGTGCAAGTGAATATTGGTGAAAGATAAGCGTGCTCAGTTCTATCTTTTGATGTGATAAACTCAAGTGATAAAGCATGATCAACAAGTGTTTCAACAAGAACAAGAATAGCACGACCCATCAAAGAAAATTCTCAACAAGCAAGTAGGGTCTGTGTTTTAAGGTTTAATGTATTTCAATCCTAATATAACTGACAAGATCATCATCAGGACTCAGGAGGATGCAAGTGCTTGAGAGCGCAATACTGAAGGGTAAAAGGTGTGCTAAAGAAAGACATGGTGATCTGTGGTACTAGGCTTCATTAGAGGTATGGCCAGGAATTACCTGACTGGGTAATATGCTAGTGAGACATAGGGAGGTTCCAATCAGCTGGCAATATAAGGTGCATGTGGCATGTAGTGCACGGATCATCGAAATTCTGTACTAGGTACTTTCATGGGGTTTGAATCAGCCTATAAGTAAGGGTGCACATGATACGAGGGTCACTTAGGTCTAACTACACTCACAGCCTCTTTGAGAACCACGGGCACAACAATTCCACCTTGCAACTATAACTATCAGAATAAACCCAAAAAGCTCAATGCACTAGAAGAATGAATGCATTCATTATTTAAACTAGGTAAACCAAATTGCTTTGTAAATAAATAACTGTAGACCATGAATCTTAGTGAGCCCTTCTTACATTCATTAATTTCTACATTCCTGCTGCTGCTGTCACTGCAGAAGCATGCTCATGCTTGCAAGGGATGTCTCCATGCCTTCCCCTAGCGTGCTGGGAGGATGGGCATAATTAAGTCCTGCTGAGATTCTGAAGCCCATGTCAGGGGCCGCTTGGCATATGCCAGGTCAAACAGGCACCCATGTGGCAGAAGTCAGACGTATGACCCCACACACCCACATGTTGTTCTTTTCATTTCCACCATATACATCTTCTGATGGAACATCTAATGCTTCCCCTTGCCTGAAATAAGTTTCCATGAAAATGTCCATGATCCACCCAAAGGATTCTAGGATAACTCTTCAGCAAACTGTTGAACTAATACAGAGTGCAATTTGTTGCTCCAGAAAAGGATGGGTGTGACTACAACATTATGTAAGTGTCATTCTCCTGTACTCCTACCAAGTCTTTGCAGCTTAATAATAATAAAGCAAGGACATAATAAAAGATGTGTTAGATTCCCTGGTGAGGGAAAAACTGCCCATTTTTCCCCCCCATTGTAGCACTGCTAGCTCCATGGGCTAACATAGGAAGACTTTATTAAACCTTCATAAAGTCCATCTTTTGATAAGAGTCAGCTAAAATATCATTCAAGGTGTCAAATTAATAGTTACAATACATTCAACAACTTGCCAAGGGTAGGTGTATTATAGCTATTATGGAAAAGTCGTTCTAGAACTGTTTTCTTAAAGTTAACTAAAATCAGCCCTGTGGTAGCTTCACCTGATTGGCCAGCCATTGACAGGCTAAGCCAAGCTGCCTTAATGAGGTGTGAAGTGGCCTGGGCTGAGAAAAAGGAAACATCTGGTGGGAGGACATCTACAGCAGCAGACTCCAGAGCAGGAAGGGTGCTGGGTAGCCAAAATGGTCTTCAAAGGGGGAATGATGGTTGGGAAGGAAACCAGACCTCCCTCATTTCATGCACCCCAGCCAGGTGGGAGCCTTTATAATTAGATTGGGAGAGGGGCTGGCAGGGGAGTGTAGGGGAAAGTTATCCACACCAGTGAATGGGCTCAGCCAGATCTGACCCTCCAAGAGAGAGTTTCTCTACTTTGGATTCTTGTGGGACAGTGCTTTCTAGCACAAAAATATGCCACACTTCCCAGAAAGCGGTAATTGCAGAGGGTAGCATCCAGTACCCCATTGGTCTACTGCTTGCCAGCCCAGAAACCTGGATAAATGTGGGAGAGCTGCCCAGCAACTCAGATCCCTGCTGGAAGAAATCAAAAGAAGGACTGCTCTGCTAAATCCCTCGTCTGCACCAAGAGAGACTGCATTCCGAATGTCTGCACCTGCTGCACACTGTGAGCTTCACCACATAAAGGATTTTGCCTTGCTTCAAAAGATTCAGGAGTGGACTTCCTGTAAGCAACAGGTATAAAGGAGCTACCAAGAGTCCCCAGGAAGAGCTAAGCTGACCAGAGTGCACGGGACATTTAAGGATTTGACCAGGTGCATTGTGGGAGTTGTAGTTCCAAATCCCATGGAGCAACTCGGAGCTCCTGGAAGGTTGGATTGTGGAGACTTTAAGACCCAAAAAGGACCTTCAAGAGAAAGATCCAGAAGTTTAAAATCATTTGTAGAAATGTTGTCAAAAAGCTCTGTAAGTGGACCAGCCCGTCATCGAGAGTCAAGCCGGTGACATCAAACCGCGACCCCACCTGTATGTCAGGTTTGCCCCGCTGAAGCTCCAAGGCTTTTCATCATTAAAGAGCCTTCCAGGACTTGACTGAAGAATCTCGTTGCGCCACGCCACAGTTGTCAAGCTGCAAGGCAGCCTGAGGATGTGACCCGCTCGACTTCGAGTGAAAAAGATCTGCACAAGTGACTAAGGCCCTCATTACAACCCTGGCGGTCGGTGGTAAAGCGGCAGTAAAACCGCCAACAGGCCAGTGGAAAAGAAATGGAATCACGACCATGGTGGAAACCGCCAACATAGACAGCCACTTAAACACTCCGACCGCCACAGCGGTACAAACAAACACCGCAGTGGTAACCGCCAACAGACAGACGGAAGACAATGTACCGCCCACAGTATTACAGGCCGATCCGCCACCTTTTCCGGGGCGGATTCACCGCGAACAAAAACACAGCGGAAACAGGACTTGGAAGGAAAAATGCTCAGCTCTACACACCCCACAAGGAACCAGGACGCCATGGAGCCAGAACTCCATATTCTATCTGCCTTTGTCTTCCTGCTCCTCTACCAGGAGCACGAATGCCGGCGGCGAAGACCGCAGTGAGTACTACACCTACGACACAGGGGAGGGGGGAGGAAAAAGAGAGTGACACACACGCAACACCCCCACCCCTACCCTCACCAACTACAACACACACACAAATACATGTTGATACATTACATTTACACCCCCCAACCTCCCCGGAAGAATGCAAAGACAAAAGGAAATGATTGTAATGATTGTAATCAATTAAAATCCAGTACTCAAAAATATATATACATTATTAACAAATATATACACCAAGAATACAAGTCCAGGTACTGCACCATTTATAGTCCGTGGACCACTGGGCCCAAAATGCATGGGCGAAGCCCACACAAGATACCCGATCAAAATGGAGAGAACACTGCAGGGGCATCAGATAGAAATACAACAGGTACCTCAGGGGGAAGGGAAGAGGGGGCACCTCAGCCGGATTAGTGCACGACGCCAGATCCACGAGTCAGTGCCCACTGCTGTATCCTGGGAAGTGCAAAGCCACAGTCTCTCAAGTCTCTCCAGTGGGTGGTTTGCCCACTGTATTATCCTGCGGAGTGCAAAGCCACAGTCTCTCAAGTCTTTACAGTGGGTGGTTTACCCACTGCTTTATCCTGCTGAGTGGCGGCGGTGTCCTTGGTGGCGGTGTCCTTGGCAGCGGTGCTGGTGGCGGCGGTGTTCTGGGAAGCGGTGCTGCTGGCGGCGGTGTCCTTGGCAGCAGTGCTGGTGGCGGCGGTGTCCCTGGCAGAGGTGCTGATGGCGGCGTTGTCCTGGGAAGCGGTGCTGCTGGCGGCGGTGTCCTTGGTGCAGGTTGTCGGCGACTTCCCTTTCTTTCTGTGCCCCTTCACCACCTTGGATGGTGGCACAGCTGTCTTCCCACTTCCAGCTGTAGTCCTGCGAGAGCCCTGGGTGGCAGGTGTTTTGCCCTTTTCCCTCTGGGCAGTGGCCAACTTCTTATGCTTCTGAGTTGGGGGACTGTCCGTGGTCTGGCTCCTTGGCACACTGGCTGCCCTGCTGCTTGGTGCATTCCATAAGCCGGTTACCGCTGATGTGATAGCTGAGGTGCTGGGTTGGGACCTGGAAAGGCGTGCCCTAGAGGACTGAAAGGGTGAGGGAGGTGAGGGGAAGAGGTCAAGGTTGGACAGGAAAGGTTTTTTAGACACACTGGGACGGGTAGATGGAGGGTGTTTGGGAGTGGACGGAGAGGTAGTGGTTGTAGGAGGTGTCCGTTTGCTGACTTTGGGTGAAGGTGCATGGGCTGGAGGCTGTTGTGAGGTGGATGGCTGTTGGGTGGGTGTGTGGCTGCCTTTGTGTACTTTGGGAGGTGGGCTCACAGACACACTGGGGAGGACACAGGGGATGTGTGAATGGTAGTGGGGGTGGTGAGTGCACGTGAGCAGTGTGTGGTGATGGGTGTGCTGATGATGGACGTAGTGGATGAAGATGTAGTGCATGCAGGTGTAAGTGGAGACGTGACAGGGAGGGAGGAGGGAGACGAGGAGGAGGGGGACACAGTGGAGGCAGTGGATGTTGCTATGTATGCATGGGTATGATGCTTGTGTGAGTGCCTGTGGGATGTGTGGTGCTTATGTTTGCCTGAGCTTCCCTTGTGTGTTGAGCTGTGTGCATGCTGGTCTGAAGGTGTGCTTGGGATAGGCTGAGGTACAGGGGTTTGGGTCTGGGTGGAGGAAGTTGGAGGGGGGAGGCTGGACACAGGGACAATGGCTGCCATCAGTGCTGAGGCCAGAGTCTGAAAAGCTCGCTGTTGGGCTGCCTGACCAGAATGAATGCCCTCCAGTTATGCATTTGTCTGTTGCAACTGCCTCTATACACCCTGGATGGCATTCAGAATGGTAGACTGCCCAACAGTGAGGGATCTGAGGAGGTCAATGGCCTCCTCACTGAGGGCAGCAGGGCTGACTGGGGCAGGGGTTGAGGCGCCTGGGGCGAAGGAGATGCCCACCCTCCTGGGTGAGCGGGCACGGGACACACACTGAGGGGCTGCTGGGAGGGCGGTGCTGGTAGGGGGCTGTACCTGTAAATGCGGGGGGCACAGAGGGGCCCACTACCGCAAGGGAGCTCCCGTTAGAGGAGGAGTCTGTGTCGCTGGTCTCAGCTTCTGTCCCCGCCGTGGAGCTCCCCTCACCCTCCGTCCCACTGGTGCCTTCCAATGTCTCGCCCTCCAGGGCCAGGTGGGATGCAGCTCCCTCCTGCTCTGGTGCCACTGCTCCTCCGCCTGATGATGCTATTGCACACAAGAACAGGGAGACCAAAAAAAGGGGGGTAGACAGAAGGAAGACATGTTGAGTGCAGCAATACCGCTACCGTTGGCTGACAACACAGACACAGAAGCCCTCTGCACTACGCCATGCACTTAGAGTTCCCTAATTAATCACAGGGATATGGGGTACAAGGCCTATGCCCGATTGCTGCACACATGGAAGTCACACGAGCCTGACTAGGTGTAGTTGGCTCTGAACACTGGTGGGGAGGGATGTCACATGGCCTGCCTTACAAAGGGACCTTGCATACTAAACTCGCCTTGGCCTATGGGAAACCCACAGCCCACCTCCCCCACCCAAACACATTGTAATGCACGCAGAGTCAGCTGAATGAGAGTGTACTCACCCCCCTTGTGGCTGCTGTGATGCCCTCAAGCGCTCATCCAACTCCGGATACGCCACCGCCAGGATCCGGAACATCAGGGGGGGTCATGGTGTGACGGGCACCCCTCCCACGTTGGGAAGCTATCCCCAGCTAGGCCTCCGCCGTCTTCTTGTTCCAGCGGCAAATGTCCTCCCATCTTTTCCAGCAGTGGGTGCTCCGTCTGTGATGGACCCCCAGGGTCCGGACTTCCTTGGCGATGGCACGCCAAATATCCTTTTTCTGGTGGGCGCTAACCTACAGGAATAGTACAGGGGAAAAGGAGAAGATATAACCATCCGGACCGTCACAGTCATTGGCCTGCGTTCTTACCCTTGCCATGACGCACATGCACTCACCGTCGTTTCATGCACTCCTCATTCCCCCCCACTATCTTCCATCCACACCACTCCACACAGGCATTGCCCATACAGCATGCTCACAGTGTACTTACCTGTTTGTCTGGAGGACCGTAGAGTAGCGTGTACTGGGAGAGGACCCCATCCACTAGTTTCTCCAACTCCTCCGTGGTGAAGGCAGGGGCCCTTTCCCCAGACACATGAGCCATTGTGTCTTCCAGACTGAGGTCACAGCAGCACTTGCAGTGTAGGTCCTCTCCTGTCGAAGATCAGGTATCAAGTGAGTGAACAGAGAGAAAATGGCGGCCACGTCCGCGGCGGTGCTTACTGTCACCGCCGGTGTAAATCGTCATTGGCTCCTGGGACCCATGGGGTCCAATGTTAACCAATGCAGGATAGCGCTACGGTCTTCGACTGCCTGCCGCGACGGTGTCCAACGCCAGCGCAGTTACCTCATATCCCCTTGTCCCAACTTACAGGTCAGTCAGCCGCCATTTCAGGGGGCCACATGGCATTATTTTTAAATGCATCACACATATCTAGGCCTTGCATACACATTAAGACAGGGACATAGCGGATTGAAAAATGTGTGCAATAAAGTTGTGTTTTCGTAACTCAGTGTTGGCTGACCCTCTGCTTACTGTTCTCCTCCATAGAGCACATCCGCTGGGGCAGGTGAGGAGATGGTGGCATCCTCCGGTGTACAGACCGCTGGTGGACCTGTCGATAATGGAAGAGTGACATGTAATTGTCACCTACAGACTGGACCGTGCCACAATCCAGGAACCCAGTTGGAGTCGGACCTGATGTCAGCTATCCGCCATTCCACAGGTATCCCCCCCTTTAGTGCAGGTGCTGTCAGTACTCCATTTCCTGGCAAGTTGGGTTTTTCAGACGACAGTGGCCATAGCATCAGGGATGTTCCAGCCTATGTTCTCCAACGTGTTGTCCAGAGTGTTGTCTTCCCTGCTGAAACACATGCGCAGCTACATGGTTTTCCCTCAGGTGGAGGATTTGCCTACAGTGAAAGGTGACTTCTATGCCCTGGGACATATCCCCAACATCATTGGAGCCATTGAAGGGACACATGTGGCCTTGGTCCCCCCGCAGGAGTGAACAGGTGTACAGAAACCGGAAGAGTTACCATTCAATGAATTTGCAGATGGTGTGTTTGGCCGACCAGTACATCTCCCATGTGAATGCCAAGTTTCCGGGCTCATTGCATGACACTTACATTCTGAGGAATATCAGCATCCCTTATGTGATGGGGCAACTCCAGAGGCACTGTGTGTGGCTATTAGGTGAGGTCATGGACCCTATACATTGTGACTAGGTGTCTGGATCTGGGGTTGTCCCTAAGGGTTAGTGTGTGTCTCACAGTTGTCCCTCGACATTTGCAGGTGACTCTGTTTACCCCAATATGTAATGGCTACTGACCCCAGTGAGAAATCCCAGGACAAGGGCAGAGGAACGCTACAATGAGGCCCATGGGCAAACTAGGAGGGTTATAGAGAGGACCTTCGGCCTCCTGAAGGCCAGGTTCAGGTGCCTCCATATGACAGGTGGTTCCCTATTCTACTCACCAAAGAAGGTGTGCCAGATCATCGTGGCCTGCTGTATGCTTCACAACTTGGCTTTGCAACGACAGGTGGCTTTTCTGCTGGAGGATGGTCCAGATGGAGGTCTTGTGGAGCTGTGGAGCCTGTGGACAGTGAAGACGAGGAAGCAGAAGAAGAGGATATTGACAACAGAAACACGGTGATCCATCAAGTGAGACACAGGTAAGAAGACATCACTGCCTGCTACATCTACACTTGTTCTACCTCTCATCTGTCTGTCACTTTCACCCAGTGTATGGACCCTGAGTTGTCACTTTGCCTTTCAATTTCACAGATGTGGGTCCCACTGTGTGACAACTGCTTTGTTTCCTCATGGACTAGAGCTGTGTGACATACGTATGTTGACAATACAATGGATATTGCATTTTTCCTCAGTTATTGAAAATACACATTTTCGATAACACAGACTGACTCCAGATAGTATTGTGATTTAAGGGTGTTTATTTAAGTGCTAAATAGTGGATTGGGTTGTAAAATGGTCCTGGGGGATGGTCGAGGAATGTCCATGGCAGAGGCTATTCTATTAGTCTCACAGCTGCATTGTCCAAAGGGGCATAGGAAGTGGAGCTGGGGCAGTTGATGGATGGACAGGGTGACAAAGTGGGACAAAAGGATGACAATCAGGGTGGTCTCATTTCTTGGCAGGGGTCTTGGCATTGTTCTCTGTCTTTGTCCTGGATCTCAGGGACCGCTTGCGGGGTGGTTCTCCATCTGCAGGGGGAGGGGTGCTGGTGTCATGGTCCTGTGGAAGTGCCTCCTGTCCACTAGCGCCGGCGGAGGTGGTGGGCAGTTCATCGTCCAGGCTAGTGTCAGGGCCCCCTTGTTGTGACACAGTGTCCCTCTTGGTGTTGGCGAGTTCCTTCAGCACCCCTACAATGGTGCCCAGGGTAGGAATGATGGATTTGAGTTCCTCACTGAACCCCAAATAGTGTTCCTCCTGCAGCCGCTGGGTCTCCTGAAACTTGGCCAGTACTGTTGCCATCGTCTCCTGGGAATGGTGGTAGGCTCCCATGATGTTTGAGAGGGCCTCGTGGAGAGTGAGTTCCCTGGGCATGTCCTCCCCCTGTCGCACAGCAGCCCTCCCAGTTCCCCTGTGTTCCTGGGCCTCTGTCCCCTGAACCGTGTGCCCACTGCCACTGCCCCCAGGTCCCTGCTGTTGTTGGGGTGGTGGGTTAGCCTGGGTTCCCTGTAGTGGTGGACACACTGCTGATTGACGTGTCCTGTGGACAGAGGTATGGGCCCGCTGGGTGGGTGCTGTGCTGGTGTTTCCAGAGGGGGCAGGCTCTGTTGTGGCTTGTGCCAGTGTGAGGGGAACCGACTGTCCCGAGGTCCCAAATGGGCCAGGCTGGTCATCTAGATCCATTTGGCCAGAGCTGCTGACATCACTGTGGGCCTCTTCTGTGGGGGGAGTGGACATGTCTGGAACCTCCTGTCTGGTGACGTTGGGTAGGGGTCCTGCAGGGGTGTAAAGGCATAATTATTGCATCTGTGTGTGCCATAGTGTGCAATGGGTGGGTGACCCTGTACCCCAGTGCTTGCATTCTTGTGTAGGACCTTGTGTGATAATTGTTTAGGGGTGTGTGTTGGTATGTGCAGTTGCCATGCATTGGTAATGGGTGTCCATGCTTTGTTGTTTTATGCAGGGCTTGGTGTTGGGATGGGTGGGTTGTGATAGTGGGACATATGTGAGGAGTTAGAGTGATGGGGGTGAGGGCGTGGGTGGGGTTATGTGATGGCATGCATTTAGGGTAGGGGATGAAGTCGTTAAAGATGTAACTTGCCAGAGTCCATTCCTCCAGCTACTCCTGCAAGGCCCTCAGGATGCAGTATAGCCTAGACCTGCTTCTCCCATGTTGTTAGATGTGGGGGAGGAGGTGGGGGTCCGCCACCAGTCCTCTGAACCGCAATGTGGTGACTTGAGACCACAGAATGCACCTTCCCCCATAGGTCGTTCCACCTCTTCCTGATGTCATCCCTGGTTCTTGGGTGCTGTCCCACTGCGTTGACCCTGTCCACGATTCTGCACCATAACTCCATCTTTTAGCAATGGAGGTGTGCTGCACCTGTGATCTGAATAGCTGTAGCTCTACCCGGATGATTTTCTCCACCATGACCCTGAGCTCCTCCTCAGAAAACCTGGGGTCTCTTTGCGGTGCCATAGGGTGGTGTGGGTGATGTGTAAGGTGGTGTGTGTTGTGATGTGTGGGGTGATGTTTAGGGGAGTGTGGTGTTTTGTGCGTTGATGTGTATGTGTGATGGTGTTGTGTGCCTCTGTGTGGTGGGGTTGTCTATGCTGTGCTGTCTCTCTGGCCTTCGTCTAAATTTCTGGTCGTAAGGGTTTGTGGGTGATGTGGGTGTGTGTTTTATATTGTATTGGATGTGTGGGAGTGGTGTGTGTATGTGTATCTGGTGTGTATTTCGATTTGTCCAATGTGGTACTGTTTTGTAAATGTGTGTGTATTTTGAGAGTGGCGGTATGTACCACCAATGGAATACCGCGGTTGTAAGACCGTCGCGTGGATTTGTGGGTCATGATAGTGTAGGCGTATTCCTGTTGGTGTGACGGTGGAGGTTTTGTTATCGTCACTTTATCACTGACCTTTGGTGTGGCGGACTTGTGTGGGTGTTTGGATTTTGGCGGATTCCGAGCTGTGGGTCATAATAGCTGTGGCGGAATTCCACGGCCGCGGCGGTGTGTTCGCGGTCTTCTACACAGTGGTAAGCATCTTGTCCCGCCAATGTTGTAATGACCCCCTAAGTGTGTTCGACCTCAAACTTTGACTTTGATCTTCTTAGCTGCGACTAGAGAGCCACAGTTGGCAATTTTTACTTTTTGGTGCTAGAAAGCGCATTTTTACATTTAAGGCCTCATTACGACTTTGGCGGTCTGGCGGTAAGACTGCCGCAGTGGCGGGCGCCAAAAGAACCCCATCTTTGTGGTGATCCGACTGCCATATTAAGAGTCACACAGAGAATTCTGCCAAAAAACAGCCAAATTTCTGAAATGCCAGGACACTGGAGGATGAAAAAGTAGTGGTTCCACCACCAGCACAGCCAGCCTGACAAAAAAACACCAATCATATTATGATCCACAAATCAAGAGAGGGGTTCTTCCATGGCGGGAAACAATTAGCGGTGCGAACCGTGGTGGTCTGAACTCACATCCGTCCGAACACCACACCACATTGGATAGTTTGAATATCCCACACCTGACACATATCCACACACCTGACACACCTACACACAGAACTATATAAGACACCCCTACACACCCCACAATCCTTTGCAACCAGAACACCATACACAGCCAGAGACAAGCAAAAAAATAAAGATATAGCAAAATAAACAATAGGCACCCATACACATTTCACTCTGCACTCATCCCACACCTGTACAACATACAAAACACACAATTTACTATCCCACACATCAAAAAACAGCCATCACACACTCACATCACAACATCCACACCTCATAACTGTAAATCATTTCTCCCCATTTTTCACCACCTCACAGTCTCTTCCACCACTACCATGTCCCCACAAAAACATCCACGTTTCACTGATGATAAGTTGAGGGTCATGGTGGAGGAAATTGTCAGTGTAGAGCCATACCTTTTTCGAGCACAGGTCCAGCAAACATCAATCACCAGGAAAATGGAGTTCTGGCAAAGTACAGTCGACAGGGTGAATTCAGTAGGTAGCTACCCACACACAAGGGCTGACATCAGGAAGAGGTGAAATGACTTCAGGGAGATGGTACCTTCCAAGGCCTCCAGGCACCAGCTTGTGGTCCTCAAGACTGGCAGTGGAGCCCCACCTCCTCCCCCTACTTTCACATCATGGGAGGAGAAGGTCTTCCTGCATCCTGAGAACCTGACAGGGATACCTAGGGAGTGGAATCTGGTAAATCACAACACCAATAATGCCACCAAAATGTTTTGTTTTGCATGATCACTGATCACCTTTCCCCATGTAGGTGACCAAACCACTCACCACTCCTGTTTTCAAATGTTTATTACCCCTCTCTGGCATGCCACATATCAATTGAACTCACCTGGGGGCACTGCCTGTGTATGGCATATGAAGGACGGGACTGACAGCACTAGAACTCCCAGCAGGCACTGTTCCACCTGCATGAAAACAAGAACAGTGTACTACATTTTCAAATGTCTTGCATGTAAAACTAACAAAACAATGTAACCCCTCCTGAATGCGCCACTGTTGAACAGGCATGGAAATTGCAGAAATATTATGGCCCACTACCAGTACCATTTCAAGCAAAACACAGCTACAGCTGTGTCTCCTGCCAAACTGGCCTTTGAGAAAACCTTTCTAACAATGTCATATACGTACCTCATTGGAAATATTATATGGCAAACAGGATGCACTTACATGACATGCATACAGAGGCCCAGGTAAATTGGTAACTCCTATACTGTTTGCCAGCTCTGTCACCACTGTGGATCGTCCAGCTGTTAGTGAAATCAATGATGCCATACACCTTACCAGAAGAGAAATGTACAATGCCATATCTTCACTCAGACAAGATATGAGGGTATCAACATTCATCTAGACTCCAACATGCTCCAGGAGCTTGGAGCATGGGGTATGCAATTGTGAATCTCTGCGTCCCACATTGCTCCAACCTAGATTTGGAAGCAACAGTCATTGTCATATTAGGGGATTATGTAAAGGCATTGTATGCATGTCACACAGCATGTCTAGTTGTCAAAGTTAAACCCCACTTGTTGCATCACTTACAACAACTGTGTTTTCCACTCATCCTACAGGGCACCTTGCCATTCACACCATAGAGAGGAAACCAGAGACTTACACTGACCCTCTGGATAAATGACGCAGTGAGGACAACACCCCTGGATGTTTGGACACTGAGAAAGAAGCTGGCCCATAAGGGGCACCTGGTTAGTCAACAACTGTCAGCCTCACCCTGCCCACATCAACGCCTCCTAGCCCTGTTGCATCCACATCAAAGGCAACCATTCACCCACAAACCTGTGTCCCGAGGACAGTGTCTTCCATTGTGTGCCCCCCAGTATAGGTACCTGAGTATCCTGTTGTCATCCCTGACAAAGATTGTACTGCCACCAGTGGGCTCACTGTGCCAGGGGCACACGTACGTCTGGGTAGGGTGTGTGGGAGGGATGGTGTGGGCCAAAGGATGGGAGATCCAAGGGATACAACTGACCAGGACACTAGCTCCCAAGTCCTGGGAGCCTATCAGTATTCCCAAGGCATGATGGGCCAGATACTGACCATGACTGGTCAGTGGCAGGCCTAAAATGCCTTCCTGGCTTCCATTGCTGGGGTGCCGAGGGACATTAATACCACCCTGAGTAGGTTTTGTACCCAATATCAGACCCTTTCCACTAACAATGAAACATCAGGCCCTTCTACATCTGTGGCTGCTAGCGGAATGGAGGCCCTGGCTGGGGGAGGGAATGCCTCAGACACCCCACCCTCTGTAGCAGAAGAACCCCCACAAGCATGGACATCCACTCAGACATTACAGAGGAGCAGATGCCAAGACCAAACCCACTGCCAGGAAGTGAACTTCTACCGATTGTTTCTCCTTGTGTGTCACAGATACTACCTGTTGACTGTTCTGGAACATTATCTTTGATTCTCATTACTCATTTTGCTATGCACTCCCCAATGAATACCACTTAAACACAGATCATGTGTTAGTGTCATTCATCAGCCATATACACCTGTCATGTATGACAACTCTTGTACCAAATTGTTCAATTCTATTGAAAAACCTTTGTCATGGTCCTTACACATGCACTGTAGAAGCAGTATACATACTGCATTGAGAATGTTTCATTTACATGACACAAATCACCTGCAATGTACATTCTCTCATCTTTTATTTGGAGAATGCCAATTACCACATAGTGAAGTACTGCTTCTAACTTGTGTGTTTCAGTATAGGTGTCATACATTACCAATACACAGATTTGTGAAGTTAGGGACATGTCAGCCTTTCACTATCCCAGGAAGCAAACCGATTGCTTCAATGTATTATGCGCTTAAGCCTTATCACATACCCAAACCATAGTTTCCAAATGTCCATACCCACTAAAAAGACAAGGTCAGTACTTATGTCCCCAGTCATTGAACCTTCTACTTACCATGGTCAATTATCTTTGGGCTTGACACTCACCTATGTCAGTCTTCAGACACATGCACATTAGTCTGCAAAGTGGAAACACACTGACAGCAATGTACAAGTTAGTTCACATACAAGACTAACCAGTATGATGTTAGAGCGTATGGATACCACATTATGACAAGTGTCAGAGACATATGAACAGACACATTGCACCATTGTCTCCACCTCCAATACCAAAGAGGTCTTCAGTGTAGAAAAGGATACAACCATCCCAATGTCATGACAGTCTGGGCATAGAACTCACAGACCACAGATCTCATGCCAGACAGTACCTGGTTTAATCCATGTGAACTTCACATGCCAGTCTGCAAATCCCATCTGCCTGTGACACTGTCTGATATTGCCAAATGAGGATGAACAGTAAATCTGCAATTTGTAGTTGACAAGCAATAGTTGTAGTCTACATTGATAAGTGTACATTACACCGGCAAATCCTATGTACAAATCAAATCAAATCAAATCATTAACATTTATAAAGCGCGCTTCTCACCCGTGCGGGTCTCAAGGCGCTAGGGGAAAGGGGGGGGTTACTGCTGCTCGAAAAGCCATGTTTTTAGGAGTCTCCGGAATGCGGAGTGGTCCTGGGTGGTCCTGAGGCTGGTGGGGAGGGAGTTCCAGGTCTTGGCTGCCAGGAAGGAGAAAGACCTCCCACCCGCCGTGGAGCGGCGGATGCGAGGGACGGCAGCGAGCGCGAGGCTAGAGGAACGGAGGAGGCGGGTGGGGACGTAGAAGCTGAGGCGTCG
The DNA here is from genome assembly GCF_031143425.1 of Pleurodeles waltl. Classification (NCBI taxonomy): domain Eukaryota; kingdom Metazoa; phylum Chordata; class Amphibia; order Caudata; family Salamandridae; genus Pleurodeles; species Pleurodeles waltl. The sequence goes on along the minus strand of NC_090446.1, from coordinate 853,269,936 downwards.
GTTGAGGTATTCCGGTCCCTTGTTGTGGAGGGCTTTGTGTGCGTGGGTGAGAAGTCGAAAGGTGATCCTTTTGCTGACTGGGAGCCAATGCAGGTGTCTCAGGTGTGCGGAGATGTGGCTGTTGCAGGGTACGTCGAGGATGAGGCGGGCCGAGGCGTTTTGAATGCGTTGCAGGCGATTTTGGAGTTTGGTGGTGGTCCCAGCGTAGAGGGTGTTGCCGTAGTCCAGGCGGCTCGTGACGAGGGCGTGGGTCACGGTTTTTCTAGTGTCGGTGGGGATCCAGCGGAAGATCTTGCGGAGCATGCGGAGGGTGAGGAAGCAGGCGGAGGACACGGCATTGACTTGCTTGGTCATGGTGAGAAGGGGGTCCAAGATGAAGCCGAGGTTGCGGGCGTGGTCTGTAGGGGTCGGTGCGGTGCCGAGGGCCGTGGGCCACCAGGAGTCGTCCCAGGCGGATGGGGTGTTGCCGAGGATGAGGACTTCCGTTTTGTCAGAGTTCAGCTTTAGGCGGCTGAGCCTCATCCAATCTGCGACGTCCTTCATACCCTCTTGTAGGTTGGTCTTGGCGCTGGCGGGGTCCTTGGTGAGGGAGAGTATAAGTTGGGTGTCGTCGGCGTAGGAGGTGATGATGATGTTGTGCTTGCGTACGATGTCGGCGAGGGGGCTCATGTAGACATTGAAGAGTGTCGGGCTGAGCGATGAGCCTTGAGGTACGCTGCAGATGATCTCGGTGGGGTCTGAGCGAAACGGTGGGAGGTAAACTCTTTGGGAACGGTTTGAGAGGAAGGAGGCGATCCAGTCCAAGGCCTGGCCTTGGATCCCGGTGGAGCGGAGGCGGGTGATTAGGGTGCAGTGACAGACGGTGTCGAAGGCCGCCGAGAGGTCGAGGAGGATGAGGGCGACTGTTTCACCGTTGTCCATCAGGGTTCTGATGTCGTCTGTGACTGAGATGAGGGCGGTTTCCGTGCTGTGGTTGGTTCGGAATCCGGTTTGTGAAGGGTCGAGCAGGTTGTTGTTTTCCAGGAAGGTGGTCAGCTGTTTGTTGACGGTCTTCTCTATTACCTTGGCAGGGAAAGGCAGGAGAGAGATGGGGCGGAAGTTTTTCAGGTCACTCGGGTCAGCCGTAGGTTTCTTTAGGAGGGCGTTGACTTCGGCGTGTTTCCAGCATTTGGGGAAGGTAGCAGAAGAAAAAGAAGAGTTGATGACGGCCTGGAGGTGCGGGGCGATGATGTCGTCGGCTTTCTTAAAGATGAAGTGAGGGCAGGGGTCCAAAGGGGCGCCGGAGTGGATAGAGTTCATGATGGATTTGGTTTCTTCAGTGTTGACGTGGGTCCAGTTGTTGAGGGTGAAGGCCGGGGGTGCGGGTTCGGTGATGTTAGGTTGGGTCTGGTGTCCGAAGCTGTCGTGGAGGTCGCTGATCTTGCGGTGGAAGAAGGTGGCGAGGGATTCGCACAAATCCTGTGAGGGCGTGACGGCGTTTGCGTTGGCGTTGGGGTTGGAGAACTCCTTGACGATGCTGAAAAGTTCTCTGCTGTTGTGGCTGTTTTTGTCCAGTCTGTCGGTGAAAAAGGTCCTTTTGGCAGCGCGGATCAGGTGGTGGTGTTCACGGGTAGCGTTCTTGAGGGCGGTCATGTTGTCAGCGGTGTGGTCCTTGCGCCAGGCCATCTCGAGGGTGCGACAAGTTTTCTTTGATTCTTTGAGGGTGTCAGAGAACCAGAGAGGTTTTTTGGTGTTGGTCTGTCGATGCGTGCGTTTGAGGGGAGCAAGGTTGTCTGTGCAGTTGGAGATCCAGTTTGTGAGGCTGAGGGCTGCGTCGTTGGGGTCGGTGGTGAGGGTGGGTTTGATTGTGCCATTTGAAAACTTTAGACTATGTCCATAACAGTTCTATACACAAATCCAAGTAATAATCTGCATGCATGTCTGAGTCATGGGCTTTTAGCCACTGATGACCCATCTGAGGGTCATGATAAGACGCTTATCTGGCATCCCTAACCTCAGGAATAACCCACTGAATCATTTTTTATGATATCACATTACATACCTTGACTAAGTTGAAGTACTGATTGAACTGAGATCACCCCTGATGTCTCCAGCCTCATCCTCATCATAATCATCCTCACTTGGCAAATCTGCATTTCCACCCACAGGCTCTGCTGGCTCGCCCTCACTGGTATGAATGGTATCTGATATCTCAGGGCGAGGTTGTGGAGCATGCAGTAGGCAACAATAATTTGACACACCTTGTTGGGTGAGTAGAGGAGTGCTCCTCCAAACTTGTCAATGCTGTGAAATTTTGACTTCAGGAGTCCAAAATTGTGCTTCACAACGCGCCTTGTCCTTCCGTGGGACTCATTGAAGCGGACTTCCCCTGGCGTGGTTGGGTACCTCACTGGTGTCAATAACTAAGGACGGTTCGGGTAGCCAGAGTCCCCTGTATGGTATAGTTAGACCAAATCAAACAGTGATCTTGGACATCTACATATATGGTAGCAGAAAAAAGGTACATACACACATGACACATATGACTTACCAGCCGGCCAGGCCCTCTCTGTGTACTATTGTGTCATCAGCAGTGCAATATTACTGTTCTGCAGGAAGAAGGAATCATGGACTGGCCCAGGTTATTTTGCACAAACTTGTGATATGTAGAGGTCAGCCACACAGACCACTTGGACGTTGATGGAGTGGAAGTTTTTCCTGTTCCTATATATCTGTTCATTGGCAATTGGGTGAGCCAAGGCTACGTGGGTGCCATCTATGGTTCTAACCACATGTGGAATGTGTCCTAAAGCATAGACATAAGCCTTCACATGGGCCATATCCTCACGTTGTGGAAATCTGATGTAGCTGTCCAGGTGTTTCAACAATGTAAACTGTACAGCCTTCAAAACCAGACTGAACATGGGTTGAGACATCCCTGCAGTTAGGGCCACTGTATTTTGAAAAGACCCAGTGACAAGGAAGTTTAGCACTGACATGACTTGGACAATGGGAGGTTTGCAATTGGGATTGCGAATGGCAGGCATCAATTCTGGTTCCAACTGATTACAGAGATCCATGATTGTCTGCCTATCCTGGCGGTATATTTAGATGACATGTCGCTCCTCCTTGATGGCACGTCTGCTAGTGGATGGTACCCTGGAGGTTATCTTGCTCTTCTCATGCCAGGGTAACTATGTGGGATAACACCAGAATTAATGTGTATGACTCAATCTATACATCAGCAGTATAATCACACCAATGTCACACATAACGTTACATTATGTCACACAAGAAGTTGTACTCACCTCAAACCCAGTCAACATTAGCCTAAATTCTTTCTTTGATCCCTAACCTCTCCCATGTTCTATTACTGGAGAAATATGTTACTGACAGTAAAAGTGGCATTCATTTATTGAACATGTGTAACATATTTGGTACACCTGTACTATGTGCAGATTGTCATTGCTCTGCTGACAATACTGTTTTATGTTGATAGCTAAGTGTTGGACCTGGCTTTTTTGACAGGGTCATCCCCAAACTTTTTGCCTCCTTCCTCCTATTTTTTCTGACCGGTTGTTGTTGGCTTTTGAACTCTGGGCATTTTACCACTGCTAACCAGTGCTAAAGTGCATATGCTCTCTGTGTAAATTGTGCTATTGATTGGTTTATCCATGATTGGCTATTTAATTTACTTGTAAGTCCCTAGTAGAGTTCACTATATGTGCCTAGGGCCTGTAGATTAAATGCTACTAGTGGGCCTGCAACACTGGTTGTGCCACCCACTTCAGTAGCCCCTTAACCTTGTTTCAGGCCTGCCATTGCAAGGCCTGTGTGTGCAGTTTCACTGCCACTTCGACTTGGCATTTAAAAGTACTTGCCAAGCCTAGAACTCCCCTTTTTCTACATATAAGTCACCCCTAATGTGTGCCCTGGGTAACCCCAAGAGCAGGGTGCTGTGTGGGTAAAAGGCAGGACATGTACCTGTGTAGTTTATATGTCCTGGTAGTGTAATACTCCTAAATTCATTTTTACACTACTGTGAGGCCTGCTCCCTTCATAGGCTAACATTGGGGCTGCCCTCATACATTGTTGAAGTGGCAGCTGCTGATCTGAAAGGAGCAGGAAGGTCATATTTAGTATGGCCAGAATGGTAATACAAAATCCTGCTGACTGGTGAAGTCGGATTTAATATTACTATTCTAGAATCGCCACTTTTAGAAAGTGAGCATTTCTTTGCACTTAAATCTTTCTGTGCCTTACAATCCACGTCTGGCTAGGTTTGGTTGACAGCTCCTTGTGCATTCACTCAGACACACCCCAAACACAGGGTACTCCGCCTCACTTGCATACATCTGCATTTTGAATTGGTCTTCCTGGGCTGGGAGGGTGGAGGGCCTGCGCTCACACAAAGTACTGTCACACCCCCTACTGGGACCCTGGCAGACAGGATTGAACTGAAAGGGGTCCTGGTGCATTTCTTAGCCACTCTTTGAAGTCACCCCCACTTCAAAGGCACAATTTAGTATAGAACAGGGCCTCTGCCCTACCTCATCAGACACTTGCTGGAGAAGAAACCTGAACCAGAAACGACATCCTGCCAAGAAGAACTGCCTAGCTGCTCAAAGGACTCACCTGTCTGCTTTCTACAGAGGACTGCTGCCTTGCTGTTGGCCTGCTTCCTTGCTGAACTCTTGTGTGGCTGTAAAAGTGCTTTCCAAGGGCTTGGGTAGAGCTTGCCTCCTGTTCCCTGAAGTCTCAGGAAACAAAAAGACTTCTCTTTTTCATTTGGACTCTTCGTGCGGCGAAAATTTTGACGCACAGCTTGCTCCGCGGCGAGAAAATCAGCGCACGCCGATGCTGCTCGACGCGATGCCTACGCGGTGTCCGGAACTTTGACGCACGGCCTCGCATGGACAACACTGCCCGACTTCCAGAGGGGAAATTGATGCAACGTCTGCAGTGAGAAAGAAGATTCCACGCACAGCCTCGCGGAAAGACGCGCAGCCGGAAAACAAGCCGAAGAATCCACGCACAGACCCTGGGACATCTGGTAATCCCGCGATCCATAGAAGGAGATGGTCCCCGTGCCAGAAAATGACGCACGTCTTCACCGAGTGAACAATAATGACACAAGTCCGTGTGTAAAGGGGCGCAACCGACGCGCACACCATTTTTCCTCCCGTAGAACGACGCACGTCTCGCCGCATGAAAAATAATGATGCAAGTCAGTGTGTGAAGGGGCGTAACCAACGCACACACCATTTTTCCACGCATCTCCTCTTCTGCGGCCCTCTGCGGAGATTTTCCACTCCAAAACAGGTACTTTGTGCTTGAAAGAGACTTTGCTTACTTTTTAAAGACTTAAGACACTTCATATCACTTTTTAGTGATATCTTTACAAATTCATATTGCATCCTTGATCGTTTTGACCTGCAAATACCCAGATAAATATTATATATTTTTCTAAACACTGTGTGGTGTATTTTTGTGGTGCTATATTATGTTATTGTATGATTTATTGCACAAATGCTTTACACATTGCCTTCTAAGTTAAGCCTGACTGCTCGTGCCAAGCTACCAGAAGTGGGCACAGGATAATTTGGATTGTGTGTGACTTACCCTGACTAGAGTGAGGGTTCTTGCTTGGACAGAGGGTAACCTGACTGCCAACCAAAAACCCCATTTCTAACATTGGTGATCAGCGGTGAGGATAGGGCTTGTGTTTGTGCAGTGACATACAGTAGCTAAGTATTTCACTACCTACCCACAGTTGAAGGTCAACTTGATTTGTCATCTTTTTGCTTTTGGTTCTCTGATGTCCTCCTGGATATATTATTGATATTTTGGACTTTCGATTTTGGTTTTTGCCTGTGATACCTTATCAGATTGAGAATGGGTATCTACTGTGTGTCATTCTTTGTGCCTACTGAATACCTCACTAAGGCTAACCTAAGGAGGCTTTGCAGAACATGTGGACTTCCTATGTCAAGGAGATCTACTACAATGGAACTGCTAGATACCTACATAACCTGGGGGGAAGAAAGATGGCCAGAGTAAGAGGCAGCAAAAAAACAAATTACTAAGTACTCCTGAGATGTGGAGGAGGACTGCTCAGATGAGGAGGAAGACTACTCAGATGAGGAAAGAGAACCAGTGAAAAATGAATGGCTCCTAGAGGCAGAGCGGTCGCTGGAGGAGCTAGATGACTTTATTGAAAGGGCTGAGGCAGCAAGAACCTTAGCCCTCGAAAAAGAAAGGATTGCAGCTCAGGAGCTGAGCTGTGAAGAGCTGAAACTGGAAGCCGGAAGGGTGAGTCCAGTTCAGATGGTGGCAGCAAAAATCTTGCATCCAGTACTGCTGAAGAAGGGCACAAGCCCAGAGATGTGGTGCCCAACTTGAAGAAGGGAATTGACACACCCCAGGCGGTTCAAGAGTATGAGGTAGTTCCCATTATGCACAGGGTCCCTGAGAAGGATTGGGGAACTGGCACAGGGAGTCATATTCCTACTGGGGGGAGGGACACTTTACTGGCTCTAGAAGAGAGTGACAGGGAAAAGGGTTCCCCCCTGGTGGATGTCCTGGATATAAAGTGTGGAGACATCCCAGAAGAGTATGGGTTGAGTGTCAGGGACAGCCAGATACTGTCTCACCAGTCTCAGGAGGGTGATGTAGAGTGCTTTTTCAAGGCCGAGTCACCGGATGGTTGGGTGAAGGGTACTGTGGTTAATACTTGTGAAGGGCAGAGTGATGTAATTGCTGGAGAGCATATGTCTGGTCTTTATTTTCCAGAGCTACGCCAACACCAGGTGGAGTGTGAGTTCTCTGACCCAAGGGAGCTTACAATGGAGGCAGACTCCCGGGTGAATACCAGAGAGTCTGAAGAGGCATTTGGGGGTGCTACTGAAGGGAGTGGTCTAGGTGTTTCCCAACCAAGTGAGGTGGGAGAGGATTGTATTGTCCCAGGTAGGTCCCAGGTCCTAGAGGGTTCCATGACGGAACACCAGGAGGGAAGCCTAGCCTGTACCATAGGGCCACCTGTTGAGGGAGGCCTGCAGTGTCAGAAGAACTTGGGGGGGGTGACTGTAGCCAGCATCCCACCAGTTCTGGTGTCTGGCAGTACCACTCCTAGTGAGGGGGTGCAGAATTCCAGACAGAGGGTTGAGAGGGGGTTGCGGATCCCAATGGAGGTCGTGGAGAGTCAGGGGTCACCTCTGAGAGCAGAGCCCCCCAGGAATGACCCAGGTGAAACCGTTTCTGGTTTGGGGGAGATCCAGACTCTGCTGGAGGGGCAGAGGTCAGGAGACCTGCGCCAACCAGACTCTTGTGTGGCCCTTGGGGACGGTGTGTCCCTTGTGGGGGTGAGTGTGCCCCACAGGAAGTCCTGGCATGCTAGGCAATGGTTCAACCTCAGGCTGGTGACTCTGGGTTGGATGGCCAGGTTCAGGGGTTCAACTCTGACCTGGTGGGGGGTAGGTGTGCCCCCCCAGAAAGTCCTGGTGTGCCAGGCAATTGTTCAACCTCAGGGTGGTGACTCTGGGTTGGATGGCCAGGTTCAGAGGCTAAACTCTGACCTGGTGGGGGGTAGGTGTGCCCCCCAGAAAGTCTCGGTGTGCCAGGCAATTGTTAAACCTCAGGGTGGTGACTCTGGGTTGGATGGCCAGGTTGGGCCTGGTGGGGGGTAGGTGTGCCCCCCAGAAAGTCCTGGTTTGCCAGGCAGTGATCCAGTCTGAGGGTACAGACCCTGCTGGAAGACCAGGTTCAGGGTGTCCCCCTGGACCTGGAGGGAGGGGCTACTGATAACAGTGCCCCTACCATGTTGTCTTCTGAGGAGGCCACTCGTAGTTGGATGGTGCTGGACCCCAGAAGGTAGGGCAGGGGGAGGGAAGCCTCACCCCGGGCCCTAGTCCAACCTGAAGGTACAGACCCCAGGTTGGAGGGCCAGTTGCAGGTTAACAGCCCTGCGCTGGTGGAGGAATGGTACAGGGCGTCTTCTATAAGCACCCTGACCATGTTGGACTCTGGGGGTACCGCTCCAGGAGGGAGGGTACAGAGCCCCAGAGAGGAGAACCAGGTTCAGGCTGTCATCCCTGACCTGGTGGAAGGGAGAGTGGTTAAAGGGTGCCCAGAACCTGGGGCTACCGCCCCCAATCTCCACAGCCACAGTGGTGGGAGAGCTTTGAGAGGCCTGGCTCTCATCCCTGACAGCTGTCAGTAACCACTGTGGCTTGCTGTCCAGGTGGACAGAGTCCCTGGGAAGGGGACAAGGGTCACACCCCGGGGGTAGAGTGGGCAACACCACTGTGTTGGTCCTGGTGGTACTATCCTGCTCCTGGGATACGTCTGTGAGCAAAGTAAGGTTAGGTGCTGCACAGATGGTATCCGCAGGTAAGGAGAAAGGTTCCCCATGGGTTGGCATAGTGGGCCCTGAGAGTACAGACAGAGGGATCCAATTGGAGTCAGGAAGGCGAAGAACTGGAGCATGCCCCTGCTGTTGTAGGCCTGGGTCCTTGTTCTATCGCCTCAAACCGGGAAGTACATCAGGATAGTGATTGTTCTCCCATGGATTTAGGCTGGTGGGGGGTCATGTTGGACCTGGCTTTTTTGACAGGGTCATCCCCAAACTTTTTGCCTCCTTCCTCCTATTTTTTCTGACCTGTTGTTGTTGGCTTTTGAACTCTGGGCACTTTACCACTGCTAACCAGTGCTAAAGTGCATATGCTCTGTGTGTAAATTGTGCTATTGACTGGTTTATCCATGATTGGCTATTTAATTTACTGTAAGTCCCTAGTAGAGTGCACTATATGTGCCTAGGGCCTGTAGATTAAATGCTACTAGTGGGCCTGCAGCACTGGTTGTGCCACCCACTTCAGTAGCCCCTTAACCTTGTCTCAGGCCTGCCATTGCAAGGCCTGTGTGGGCAGTTTCACTGCCACTTCGACTTGGCATTTAAAAGTACTTGCCAAGCCTAGAACTCCCCTTTTCCGACATATAAGTCACCCGTAATGTGTGCCCTGGGTAACCCCTAGAGCAGGGTGCTGTGTGGGGAAAAGGCAGGGCATGTACCTGTGTAGTTTATATGTCCTGGTAGTGTAATACTCCTAAATTCGTTTTTACACTACTGTGAGGCCTGCTCCCTTCATAGGCTAACATTGGGGCTGCCCTCATACATTGTTGAAGTGGCAGCTGCTAATCTGAAAGGAGCAGGAAGGTCATATTTAGTATGGCCAGAATGATAATACAAAATCCTGCTGACTGGTGAATTCGGATTTAATATTACTATTCTAGAAATGCCACTAGAAAGTGAGCATTTCTTTGCACTTAAATCTTTCTGTGCCTTACAATCCACGTCTGGCTAGGTTTAGTTGACAGCTCCTTGTGCATTCACTCAGACACACCCCAAACACAGGGTACTCAGCCTCACTTGCATACATCTGCATTTTGAATGGGTCTTCCTGGGCTGGGAGGGTGGAGTGCCTGCCCTCACACAAAGGACTGCCACACCCCCTACTGGGAACCTGGCAGACAGGATTAAACTGAAAGGGGACTTGGTGCATTTCTTAGCCACTCTTTGAAGTCACCCTCACTTCAAAGGCACAATTTAGTATAAAACAGGGCCTCTACCCTACCTCATCAGACACTTGCTGGAGAAGAAACCTGAACCAGAAACAACATCCTGCCAAGAAGAACTGCCTGGCTGCTCAAAGGACTCACCTGTCGGCTTTCTACAAAGGACTGCTGCCTTGCTGTTGGCCTGCTGCCTTGCTAAACTCTTGTCTGGCTGTAAAAGTGCTCTCCAAGGGCTTGGATAGAGCTTGCCTCCTGTTCCCTGAAGTCTCAGGACCAAAAAGACTTCTCTTTTTCATTTCGACTCTTCGTGCGGCGAAAATTTTGACGCACAGCTTGCTCCGTGGCGAGAAAATCGCTGCACGCCGACACTGCCTGACGTGACGCCTATGGGGCGGCCGGAACTTTGCCGCATGGCCTCGCATGGACAACGCCGCCCGACTTCCATAGGGGAAATCGACGCAACGCCTGCCGTGAAAAAGAAAATTCCACGCACAGCCTCGCGGAACAACGCGCAGCCGGAAAACAAGCCGAAGAATCCACGCACAGACCCTGGGACATGTGGTAATCCCACGATCCATAGAAGGAGACGGTCCGCGTGTCGGAAAACTACGCACGTCTTCCCCGAGTGAAAAATAACAACGTAAGTCCGTGTGTGAAGGGACCAACCAACGCACACACCATTTTAACTCCCGTAGAATGACGCATGTCTCCCGCGTGAAAAATAACGACGCAAGTCAGTGTGTGAAGGGGCGTAACCGACGCACACACCATTTTTCCACGCATCTCCTCTTCTGCGGCTCTCTGCGGAGATTTTCCACTCCAAACCAGGTACTTTGTGCTTGAAAGAGACTTTGGGGGTCATTCCAACCCTGGCGGTCAATGACCGCCGGGTTGGAGGACCGCGGGAGTACCGCCGACAGGCCGGCGGTGCTCCCAAGGGCATTCCGACCGCGGCGGTAAAGCCGCGGTCGGACAGGCAACACTGGCGGTCTCCCGCCAGTGTACCGCCGCCCTTTGGAATCCTCCAAGGCGGCGCAGCTAGCTGCGCCGCCGAGGGGATTCCGACCCCCCCTACCGCCATCCAGTTCCCGGCGGTCCGCCCGCCGGGAACCGGATGGCGGTAGGGGGGGTCGCGGGGCCCCTGGGGGCCCCTGCAGTGCCCATGCCACTGGCATGGGCACTGCAGGGGCCCCCGTAAGAGGGCCCGTACAAGTATTTCACTGTCTGCTTGGCAGACAGTGAAATACGCGACGGGTGCAACAGCACCCGTCGCACCTTCCCACTTCCCACATCCGCCTGATGATGCTAATGCACACAAGAACATGGAGACCACAAAAAGGGGGGGGGGAAACAGAATAAAGACATGTTGAGTGCATGGATTACCGCTACCGTTGGCGGACAAGACAGACACAGAAGCCCCCTGCACTACGCCGCGCTCTTGGGCTCTACAGTGCAATTCCTGGGAAATGGCCTACAAGGCTATGGACGACATCTGCACACATAGATGACACAGGGGCATAAATAGCTGTACTTGGCACTCTACAGAGGTGGGGTGGGGGGCCACAGGGCCATGCCTTACCGAGGGGCCTAGCCTACGGAACTCGCCCTGGCCTAGGGAATCCCACAGCCCTCCTCCCCCACCCAGACAACTCCACTGCACGCAAAGTCAGCCGAATGAGAGTGTACTCACCCCCTTGTGTCTGCTGTGATGCCCTCAAGCGCCCATCCAACTCCGGGTAGGCCACCCCCAGTATCCTGAACATCAGGGGGGTCATGGTTCGACGGGCACCCCTCCCATGTTGGGAGGCCATCCCCAGCTGAGCCTCGGCCGTCTTCTTGCTCCAGCGGCGAATGTCCTCCCATCTTTTCTGGCAGTGGGTGCTCCGGACGTCCTTGGCGATGGCACGCCAACTCTTTTTCTTCTGGTGGGCGTTGACCTACATGAAATGTACAGGGGAAGAAAAGAAGTCATTACCAACTGCACTGTCAAAGTGAGTGGCCCTCATCCCTACCCTTGCCATGTGGCACATGCACCCACCGTCTTTCATGCACGCAGAACTCTGCCCCCTTCCATCTTCCATCTTCCATCCAGCCCTCTCCACACAGGCATAGCCCATACAACAAGCTCCCTGTGTACATACCTGTTTGTCTGGAGGACCGTAGAGTAGCGTGTACTGGGGGAGGACCCCATCAACGAGCTTCTCCAACTCCTCCGATGTGAAGGCAGGGGCCCTTTCCCCAGACGCAAGAGCCATTGTCTCTTCCAGACTGAGGTCACAGCAGCACTTGCAGTGTAGGTCCTCTCCTGTCGAAGATCAGGTATCGAGTGATTCAACAGATAGAAAATGGCGGTCACGTCCGCGGCGCTGCGTACCATCACCCCCGGCGTACATCGTCATTGGCTCCTGGGACCCATGGGGTCCAATGTTAACCAATGCAGCATTGCGCCGTGGTCTCTGACCGCCTACCGCGACGGTGTACAACGCCAGCGCAGTTACCTCACATCCCATTCTCCCACTTTAGAGGTCAGGCAGCCGCCATTTCAGGGTCCCACATGGCCTAATTTCCAACTGCGTCACACATACCTAGGCCTAGTCTCAACACACATACAGGCCACCTTTTGTGTATGATTGGTGTTCTGTGTAAACTGTGGGTACGTACCTCTGAGTTGTTTGATTCTGTGGTCGCTGTTGTCCTTCATAGGCACCGTCCGCTGGGACATGTGAGGCGATAGCGGCATCCTCCGGTGTACCGACCGCTGGTGGACCTGTCGACAATGGAGGAAAGACATTTTATAATCACCTACAGGTTTGACCGTGCCACAATCCAGGAACTGTGTACCCAGTTGGAGCCAGACCTGATGTCAGCAATCCGCCATCCCACAGGAATCCCCCCTCAAGTGCAGGTGCTATCAGTGCTCCGTCTCCTTGCAAGTGGGTCTTTTCAAACAACTGTGGCCATGGCATCAGGGGTGTCCCAGCCTATGTTTTCCAACGTATTGTCCAGAGTGTTGTCTGCCCTGCTGAAATACATGCGGAGCTACATCGTTCTCCCTCAGGTGGAGGATTTGCCTACAGTGAAAGGTGACTTCTATGCCCTTGGACATATCCCCAACATCATAGGTGCCATTGATGGGACCCATGTGTCTTTGGTCCCCCCCCACAGGAGTGAACAGGTGTACAGAAACCGGAAGAGTTATCATTCCATGAATGTACAGATAGTATGTTTGGCAGACCAGTACATCTCCCATGTGAATGCCATATTCCCTGGCTCAGTGCATGACGCCTACATTCTGCGGAATAGCAGTATCACTTATGTGATGGGTCAACTCCAGAGGCACCGAGTGTGGCTATTAGGTGAGCCCCTGGAAGCAAGACAGTGGGAATGGTTGTCTGGGGTTATCCCTACAGGTTAGTGTGTGTCTAACAATTGTCCCTCGCCATTTGCAGGTGACTCTGGGTACCCCAACCTGTCATGGCTACTGACCCCAGTGAGAAATCCCAGCACCAGGGCAGAGGAACGCTACAATGAGGCCCATGGGCGAACTAGGAGGGTGATCGAGCGGACCTTCGGCCTCCTGAAGGCCAGGTTCAGGTGCCTCCACATGACAGGTGGAGGCAAAGAAGGTGTGCCAGATCATCGTGGCCTGCTGTATGCTTCACAACTTGGCTTTGCGACAACAGGTGCCTTTTCTGCAGGAGGATGGTCCATATGGCGGTGTTGTGGCAGCTGTGGAGCCTGTGGACAGTGATGAGAATGAAGCAGAGGAAGAAGACATGCAGAACAGGGACTCAGTGATCCAGCAATATTTCCAGTGAAACACAGGTGAGAATACATTCCTGCCTACTACATGTACTTTTACACTACTACCTCTCTACTGTCTGTCGTTTTCACACAGTGTATGGTCACTGAGTTGTCACTTTCCCTTAGGGTTTCACAGATGTGGGTCCCAACGTGTGTCATCTAATTAGATTCCTCATGGACTAGAGCTGTGTGACATAGGTATGTTGACATTACTATTTCAAGAACATTTGGTCACTGTAATTGCAAATACACTATTTCGAAATCACAGACAAACTCCAGATCATTTTGTGCTTTAGGTGTGTTTATTTAAATGCAAAATATTGGAGGGGGAAGTTAAATGGTGAGGGGTGATGGCGGATGAGTGTCCATGGCAGAGTCCAGTCTATTAGTCTCACAGGTGCATTGCCCAAATGTGCATAGGAAGTGGAGTTGGGGCAGTTTAATTATTGACCGGGTGACAAAGTGGGACAGTGGGATGGCAATCAGGGTGGTCTCATTTCTTGGCGGGGGTCTTGGCATCGTGCTCTGTCTTGTTCCTGGATCTCAGGGACCGTTTGCGGGGTGGTTCTCCCTCTGCAGGGGGTGGGGTGCTGGTGATGTGGTCTTGTGGTGGGGCATCCTGTCCACTAGCGCCGGCGGAGGTGGTGGGCAGTTCATCGTCCATGCTAGTGTCAGGGGCCCCTTGGAGTGCCACAGTTGTGTTAACTAGTTCCTTCAGCACTCCTACGATGGTGCCCAGGGTGGAGCTGATGGTTCTGAGTTCCTCCCTGAAGCCCATATACTGTTCCTCCTGCTTGCGCTGGGTCTCCTGAAACTTGGCCAGTACCGTTGCCATCGTCTCCTGGGAGTGGTGGTATGCTCCCATGATGGAGGAGAGGGCCTCGTGGAGAGTGGGTTCCCTTGGCCTGTCCGCCCCCTGTCACACGGCAGCCCTCCCAGTTCCCTTGTGCTCCTGTGCGTCCGTCCCCTGGACCGTGTGCCCCCTGCCCCCAGGTCCCTTTTGTTGTTGGGGTGGTGGGTTATCCTGGGTTCCCTGTAGTGGTGGACACACAGCTGATTGACGAGTCCTGGGGATGGAGGTATGGGCCCGCTAGGTGGGTGCTTTGCTGGTGTTTCCAGAGGGTGGAAGGTCTGTGGTGGCCTGTGCCTGTGTGAGGGGAACCGACTGTCCTGAGGCCCCCGATGATCCGGGCTGGTTATCTAGATCCAGTTGGACAGAGGTGCTGTCATCACTGTGGGCCTCTTCTGTGGGTGGAGTGGACATGTCTGGACCCTCCTGTCTGGTGACGTTGGGTAGGGGTCCTGCAGGGGTGGAAAGGCATGATTATTGCATCTGTGTGTGCCATGGTGTGCAATGGGTGGGTGACCCGGTACCCCAGTGCTGGCATTCCTGTGTGGGAGCTTGTGTGATGATGGTTTAGGGTGGTGTATGGCTATGTGTAGTGTGCATGCTTTGGTGATGGGTGTCCATGCTTTGTTGTTGCATGCAGGGCTTGGTGTTGGGATGTGTGGTTTATGATATTGGTACATTTGTGAGGAGTTGGAGTGATAGGGGTAAGGGGCGAGGGTGCGGGTATGTGATAGCATGCAGGTAGGGTGGGGGATGTAATAGTTAAGATTTCACTTACCAGAGTCCATTCCTCCACCTACTCCTGCGAGGCCCTCAGGATGCAGAATCACCAAGACCTGCCCCTCCCATGTTGTTAGTTGTGGGTGAGGAGGTGGGGGTCCGCAGCCAGTCCGCTGAACCGAAAGGTGGTGTCTTGAGACCACGGAACGCACCTTCCCCCGTAGGTCGTTCCACCTTTTCCTGATGTCCTCCCGATTTCTTGGGTGTTGTCCAACTGCGTTGACTCTGTCCACTATTATTCGCCATAGCTCCATCTTCCTTGCAATTGAGGTGTGCTACACCTGTGATCCAAATAGCTGTGGCTCGACCCGGCCGATTTCCTCCACCATGACCCTGAGCTCCTCCTCCGAGAACCTGGGGTGTCTCTGCCGTGCCATGGGGTGGTGTAGGTGATGTGTGGGGTGGTGTGTGTGGTGATAAGTGTGGTGATATGTAGTGGTGTGTTGTGTGAGGTGCGTGGAAGTTGTGTGGGTGATAGTGTTATGTGCCTGTGGATGCTGTTGTACTTGCTGGTGGTGTCTCTCTCTGTGCTTCGTTCTCTGTTTTTGTCGTAGGGGTTTGTGGGTGATGTGGGTGTGTGTTTTATATTGTATTGGGTGTGTGGGAGTGGTGTGTGTATGTGTATCAGGTGTGTGTATTTTGAATTGTCCAATGTGGCTGTGTTTTGTAAGAGTGTGTGTATTTTGAGCGCGGTGGTGTGTACCGCCAATGGAATACCGCGGTTGAAAGACCGCCACGTGGATTTGTGTGTCGTGATAGTGTGGGCATATTTCTGTTGGCGTGACGGTGGAGGTTTTGTTTTCTGCAGTTTATCACTGACCTTTGGTGTGGCGGACTTGTGTGGGTGTCTGAATTTTGGCGGGTTCCGAGATGTGGGTCATAATAGCTGTGGCGTAATTCCGCAGCCGCGGCGGTGTGTTGGCGGTCTTCTGCACAGCGGTAAGCTGCTTTTACCACCAATGTTGTAATGACCGCCTATGTGGCCTTCATGCACATGACAGGTGTCTATTGTAATTAAGGAGTAGTTTGCTACCTGTGGATGTCTGTGGGTAAATGCCATGGGCTATATAGGCCCCTATGTGTGTTGGAGACTTTGTTTACAGGTGTAGAATGTCTAAGATGAGTAGGTCTACAAAGTATGTATCATCCTTTCCTACATCACTATTGGTACATGTGTTGGTGATATATGTTTACACTCTATCATACTCCGAAATTATAAAAATTGGAAATGCCAAATAGAGGAGGTGCATGTTAGCTGATTTGTATTTGAATGTTGTGAACTCTGTGACATAAAATGGCTTTGGCTTGTATGCAACATGCTGTCTTGTGAGTACCATATGATGAGGTTCCTTTCCTGGTTTGTTTCATCAGGTAATATTGCAAGTATGTGTAGATTTTGTGTATGTGATATGTGGAATTCAATGTTACCACTATTTCCTATAGTTGGGCTATTGGTTGACTATGTTGCTGTGGATGGGGACCTAGAATCATGTTGCCAAGTCATCTTGTCATGGAACGGTAAGTGTGTTTGCTCAACTGATGTGATGATATTGAAGGTGTGAATATGTGGCTTAGCTGGTGTGTTACATTGTTGTTATATAGGAGTGTGAATCGGATCTTATTGTGACATAATGTTGGCACTGACCTGATTCTACAGGGGATGTTATACACCTAGATGTAACGTTAATTATGTGCACAGTGTGCTGTTAATGTATGAAAAGAATGCAATAACCCTATCACTCTTTCTGCTTTTCAGCATCAGCGGTGGCAGGTGAAGGAGACAGGGCACAGCTGAGTGGGAAAGCTGCTGATCACGAGACCTCAATTCATGATACCACTGTCAGCAAGGGACCCAGTGGCCTGGAGGGTGATGGAAGTGCAACAGGGGAGACAAAATCCACCTCATCATCATCGGAATCCTCCTCCAGTGGACTTTCCCTGGCAGTGGCGGACCTATCTAGGACCATCCCATCACCATCTCTGTGCGCCACCCCAATTTCTACCACCGCCCTCCCCAGCCAGTTGGCCGTGCCAACTCACCCAAGAGGGTGGGCATTTCCTTTGTCACAGGCACCTCTGTCCCAGCCCCTGTTAGCCCAGCTGCCCTCAGTGAGGAGGCTATTGACCTCCTAAGGTCTATCTCTGTGTGTCAGTCGACCATCATGAATGCCATTCAGGGACTGGCAACTGAAATCCAATAGAGTAATGCGTTCCTGGTCGGCATTCCGAGTGCACTGGCTGGCCTACAGAGATCCTTTCAGGTTCTGGCCTTTACACTTATGCAGCCAGTCATCCTTTGTCTACCCTCAGCCCTAGTCCCGAACCCCTATTCACCGGCCCAGCAAAAACACACAACCACACAGGCATGCATCCACCTCAACATCCAGGATTAGCTCAGAAACACAAGCACCGCAGGACACATCACTGGCATACACACATGTAACATTCAGATGCACACACAGCAACAGTCACAACCTGCCTTAACACCCCAAACACCCCAGCATCACAGACAGCACACCTAACCCAGCTGCAGACACCACACCAACATTCACAGATCCAGCCACTGCACCTATCCTACCCACAGACAGCACCACAGTAGACCCTCATACGTCCACCTCATTCACCATACCCACAGATACCACTGACACTCCTACCTGCAGCCACCACCCCAACAGACAGCCACGCACCCACCACGGCATCCCCCAGTACCTCCACCCCTCTCAACCTAAAGCACACAAACACCCTGGCTCATCCACCCAACAGACACCCACCAATACTCCCACAAAAATGCACTCAAGACATACACACCAACACCTCAGACAACCACTCCCTGTCCCTCCACACCCAAACCATTTTGCTATGACCAGCCCTGTGTGTCTACAAAATCTTTCCATTCAGAGTTTGCCCTTTTTCCTACTCCTCTCCCCTTTGAAAGCCCTAAACGTGCTTTTACTCTCCCAAGTCCATCCCTTCAACCTCCAAGCCTCCCCTGCCCCCTGCAAGTACCCATGCCCCCGCCAAAAAGTGGATCCCTCCTAAGAAGAGTCAACCTTCCCCCAAGCATAAACCTGTCCCCACTCCCAAACCAAATCCCAAACACCCCCTCCTAAGCCTAAGCCCACCCCACCCCGCCTCCGCCATGCCCCAGATCATCCATGAGGTGTCTTCATGCCCCCTTGATGCCCCTACCTGTGGAGGGTACATGGCAGTACCAATATGTGCCTTTGGTGTACAAACCTAACTGTATGAACTGGCCTATGGCCTTTGACTTTTAAATTATTTTTTAGAAAATATATTCAAACCAAGCAGTTGTTGGTTTCCTGGTTACATCATTGTCCTGCATTTCTTTTCCTACGTAAAAGTTGTTCCTGGCTGACATTGGTTGCATGCAAGTATTTGTGTGTGTGGTACTAGTGCTTCCTGTATTGTGTGGGCAGTATGTGAGGGTGTGTGAAGTGATTTTGTCCCCCAGGGATAGGGTGTGTGTTGTGTGATGGACATGTGTATGTTGCAAACATGTTGGTGTCATAGTATTGAATGATGTTTGTGTTGACATGTGTTTGTTGCTGTGTTGTGTGGCTTTGTGTGATTTGATTGTGTGAGTCTGCATGTTTTGTGCATGGCGTGTTAGGTACGACGTGCTGTGTGTGATGTTTGTGGCAATTGGTAAGTCGCATGGTTGTGTGATTGAGTGTGTGTTTGTTCCATGTTCGTTGTATGTTGTGTTGTATGTGTTATGTGTCCCTTGGTAGTGTCTATTGGGATTGCTTGCCAATGTATTAACGATGGTGCGATTGTGGTGTTGATGTGACGTGTTGTGGTGTTGTGTGGTATTGTGTGAGACTGGACCCGTGCTGTGTTTCTGTGCATGAGTGTGTGTTAGTGACAAGTGTGTGTTGGCTGTAGTGTGCCTATCAAGTGTACAGTTACCTGTGAGTGTTGCCCTTGCACCACCTTCCCAATAGTAAGTTGTGTAAGGGTAAAGAAGATAGAAATATACAACAGTAACAGGTAAGTGTGTGTACTTATGGATGCTGGGAGGACCTGGCTTGGCAGTTCAGGCTGGACTGTTCCCATGAGGAACAGGGTCAAGACTGATTTGCATATGGCTGGTTCCAAACTGGTGTGGCATGGTGAGCAAAAGAACGATGGTTTAAACCCAGATCTGTGACTGGGGGTGAGTGTTTGCATTGTTCGGCACTCCGTCCATCATCCTTTTGTGTTGCTTCTTATAGATGCTGTCATCATCATCATCAGCAAAGATTCCAAAGTCTTTGGGCAAGAAGGAGAAGCAGGATGAGGTGTAGATTCAGTTCCATGGTGGTTCCGGACAAGTATGGCTTCCTGAATGTGAGTGTCTCCTTTTATTGAGTTTGTTTCCACCTGGGTTTCTGTGGTGGTGCAACCTCGATGGAAATCTTGGTGGTGTGCAGCCTCGTAATCTGTCCGGTGGAAAAATGGTCTCCACTGGCCTGCAGGTGCCTTCACTCATCCGTCTGACTGCAGTGGCGGTGCCAGAGGTGCTTTGGCTACACTCTGTGTGGAATACCGCCAAAGTCGTAATTTGGCGGTCTTCTCTTCCAGTCTGTTGGCGGTATGACTGCCACCGCTAACATGGCGATCCTGAATCAGCCAAACTGGTAATGAGGCCCTCAACCTTTAAAAATGTATATCTCCTGGTCCCTACTTTGGATTTTTGTTATTTAGGTGTCATTGTAAAGATACAAATGTTTTTTTTTACACATTAGTATTTCTATTGTGTGTCTTACTTATTTACTGTTTTGGTGATATTAAATGCTTTGCACACCTGTCTCATAAGTTAAGCCTAACTGCTCGTGAGTCACGCTACCAAGGGTTGAGCAAAAGTTAGTTTATTAGACCTTGACTGGACCTTCACCTGTGTGATTGTGGCCTTATTACTAGCTGCACCTACTGACAATCCACTTTCCAACAGAGACAACAACTCAAAAGGTCACCTTGGAACAGGATCATTATATCTTCTAACCCTCTGTGAGGGTTTCTAAATAAAACAAAGAAATAATCTCAGCAATTTAATTTTTTTTAAACAGTACTTCTTCAGTGGCAAACAGCATCAGTCACCAACACAATAAAAATAGGTTTGTCAGCAGTCTTAGGCTATGTGAACTTCAGGATTAATCTTATTCAAGACTTGGGCTATTGGTCAATTGTTTGACCAGATTACAATGTGCATGTCAACTACGAAGTCACCACACACATCCATGGTTACTACACGGGGGAACATGTTGAGAAATTACCAGTTCTTTTTGAACTTGTTCTGATTATCTCTGTGGACACCTGTCAGACCACCAGCGATTTCTTGACAAGGTCCTGAATTGTAGACTTCCTGTTTACTATGTGGAAATCTTTTTATCCTTCCTGCTCACCTTGAGTTTGATCTGCAATAGCAATTTAATAAAGGTCCCCAGGACCCGGCACTACACCTTAAGGTTTTCTTTGTTTAGTTTCTTCTACTGTTAGTTGCCCAGAGACTATGTCCACAACAAGTATCACACTAGTTGACTATTTTTGTCATATTGCATCTCCAGCAGTGAGAAACATCACTAAACATTTATTTGATAATGTGATTGTGTTAGTGATGTCTTCCTTACAAGGGGAAGTGCTCTAGAAAAAAGGGAATACACAAGATCAACAGGGTTTGTTTCCCCCGACTTTACTCTTCATTCTCCGAGTACATGAATACTGTCATCAAATCTAGACGTGGGTATACATCTGTTCTGATAAAAATGTAAAAAGTTCAAATCATTTACTTTTTTAGATCTCATACTGGCAGTGTTCATGTAATTCTTAAGTGGCAGGATGTTTTTATTAAATCTAGATTAGATTGTTTCAGTAAATGCTCATTCCAAACCTTTTTTTCATGATCACTGTATTAATTATTAACAAAATCCAAACTGTGCAAAGCTTCATACAGCGAGACGGTCATCGTTAGAAGGCAAAGTTTCTGTAATATAGGAGCAATTTTATGAAATCCCATTTGCATCAACTTGTATGTACAATTGGTTCATCTAATTCTTCCTAAATAATGTCAGCACCCTGAGCCTCTCCAAGTATATTTCATTTAATTCATGCAAAAACAGTCTTCATAAGGATTCACTAAGAACATCTAACCATTTGCATGTTTTTGTAGGTAAATACACAGTGAGGTCTTTCATCTCAGGGATATCCATTCCCTGATGCAGAAACTATCCATAGTTAACATAAACTTTCATCAGTCTGCTTGTTATAGTTATCATTCAATTCTAAATAACACTCAACATTTTGTATTCAATAGAAGCATTCCACAGAGGAATTTGACAATATGGTTTTCTCCTTTTTAAACCACCCTATATGTTCACTTCTCCCAATATTTACTTATCCTTATGCATGTATAAATCTTATGAAAAAAAGCCACATTCCTTGAATTACACCTAAGGCACTTATAGATTGGTCAGTGTTAGACCTTAAATCCTTGGTTTTGTTTTTCCTCTAACTTTTTGCCTTCAACTCTCCTGTTTGTTGATTTCATTATTGTTGGCCTTAGGACTCTACACACTTTACCACTTCTAACCAGTGCTAAAGTGTGTGTGCTCTCTTCTCTAAACATGGTAAAATGCAACTATGCCCAATAGGTATATTAAATGTACTTGTAAATCCCTAGTGAACTGGTACTGTGTGTACCCAGGGCCTGTAATTTATATGATACTAGTGAGCCTGTAGAACTGATTGTGCCATCCACTTAAGTAGCCATCCCAGCCTGTGTGTGCAGTTTTAAACTGGCATTTTGACATGGCAAAAGAAATATTTTGACAGACCCAAACTTTCCCTTTTAATATATAAGTCACCCTTAGGTAGGTCTCAGACATACCTCAGGGCAGAGTACAGTGCATTTAAAATGTTGGATATGTACTTTTAAGTTTTACATGACCTGGTAGTAAAAAACACTTTAAATCATTTTTCACTACTGCAAGACCTACCGCTCAAATAGAATAACACTGGAGTTACCGTATTACATTTAATATGCTGTAACTTCCAAATGGGAACAGGAACTGGCTCATGTTTGGTGTCTTTGAAATTGCTATGAAGAATCCCCTCTTATCGTATAGTAAGATTTTAAATCACAATTTGGAAATTGCCACATTTAGAAAGTTGGTATTTTTCCACCTTAACCATTTAGTGCCTGCAACCTGCCTGTGGGTCACATGACTGGGTGTATCTGATAATTGGGTGTTGTGCATTCCTGATAGACAGCCACACACAGTATAACGCTTGGGTGTGGCTGGATGGGCCATCACTGGCAGGATGGGAGGGTGCAGCTGGCCACATACTCTTGAATAGGCTGTGTTCTGTTTCCACACAAAGGGCTGCATGCCCCCTGTAGTTAGTCTGGAGCCTGGGTAGGGGAGGCAGGAAACCTGATCACTTCAAAGGGAAACCTCTAGAAGCTTTTCACATTTAAAATGAGTCACCTGGCATAAATATTGCACCTCAGACACCAATTCTTCAGCATACTTCTGAACCTATGGAGTCTCTGCTGGGAAAAAAACTACTGTGCTGCTGAATAACTGCTGGACTGCTGGTCTTCTGTCTTTCTGGACTGCTGCCTTGCTGCCCTCCTGCTCCCCTGCCTGAGTCAGTGGGATTGGACCTGCACTTGAATATAGGTCTCCCAGAGTGGCTCCAAGGTCTAGTCTGCTGGCCTCCTGTTCAGAGCCACAAGAACATAACAGCCTCCCAACCAACTGAACCAGTACCAAGATCCAATTGGAGTAAGGCCATCATCCCCCAGTGGTGTCCCTCAGGTCCTGGACTCTTAGTGTGACCTCAGTGCATCTAAATTGAAGATTTTTGGGCTCTTTGCATCCGTGAAATGGTCTGGTGATCTGGGGCCCAGCAGACTTTCAGACCCGCCCACACGTGGATCTCTCACACAGCATCACATTTGTATTTGTGTTTCAAGATTTATAGTAGAAACAGCATTCCTGGTGTCATTAAGTTACCAATGGGTTTCCCTTACCTCACTGGGTAGTGACTCGTAAATGTAGGTTGGGCACTGCAATATCGCACATAATGTTTCCAGTAGTTGATATGTTCTAAAAGAATGTGATCTCCCTCTGTCAATATCTGACCAGGTTGTGAATTTGTCTCTGTTTGCTTCATTCAGCATATTTGATGTACATACATGAACATTTCTTCTTTTGTTGCAATGTACTCAGTGTTATTAGCAGATGTTTTGCCCCCTTCTTACTTCGTCCTATACCTGCAATTCTTCATGGTTGTCCAAAATCAAAGCAGGCATTTTTAATCATAGATGAGATGGAAGTGTTAGCACATTTAAGTTCCACAGAACTAGGGGCCAGATGTAGCAAAGTGTTTGCGCCTCGCAAACGGCGAAAATCGCCGTTTGCGACGCGCAAAAGCCACTTTGCTATTCAGAAATGCATTTTGCGAGTCGGCTCCGACTCGCAAAATGCATTTCCGACTCGCAAATAGGAAGGGGTGTTCCCTTCCTATTTGCGACTCGCAGTGGGATGCAATTCCATTTGCGACCGCGTACGCGGTCGCAAATGGACTCGCAGTTACCATCCACTTCAAGTGGATGGTAACCCACTCGCAAATTGAAAGGGGTCCCCATGGGACCCCTTCCACTTTGTGAATGGACCCAAAAATATTTTTTCAGGGCAGGGAGTGGTCCAAGGGACCACTCCCTGCCCTGAAAAAATACCGAAACAAAAGGTTTCGTTTTTTTTTTTAAGTGCAGCTCGTTTTCCTTTAAGGAAAACGGGCTACACTTAAAAAAAAAAAACTGCTTTATTTAAAGCAGTCACGAACACGGAGGTCTGCTGACTACAGCAGGCCTCCATGTTTGCGAGTGCCTATACTCGCAATGGGGCCGCAATTTGCGACCCACCTCATGAATATTGATGAGGTGGGTCATTGCGACCCCATTGCGAGTCGCAGTCGGTGTCTGAGACACCGCACTGCATAGCAAATTGCGACTTGCAATTTGCGAGTCGGATGGACTCGCAAATTGCAAGTCGCAATTTTGCATTTTGCTACATCTTGCCCTAGGACTCTGCTTGATTGCATCACACAATTTCCCCTGTACATGCACCAGCCTTTGATAATCTAGCAAGATCAAGACTCTGATACCTTTGAAAATGATTGCTCATCTTCCCTTTGTATTTGACGTCTCATTCATGGCTCTTCAGGTGTCTCATTATAACTGAGCTGAGGAGAGCACCAGGTAGGAGTCTTGGCACCGAATTACTATGTTGTCTTTGCATTAGAAAGTTAGGTAATCTTTGGTGACCAGATTTATTGCAATCTATTGTTCCAAGAACAATTCCGTTTTGGATTCTTAGGCTTCTCTGTTTGTTTCACCAGAGGTCTGTTTTCTTTGAAATTACTCTCCATTTAATATAATCAACCATTGTCTTCAGTGCACTTGTCCTGTGTAGAATATGTGAGGCTGTATGAATTATCTTAGATATTTGTCACTCTGGCCCTCATCATGACCCTGGCGGTAAATCCCACCTACCGTCACGCTGATGGCCGCCAACATAAGGCTGCAGTGGCGAATATCCGTTCGCCATATTACGACATACACACACCAATCCGACAGAATACTGCCACATACAAAAATCCACCAGCTCAAAGGTCAGTGAAAAAGTGGTGGTCCCAACACCCATATCGTTATGCCAACAGAACAACGTCCACCACATTATGACCCACAAATCACCACGGCAGACATTCAATGGTGGTAAACTACTGGCGGTACATGCCACCGCGCTCAGAATTAACACCCACATACAAAACAACGCTACATTGAACAATATGAAAAACACACACCTAACACCCATACACACACTACACCCACCTACCCTCACCACTATAAAACACACACTCACATTACCCACAACCCTTTATGATTACAAATCATTGCCACCACACTGACACCAAGACCACTGAGACAACTACACACACACAATCAATTAATCAATCAATCAGGAATTTGTAAAGTGCACTACTCACCCGTGAGGGTCTCAAGGTGCTGAGGAGGGGTGGGGGAGGGGGAGAGGTGCTGCTACTGCTCGAACAGCCAGGTCTTGATACGTTTACTGAAGGCAAGGAGGTCTTAGGTCTGGCGCAGGTGGGTGTGAAGAGTGTTCCACGTTTTGGAGGCGAGGTGCGAGAATGATCTACTGCCGGTTGTAGTTCTGTGGATGCGTGGGAAAGGTTGCAAGGGCGAGGTTGGCAGGGCAGAGATGACGGGTCGGGTGTAGAAGCAGAGCCATCTGTTAAGGTATTCTGGTCCAGTGTTGTGCAGTGCTTTTTGAGCATGGGTGAGGAGTTTGAAGGTGATTCTCTTGTTGACAGGAAGCCAGTGCAGGTTTTTCAGGTGGTCTGTGATGTGGCAGTGGCAGGGGATGTCCTGGATGAGGCGTGCCGAGGCATTCTGGATGCGTTGCAGTCTAATCTGGAGTTTGGCCGTGGTTCCTGCATAGAGGGCATTGCCGTAGTCCAGTTTTCTTGCTTAAGAGGGTTTGGGTGACTGTTCTTCTGGTTTCAGTGGGTATCCACTTGTAGATCTTTCGAAGCATGCAGAGGGTGTTGAAGCAGGAGGAGGAGACGGTGTTGACTTGCTGGGTTATGGATAGTGAGGGGTCCAAGATGAATCCTAGGTTGCGTGTGTGGTCGGTGGAAGTCAAAGCAGGCCACCCGGAGTCATCCCATGCAGAGGGGGTGGAGCCAAAGATGAAGACTTCCGTCTTGTTGGAATTGAGTTTGGGGCAGCTGCTCCTTATCCATTCGGCGATGGCCTTCATTCCCTTGTGGAAGTTGGTCTTGGCGGAGTCCTTGGTGAGGGAGAGGATCAGCTGGGTGTGGTCAGCGTATGAGATGATGTTGAGGTTATGGGATCGGGCGATGTTAGAGAGTGGAGCCAGGTAGATTTTGAATAGGGTCGGGCTGAAAGATAAACCCTGGGGTATGCCACCGATGATTTTGGTGGCCTCTGTGCAGAATGGAGGGAGGCAGATTCTCTGGGTTCTGCCGGTGAGAAAGGAGATGACCCAGTCCAGGGCTCTATTGCGGATTCCAGCATTGTCGGGGCGTGAGCATAGGGTGTGGAGGCAGACAGTTTTGAACGCGACCAAGAGGTCCAGGAGGATGAGGGCCTCAGTTTCGCTGCTGTCCAGTATGGTTCTGATGTCATTGGTGGCGGCAATGAGGGCGGTTTCAGTACTGTGGTTGCTGCAGAATACGGATTGGGAAGGGTCCTGGGTACGGTTCTCCTCGAGGAAGTGGCTTATTTGTCTTTTGACAGCTTTTTCGATGACGTTTGCCAGGAAGGGGAGCAGGGGGATAGGCCAGAAGTTCTTGAAGTCTTTTGGGTCCGTCTTGGGTTTTTTAGGAGGGCGTTGATCTTGGCGTGTTTCCAGCTCTCCTGTAAGGTGGCGGACTTGAAGGAGCTGTTGATGATCATCCGTAGTTGGGGTGCTATGGCGGAGCTTGCTTTGTTGAGGATGTGGAGAGGGCAGGGGTCACATGGAGAGCCGGAGTGGATGGTGTTCATGATTTTGATGGTGTCGTTGTCATTGACGGGGGCCAGGAGAGTAGGAGGTTGGTTGGAGGTGAATCTTTGGTGTTGGTGGTTACCGGGGGGGTCTGGGTGCTGAAGCTGTCATGGATATCTGCAACCTTGCGGTGGAAGTAGGAGGCTAGGGAGTCGCAGAGGTCTTGGGATGGTGGGATGGCATTGGCGCTGGGATTGGAGAGTTCCTTCACGATGTTGAAGAGCTCCTTGTGGCTGTGTGCTTTGTTGTTGATTTGTTCTTTGAATGCGGTTCTCTTGGCGGCTCGGATGAGTTGGTGGTGTCTGCGGATGGCATTTTTGAAGGCTGTGAGGTTGTCCAAGGTCTGATCTTGGCACCACTTTCTTTTGAGTCTTCGGCAGCTTTGCTTAGATACGTGGAGGTCTGCAGTAAACCAGAAGGCCTTTCTGTCAGTGCGTCTGGTGGAGGGATTCTTGATTGGAGCGAGAGTATTGGCACAGGTGTTGACCCATTACCTGAAGTTGCAGGCAGCTTCATCAGTGTTGGTGGTGTCGATTGGTGGGTTCTGGGAGAGGGTTGCAATAAGTTGGTCTTCGGTGACCTTGTTCCAACTGCAGTGGGGGATCCATTGTGAGTGGTGGTGTGTTGTGGGTTTCTTGAAGGAGAAGTGGATGCAGCGGTGGTCTGTCCAGTGGAGGTCGGTGGTGTGGCTGAAAGAGACATGATTGCTGGTGGAAAAAATAGGATTGAGTGTGTGTCCTGTGGAGTGGTTTCGGTCCAGGCCACACAGCAGCCTTCATTAAGTAGGGAGGTGGGGGTAGGATAGGACAGCTGGGAGGCGGGAGGGGGACAAAAAAAGGGGGCAGAGCCGCAGGGGCAGCAGCGGCAATAGTGCAGCGTGGGAAAAAGAGGAAGGGGTGGGTTTGCAGTGGCAGCAGCGGCGGAGGAGTGAGAGGGGGAGAGCGAAAGTGAGAGAGAGAGAGCAGAGTGAGAGAGAAACAAGGAAAATGAGCAGAGCAGAGAGCAAAGCAAAGCAAAAGAAGGAGAGACTACAATAAACACCCTTGAACACAACTCGACTACTTGTATGTCATGTGTTGAAAATGTGTATTTATGGAAACAGTCACATCCATTGCAAATGAACTGTTCATTGTGAGAGCATAGAAATAATGATCTGTAGCTGGCTGTAGTCAGCACATCAGTACACAGTTGTTATAGCATCAACATCTGTAAAATGACAAACCATAGGTGACAGTAAGTAGAAGGACAAGGAAGTTAATGCCATCATGCCACAGCCACACAGAAAACACCAATAGTCATAGAAATGTGCAGTTGCACTGTCCCACCTGTGTGTCATTGGAACTACTGATGGATAACTAATGTTCTGTTGTCCTCATCCTCAGCCTCTTTATTCTCACTGTCATCAGGGTCTACTGCTGCCACAGGGGCATCTCCTGTCTCCTCCTCCTGCAGGAAGGGTACATGGCGTCTGAGGGCCAGGTTGTGCAACATGCAGCATGCCACAACTATCTCGCAGACCTTCTCAGGTGAGTAGCACAGGGATCCATCTGTCAGACTGAGGCACTTGAACCTGGTCTTCAGGAGGCCAAAGGTCCTCTAGATGATCCATCTGGTTCACCCATGTGCCTCATTATAATGTTCTTCATCCCTTGTCCTGACATTCCTCACAGGGGTCAGCAGCCACAATAGGTTTGGGTAGCTAGAGTCACCTGCAAGTATTGAGGGACAATGTTTAGCCACACACAATCCTATGGAGTCAACACCAGAGGCATACACTAACACACAGTGGGTGTGGTCTAAGGCTCACCTATTAGCTACACCCTGTGCCCCTGTAGTTGAGCCACCACATTTTTGATGCTGCTATTCCTCAGGACAAGGGCATTATGCACCGACCCAGGATACTTAGCATTGATATGGGAGATGTACTGGTCTGCACATTCAGTGAGTGGAAACTTTATGATTTCTGAACACCTGTTCATTCTGACGGGGGGACAAACATAAAATGTGTCCCATCCATTTCCCCAATAGTATTGGGGATATGTCCCATTGCATAGAATCCTGCCTTCACAGTGGCCAAATCTTCCACCTGGGGGAAAGCAATGGAACTGCATATGTGTTTTATCAGGGCAGACAACACTCTTGCCAGCACGATTGAGAACATTGGCTGTGACATTCCTGCTGCCAAGCCCACTGTCACTTGGAAAGAACCATTTGCCAGGAAATGGAGCACTGATAGCACTTGCAGAAGAGGGGGGATCCCAGTCAGATAGATAAGATCAAGTCAGGCTCCAACTGGGCACACAGCTCTGTGATTGTGACCCTGTCCAGTCTTTAGGTGAGTATTATGTGCCTGTCCTCCAGTGTAGCTAAGTCCACCAGCGATCTGTACACGGGGGTATGTCTCCACCTCCTATTCATTAGCAGTGATAGGTATCTGAGGGACACAAGAGTGAGTAGGCTGTCACAACTGGAACAACAAAACCACAACTGCAGTCCACATGGGGCACTTATGTATTGGGACGGTGTTAATGGCAAAGTATGTGCCAATCTAATCTGTGACGCAGTAATTGTTGATATGCCTGTTTCCCCCACCCTGAAATAGCAACTACCTGTAGGGACAGGTGAAAGTGAGGTAACTCCGCCGATGTTGGGTGTTGTGGCGGAAGGTGGTCTTGCACTGCCGTGCAATTCCTCATTGGATAATATGGGGCTCTAGGGAGTACAGTGGCCAATGGGGATCCATGCAGGCAGTGAGAGTGTACACCACCGTGGACGTGACCGCCATTTTCTATCTGATTCATCACTTGTTTCCTGACCATCAACAGGAGAACACCTACACTGTGTGTGCTGCTGTGACCTGTGTCTGGAACCTACCATGGCCTGTGTGACTGGGGAGTTGGAGCGACTGATAGATGGGGTCCTACCTTAGTACGGACAGCTGTATGGGCCTCCAGACCAACAGGTTAGTACACTTTGGGTACGATGCATGTGGGAAGGATGCATGAAGATGTGTGTGCAAACATCGGGTCATGGGGGGTGGGGAAATGTCTTAAGGTGGTGTACATGTTGTGAGCTGGGCTCTGTATGCCAATGGTGATGGAAACACGTTTGGTGGGCCATTTGTGTGACAGGTTGGAGTGTTTATTTAATGGTGTTCTCCTGTCTGTATTGCCTATGCAGGTCAGCGCCCACCAAAAGAAGGGAATATGGAGTGCCATCTCCAAGGATGTCTGAACCCTGGGGGTCTATGGCAGGCAGAGCACCCACTGTCAGAAATGGTGGGAGTACCTGAGACGCTGGGCACGGATACTGCGGAGGCCCAGCTGGGGATGGCGTCCCAATGAAGAAGGTGTGCCTGTTGGACCCTTGCCCCCCTGATGGCTTGCATACTGGTGGTGGCCTACCCTGAGTTGGATGGGCGCTTGAGGGAATCACAGCAGCCACAAGGGGGTGAGTAGAGTGGTTATCAATACATATTTTGGCTGGTGGGGTGGTATCCGGGTGGTGGATGTGTGTTAGTGGGTACTCCTAAGGCCGGGCCAGACATTGCAGCATGGGTCATCTGAAGGGTAATGGGTGTATGGAAAATACAGGTAACCTAGCATGTTAGCAGTCCTTTTCAGCCAGGGCATTGTGGGTCTTAGGAGTGCTGCAGTTGGTGGTTTGTGCTCCTCATCTTGCCTTAGTGACTAGCCATATAACTGGTAGTGCAGT
Organism: Pleurodeles waltl; assembly: GCF_031143425.1. Lineage (NCBI taxonomy): Eukaryota > Metazoa > Chordata > Amphibia > Caudata > Salamandridae > Pleurodeles > Pleurodeles waltl. The sequence continues at coordinate 853,239,642 of NC_090446.1, read as the reverse complement.
GCATAGTGCTAAAGCCTGTTCCCTGTGTGTGATGGTTATGTGTATGCCAATAGTGGTGTTGGTGCAGTCATTGATCCAGTGTATCCTTTGTCTCTCTCCCCGCTTTCTTGTTTTGTCATCCTTTCCTTGTGTACATTAGCATCATCTGACGGAGGAGCAGGGGCACCGGTGACAGAGGGAGCTGCATCCTGCAGGGCCCAGGAGGCAGAGTCCACCGACGCCCAGGAAACCAGTGGGATGGAGGGCGAGAGGAGCACCACTACGGAGACTGGAGGAGACAACACAGACTGAGATACCTCCTCTGATGGAAGCACCCTGGTGGTGGCAGACACCTCTGTGACCACCCCGGCTGCAGGTAAAGCCACCACCCCCATACCAGCTCCTTCCTCCCAGCAGTCCCTCAGTGAGTTGCTCGTGCCTACTCACCTAGGAGGGTGGGCATCTCCTTCACCCCAGGCACTTCAGGCCCTTCCCTAGTGAGCCCTGCTGCCCTGAGTAAGGAGGCTATTGACCTCCTGAGATCCATCTCTGTAGGGCAGTCAACCACAGTGAATGCCATCCAGGGGCTGGCATCCCAGATGCAGCAATGCAATGCATTCCTGGAGGGCATTAACTGTGGATTGGTGGCCAAACAGAGATCGATTCAGGCTCTGGCCTCCTCTCTGATGGCAGCCATTGTCCCTGTTTCTACCATTCCCCCTCCAACTTCCACTTCCCATTCCCATTTTCCTCAACCGCAACCCATCCCAGGCACACATACAGACGAGCATGCACACAAGACAACACCAAGAGTGTCACAGGCAAACACAAGCACCACACTTCATCCCACAAGCACTCATGCAAACACCATACAGTTGTAGACATAACAACATCCACTGCCTCCACTGTCTCCCCCTTCTCCTCTGCCTCCACCTCCCTCCCAGCCACATCCACACTCACACCTGCATGCACTATATCAACATCCACCAACAGCATCACCACACCAAGCAGAACACGCACCTCACTGGCAGACACTTCCACAACAACAATGCATGTGTCCCCTCTGTCCTCTTCCACCCTGTCTGTTCCCCCCCCTCTGAAGGACACAAACGAAGGCACTCACACACCCAACAGCCATCTGCCTCACATCAGCATACAGCCCATGCACCTGCACTGAAATCCAGCAGACTTACATCTCCTACACCACTCCCTCAACCTCCACTCCCATTACTCCTCCCTCCTCCCGTCCCAACATCCCTAAAAAGCTTTTCATTTCCCAACTTGAACTCTTCCCTCCCCATATCCCGTCCTGCCCTGTCAGAGCAGGGTACCAAAGACACAGCCTAGCACCTCAGCCAAACTGTCCATAGGGACAGCGGTAGCACCACCTACTCGTGGTGGTAAGGATACCACACCTCCATCAAAGAAGGGGAAGGAGGCTGCACCACCAGGCAAAAAGGTGAAAGAGCCTGGACCACCAGGCAAGAAGGGGAAGGAGCCTGCACCACCAGGCAAGAAGAGAAGGGAGCCTGCACCTCCATCCAGGAAGGGGAAGAGTCCATCCATCCCTGCTAGGAAGGGTAAGGGATCCACGCCCCATGTAATGGAGGAGACAAAGCCCTCTACTCCAGTGGAGGTTGTCAGGGTGTCACCTTCACCACCATCAGCTGTCACAGGGCCCCCACCACCAGCTGATGAGTTGCAGCACTCAGCAAGTGCAGAGGCTACCCAGGAGGCTCCTCCATCCACCACGAAACTGCAGCCATCAGCAAGGGCAGAGGCTGCCCAGGAGGCTCCTCCATCCACCACCACAGTACTGCCATCAGCAATTGCAGAGGTGGCCCTGGAGGCTCCTCCCTCCACCATGACACTGCAGCCATCAGCAAGTGCAGAGGCTGCCCAGGAGGCACCTCCATCCGCCAATACACTGCAGCCGTCACCGCCAGCAGACGCCATGTAGGCCACCCTCCAGGGGCTGATGTACAAGTTGGCCGATCCAGGACCAGTGGGCAAGTCAACAACTCCAGAGACTGTGGCCTTGCACTCCCCAGGACAGAGCAATGGACATGGAGCCCCCTCCAGAACCAGTGGGAAAGCCACCCACTCCAGAGACTGTGGCCTTGCACTCCCCAGGACAGAGAAATAGGCCTGGAGCCCCCTCCAGAACCAGTGGGCTTGTTCCTGCATCTGGCTGAGGTGCCCTTCCCTTCCCCTGGGGTGCCTGCTCATTTGCAAACTGATGCCCCTGCAGAGTACTATCCGGATGAGGTCAGGATTCGAGTTGGGCCTTAGACTGTGCACTGTGGCCATGTGGGCCCTTTGAACATTGGACTGGGCAGGGTCCCTTTGTGTACATATCTATTTCATTGACAAATCAAAGAAGTTATTTAGATGTTGATTTGATTACAAAACTTTCGGCCATTCCTGTTGTCCTTGCACTATTCTGCCATTTTTCAGGGACAAATAGTTTGTTATGTGCAGCTGGTTGTGTGTATCATGCGTGTGTGTCACTCTCGTTTTCCTCCCTCCGTCCCTTGTGTGCCAGGCAGCTCTACTCACTGTCATCATCGTTGGTGTTCTAGGTGGAGCATAACGTAGAAGATCATCGGGGAAACTTGCAGTTCAGGTTCCATGGCGGCGTTGTTCTTCCCTGTGTCTCCGATGGTGAGTCTTTTTTCTTAGATGATGCGTTTCTACCAGGCTTTTGATTGCGTTGGTACCACCCAGGAAATGGTGGCAGATTGATGTGTCATAATATGGTGGGCGGTACTTTGTCTTCTGCCTGGCTGTTGGCGGCTACTGCTGTGGTGTGTGTTGTGTCCACCCTGGTGGCTGGTGTGGTACATTGGCTGTCTATGGGAGTTATTACCGCCATGGTCATAATTTGAAAGTAGTTACCACCAGCCTATTAGCGGTATTACCACCACTTTATCACTCACCCCCAGGATCATAATGTGGGCCTCTGCCTGTTATTTTACAGATCATACTATGTTAAATTACCATCAATGCCTAGCAGCATATATTTTTGGTCTGAATATTATTGTAATTGATTTAATTATGCAAGTAGTTTGTTGAGAGTAGTTGACTGATACTCTCTAATTGATTCCTCCTGTTTTTCTCTTGTGTCTTGGCTCTCAACTAACTATGTTTTTCCATTTTGATGCATGTGTGCCCTACCCTAAATATGACCATAGCTCATCACCAAAACTGCATTCATGGGTTTATTATTTACCTGGTGAGTCCTAAGTATTGCTTGTAGTCAACAAATGTATACAGGCCAGGAAGGGGCATGTGTAGCTGTGGTGCCCATCAAACCTTTCTCTCTTCTGATTATCTGACTATGAGGGTACTATTTCTACTTTCTTCCCTAATTTTCACTGTTAGAGTTTCACCCACAGTGCTCCTACTCCCACATTTGTACACTTGTTCATTGATTTGCAGGTACATATGAGCAGTGTGCTGTAAATAGTCCTGTACTATATTAATATCAATTTTAATTTGTCCTAAAAGTTTGAAATCACCTGAGGATCCTTTGTTTAGCCATTTTTAACAATAGATACTGATAAGTAGAGTACAGCATCAGCTTCCCATTTGCTTTTCATTGTTCATATCTTCAGCTTTCATGATTTGTCTAAGATTGTTTTCTGAAACCCTCTGCTCTTTCATCACTGATGATCATAGTCAGAGGTATGATGGGACATTTCAGGTATGCTCTAAACGAGGTCGACCAATTGTTTCACCCTTAGCAGGGGATATCAGTTAGCAATTCTGACAATCAATCAACATTTAATTTACAATATCACCAATTTGACCAAATAATAGAAAAATTCTCAAAACCAAGCTATAAAGATACAGGATCAGCATAGGGTGACCAGAGCAATGAAAGACATTTAGATGAACAGGAGAGAAACTAAACATTTAATAAGGACAATATAAGATATCGGTAGCAGGAATTGATATTCGGAAAACAAACGGTGTCCTACTCGTCTAAGCATCAGTGCAAACTGAAATCATCTAAATAGCTAGCTAAGCAGTGGGAAAACTTCATAGACAAAAGAAGCCACTATGTGACCCGTGATGGGCTACAAACATGGGGACAAAAAGCAAAAAGGAAATAAAGGACAAATGTTATTTGGAAAAATGCCATCTTGGGCAAAATGAAGCTAACCAAGGTTGGCAAAAAGTAGGTAAAAAGGGAAGGTGTAAGCATCTCAGAAGCTCGGTCAAGAGTCTTCCCATGGCCAATAAAATCCAAATATTCTCACCACACATTTGGGAAAGTGTGGGGCAAGAGCAGAAAGGTCTTTACCTCTCAAAGGCCAAGCGGTCTCTCCTCCTTTGACTAACTGGAAACGTTAAATTAAAGTCCAAAGTGAATGATGATTTGTCCATTGATAATGCCGTATGGATTGAAAGATTCCAATTGTCCAATCAGGGTACATCATACAGCAGGCATCTGCAACATTTAGACAAGTTCCCAAGACCATCAAGAGACGGCATTCATCTTTGCTCTCCTGTACCAATTTAGCAACAATTTATAATTCAGTCCAGTCTTCACGTTCTCAGTCTCTCTGTGTACTATACTCAGGGATACTTTCTCAAGCTCTCTATGAGTAGCACATCTATTTCCAAACTAACATTTTATTGGAACGTCATGTGAGAAAAATGACACATTAGCAAGAAGAAGACAATTTTCTCACGTGTCATGAGGCTGGGGCCTGCGGGCCTTAACACAACTAACTTAAAGCAAAATTAAAATGGCACACTTTATCCATGTTAAATCAACGATTATATGACGGAACACCGAATTAAAAACAACTACTAACCTTAACAACGAGGTCGGAACACCGACCTCGTCCTTACTACTAATGATTTTACCACGAATGCCTTAACAACGATATTTCGTTGTAAAGGCTTTCCTGATAAAATCATTAGCAATAGGCACCATTCACCCTACATCCCTCACCCCACCCCCCCAACCCCACCCCAAAACCTAAAACCCGCTGACCCCCCACCCACTCCCCAAAACCAAAAACGCCCCACCCCCCAACCCCACCCTAAAACCTAAAACCCCCTGACCACCCACCCACTCCCCAAAACCAAAAACGCCCCACCCCCCCAACCCCACCCTAAAACCTAAAACCCCCTGACCCCCCACCCACTCCCCAAAACCAAAAACACCCCACCCCCCCAACCCCACCCCAAAACCTAAAACCCCCTGACCCCCCACCCACTCCCCAAAACCAAAAACGCCCCACCCCCCAACCCCACCCCAAAACCTAAAAACCCCTGACCCCCCACCCCCTCCCCAAAACCAAAACGCCCCACCCCCCAACCCCACCCCAAAACCTAAAACCCCCTAACCCCCCACCCCCTCCCCAAAACCAAAAACGCCCCACCCCCCCTACCCCACCCCAAAACCTAAAACCCCCTAACCCCCACCCCCTCCCCAAAACCAAAAACGCCCCCCCCACCCCATCCCAAAACCTAAAACCCCCTCCCCAAAACCAAAAACGCCCCACCCCCCCAACCCCACCCCAAAACCTAAACCCACCACTTACCTTCGCCAACTCCCTTCTTTGTACCTTAACCACGCATGTTCGTTGTTCAGAACATACGTAGTTAAGGCACAAAAATACGAAGTTGTGGTTAAAAAAAGCGTTGTTACGCTTTCGTTAACCACGACTTTCGTAATAAAAAAGTCGTAAAAAAGGATGTTTCCCTAAATCAACATATACAGGTGTTTCATTTCTAAAGTCATCATTATTACATCTCATCTAATTTCATGTTACAATAAACTTAAAAAATTAATAACTTGTGAACACGTCAGTAAATATGATGGGAAACTATATTTTACAACATTAGCATATAACATTTAAAACATTTTAATGAAGATAGTCATTAACATTTTTGTGAAAACTATTCTTCAACATCATAAGAAAATATGTGAAATCAAGCTAAATGTTTAGGGGCATATTTATACTCCGTTTGCGCCGAATTTGCGTCATTTTTTTCGACGCAAAACTAACTCCATATTTATACTTTGGCGTTAGACGCGTCTAGCGCCAAAGTTCATGGAGTTAGCGTAATTTTTTTGCGTGAACACCTTCCTTGCGTTAATGATATGCAAGGTAGGCGTTCCCGTCTTAAAAAATGACTCTGATGCATATGCGTCGGATTTATACTCCCGGGCAAAAATTACGCCCGGGAGTGGGCGGGTCTAAAAAACCCGCATTAGCGCCGGATTTTAGCACCTGGGTCAGGGCAGGCGTTAAGGGACCTGTGGGCTCAGAATGAGCCCAGAGGTGCCCTCCCCTGCCCCCAGGGACACCCCCTGCCACCCTTGCCCACCCCAGGAGGACACCCAAGGATGGAGGGACCCACCCCAGGGACATTAAGGTAAGTATTTTTTTTTTTTTTTTGTGGCATAGGGGGGCCTGATTTGTGCCCCCCTACATGCCACTATGCCCAATGACCATGCCCAGGGGACAGAAGTCCCCTGGGCATGGCCATTGGGCAAGGGGGCATGACTCCTGTCTTTGCTAAGACAGGAGTCATTTCTATGGGGGATGGGCGTCGTAAAAAAATGGCGCAAATCGGGTTGTGGCGATTTTTTTGCTTCAGCCTGACTTGCACCATTTGTGGACACCCATACGCCATTTTCCCCCTACGCCGGCGCTGCCTGGTGTACGTCGTTTTTTTTAACGCACACCAGACAGCGCCGGCGGCTAACGCCGGCTAACGTCATTCAATAAATACGGCGCCCGCATGGCGCTTCAGAATGGCGTTAGCCGGCGCTAATTTTTTTGACGCAAAACTGCGTTGGCGCAGTTTTGCGTCAAAAAGTATAAATATGGGCCTTAATTCTTAGTTGGCATGCCTATTCCTCAAGCATTAAAGTACTACCCTACAATGAATGCACCTTAAAATGGATTTTTAGTGCACCAATCTATAGTTAGCTTGTTATTGATTGACACAATATAATATCACTATGGTCATATATAAATCAACATTGTGACATCAAAGTTAGCAGCCAAAACTCCACTTCACCAACTACATTACCACTGAAACTCTAGTCACTACTTATTCTCGCTTCTGCATTAGGGTGGTTGGTACATCATCCTAGACTGGCTCGTCTTTCTTCGCAAAAGAGCTGTCTGTTCTGCTACCAGATTCTATCACACCACAAATGCCACCACTCACCATTAGCCCCAGGAGTGTGGCAATCTGCTCAACACCCACCAGAAAATATTTTTTGCTCCAAACTGAAAGCTGTCATGTCACTACGAGAGCTGGAGGCTGACAGTCACACTATGCCGAGAACCCGCAGTCCTTCATAGGTAAATGTATGCTTGATTTTCTGAAGACAAATGGAGCAAGCCTGATATCTGAAATTTCAAAATCGCTTGCTACACCTGCAGTGATGTGTTGTTGTATGAAAATATGAATACTCACCAAGATTTTCCAGGAGAACTCAATTTCTGTGATCCATAGATCTTTAGCTGAACTTTCTCTTCCACAAAATGTCTTGCCCCCCCATTTCATCCCATAAATAAAGTTCATTACCATGCCATTTTGCTGAAATAACTAGCTAGAAGCAAATGTTTACAGAAATCAACAGTTTTGAATCCTTTCCATGGAGGACTTTTATTTGTCACAGACATTTTCTCTGGTACAGAAACTACTTCTGGCAGGTGACTAACACTGATACTGCCATCAGTGAGTTTACCGTTTTATCAATACTGTCAACCCTGTATTCTTGCTGCTGCTGCTGCTTGTCACAGGCAATGGTTATAACAGCTGAGTTTGCAATAGCCCTTTTACATTTGATCCTGAGCCACTGATATGCATTGTTATCCCCACTGCTTTGTGAATATTCTGGCAGCATTAGTAGCCACAATTGTTGTTTGTTTTGTCTATGTGTTTTCCACTTGGGTGATTAAAATTCCTCAACCTGCTTTGTTAGTGTTCTTGTTTTACTACAGCTAATGGATAACAGTATCCTCAACCTAAACTATGGAAAGCAGAGGTCTTCATTACTGAATGGACACAGAACTGTGGCCTGAATGAGTATGTAAATAGCAAGGATTGTATTACTGAATATCGACACCAACAATATTGTAGCATACAAGTGTCGAGGACAGAATATCGAGGGACAAAAAACTGAAAGGTTAGTTCATAATGGAAGTATACAATTACTGTTCCTAACTCCACACCTATGTAGCTTGAAGATATATGTAGCACGTAGGTGTATATATTTGTGGATGGAAGGTATATTTAAAACTTAAGCACATGTATGTGGAGTTAGATATACAAAATCTAGACTTACTTACCTGTCAATACTTTATTTTCAATGTTCAGTCCTAGATATTCTGTCCAGTTCATACTGTATTTGTGATCGAAACTCAGAGGGCACATCTATGGCAAGGTCCACGGTCGTTAGTCTGAAAATGTATCTTGAAATTAACTTCTTTTATTTTCGTCAACCAGATGATGCTATGGTAAAACTTTGCCAATCTGCTCTAAAAACTCTGAATGTGGCTCCATAATGTCATTGTCACCTCTTTCGCATATTGTTTACACGAGGCCACTGCAATAGTTTGTAACCATTTACTTCTGAGACTATACTATAGTCAAAAGTGTCCGCTGACCTGAACCCAGAGGGTCACTACAGGCAGCACATCAACCCTCTTCTGATTTGACTGCACTGATTGGCACGGTCAGAACATGGGAATACAAATGTTCCACACAGTATGGAGTGAAACGTTTTACTGTAATGCCTCAGTGACGCAATTTCAGCAAAGCAACGGTTCGCACTGCTTTGCATTGCTTTTCCATACACACCAATGCAAATACCAATCTGTATTGGTTTGTTAATCCCACAAAAGGTTTAGCGTTAAAAAAGTAATACCTAACTGATGCTAAACCTTTGTGAATTTGGCCCGTTGGGTTTTTGGCATTTAGTGCAATTTTTCAGAGAAGATACGTTCTGCTCTTTTGAGAAAGTGATCTGCAAAAACAATCATGGAGGCATTTCGCCAGAGAATTATAGGGTGCTTGAAGTGACAGCCCAACTTGCTCAGCCAGCCCCCATCAATGACAAACGTTTAAAGGAGCCACCTGACGGAGCGAAGGTAGATAGGTATCAGCAAGGGCCCACGGTGTTCAAAACGGACTCACATATTTTAGACTATGCAACCCTGAAATGCACTGAGCAGAGGTAGGTTATATTAGAAAGGGACTTGGATGTCCTTCCAGAGTGACACAGGGACTTGGGGCCAGATGTAGCACAAAGATTGCATGTCGAAAACAGCGAATTTCGCTGTTTCCGATGTGCAAACTGCACTTGGCAATACACAAAACCACTTTTGCGATTTGGTAACCTGGTTACCGAATCGCAAAACGGGTTTGCGAGTCACAATTCCAAATTGCGAGTTGCAGAGCAATGCCAGATTGCTTTGTGACCACGAACGCGGTCGCAAAGCAATCGCAGTTAGCACCCATTTCAAATGGGTGCTAACTCATTCGCAAAAGGGGAGGGGTCCCATGTGAATGGCATTAAAAACATTTTACCATAGCAGGCAGTGATCCTATGGACCATGCCTGCTCTGAAAAAGTGAAACAAAAACGTTTCATTTTTTAGTTTTGTAATGCATCTCTTTTTCCTTTAAGGAAAACGGGCTGTATTACAAAAAAATACTGGTTATTTAAAAGCAGTCACAGACATGGTGGTCAGCTGTCTCCAGCAGGCCACCATCCCTGTGAGTGCCCGAGTCTCAAAGGGGTCACAAATTGCAACCCACCTCATTAATATTAATGAGGTGGGCCTTTGCAACCCCCTTGCGAGTCGCAAATGGAGTCAGGGACACCATCCTAAATTCCAATTTGCAACTCGCAAATTGCGAGTCGATCTGTCTCGCAATTTGCAAGTCACAAAATGGAATATACCTACATCTGGCCTTTGATGCTTTGAGAACTGAATGCTTCAGTGTGGTGGAGCTACATCCATAGGGACAATCTCCTTCCTAGGACCATTAGTATGTGAAAGCATTTGTGATTGTGTTCTCCCTCTGGCTACTTAAAAACAGAATTCCACACTGTTAGACCTGACATGCCTTAGGGTGGTCACCCCTAACTTTTTGCCTGCCTCCCTCCACTTTTTGGACCCTGTTTTGCTGGCTTTTAGACTCTGCGCACTTTACCACTGCTAACCAGTGCTAAAGTGCATATGCTCTCTCCCTTTTTAACCCCTTCGCTGCCAGGCCTTTTCCCCCTCCTGTGCCGAGCCTTTTTTTGGCTATTTGGAGCAGTTCGCGCTTAGGCCCTCATAACTTTTTGTTCACATAAGCTACCCATGCCAAATTTGCGTCCTTTTTTTCCAACATCCTAGGGATTCTAGAGGTACCCAGACTTTGTGGGTTCCCCAGAAGGAGGCCAAGAAATTAGCCAAAAAACAGTGAAAATTTCATTTTTTTAAAAAAAATTGGAAAAATGGGCTGCAGAAGAAGGCTTGTGGTTTTTTCCCTGAAAAGGGCATCAACAAAGGGTTTGCGGTGATAAAATCACCAGCTTCCCAGCTTTCAGGAACAGGCAGACTTGAATCAGAAAACCCAATTTTTCAACCCAATTTTGGCATTTTACTGGGACATACCCCATTTTTACGATTTTTTGTGCTTTCAGCCTCCTTCCAGTCAGTGACAGAAATGGGCATGAAACCAACGCTGGATCCCATAAAACGCAACATTTCTGAAAAGTAGACAAAATTCTGAATTCAGCAAGGGGTAATTTGTGTAGATCCTACAAGGGTTTCCTACAGAAAATAGCAACTGAAAAAGAAAAATATTGAAATTGAGGTGAAAAAAACATCAATTTTTCTCTAAGTTTTACTCTGTAACTTTTTCCTGCAATGTCAGATTTTCGAAAGCAATATACCGTTACGTCTGCTGGACTCTTCTGGTTGCGGGGATATATAGGGCTTGTAGGTTCATCAAGAACTCTAGGTACCCAGAGCCAATAAATGACCTGCACCCTGCAGTGGGTTTTCATTCTATGCCGGGTATACAACAATTCATTTGCTGAAATATAAAGAGTAAAAAATAGCTATCAAGAAAACCTTTGTATTTCCAAAATGGGCACAAGATAAGGTGTTGAGAAGCAGTGGTTATTTGCACATCTCTGAATTCCGGGCTGCCCATACTAGCATGTGAATTACCGGGCATTTCTCAAATAGACGTCTTTTTTACACACTGTCTTACATTTGGAAGGGAAAAATGTAGAGAAAGACAAGGGGCAATAACACTTGTTTTGCTATTCTATGTTCCCCTAAGTCTCCCGATAAAAATGATACCTCACTTGTGTGGGTAGGCCTAGCGCCCGCGACAGGAAACGCACCAAAGCGCAACGTGGACACATCACAGAAAACAGACCTGTTTTTAGCAAAGTGCCTACCTGTAGATTTTGGCCTCTAGCTCAGCCGCCACCTAGGGAAACCTACCAAACCTGTGCATTTCTGAAAACTAGAGACCTAGGGGAATCCAAGATGGGGTGATTTGTGTGGCTCGGACCAGGTTCTGTTACCCAGAATCCTTTGCAAACCTCAAAATTTGGCTACAAAAACACATGTTCCTCACATTTCTGTGGCAGAAAGTTCTGGAATCTGAGAGGAGCAACAAATGTCCTTCCACCCAGCGTTCCCCCACGTCTCCCGATAAAAATGATACCTCACATGTGTGGGTAGGCCTAGCGCCCGCGACAGGAAACGCCCCAAAGCGCAACGTGGACACATCACAGAAAACAGACCTGTTTTTAGCAAAGTGCCTACCTGTAGATTTTGGCCTCTAGCTCAGCCGCCACCTAGGGAAACCTACCAAACCTGTGCATTTCTGAAAACTAGAGACCTAGGGGAATCCAAGATGGGGTGATTTGTGTGGCTCGGACCAGGTTCTGTTACCCAGAATCCTTTGCAAAGCTCAAAAATTGGCTAAAAAAACACATGTTCCTCACATTTCTGTGGCAGAAAGTTCTAGAATCTGAGAGGAGCCACAAATTTCCTTCCACCCAGCGTTCCCCCACGTCTCCCGATAAAAATGATACCTCACTTGTGTGGGTAGGCCTAGCGCCCGCGACAGGAAACGCCCCAAAGCGCAACGTGGACACATCACAGAAAACAGACCTGTTTTTAGCAAAGTGCCTACCTGTAGATTTTGGCCTGTAGCTCAGCCGCCACCTAGGGAAACCTACCAAACCTGTGCATTTCTGAAAACTAGAGACCTAGGGGAATCCAAGGAGGGGTGACTGGCGGGGCTCGGACCAGGTTCTGTTACCCAGAATCCTTTGCAAACCTCATATTTTGGCTAAAAAAACGCATTTTCCTCACATTTGAGTGACAGAAAGTTCTGGAATCTGAGAGGAGCCACAAATTTCCTTCCACCCAGCGTTCCCCCAAGTCTCCCGATAAAAATGATACCTCACTTGCGTGGGTAGGCCTAGCGCCCGCGACAGGAAACGCCCCAAAGCGCAACGTGGACACCACCAAAATTTTGGAAGAAAACAGAGGTGTTTTTTGCGAAGTGACTACCTGCAGATTTTGGCCTCTAGCTCAGCCGGCACCTAGGGAAACCTACCAAACCTGTACATTTCTGAAAATTAGAGACCTAGGGGAATCCAAGGAGGGGTGACTGGCGGGGCTCGGACCAGGTTCTGTTACCCAGAATCCTTAGCAAAGCTCAAAAATTGGCTAAAAAAACACATGTTCCTCACATTTCTGTGGCAGAAAGTTCTGGAATCTGAGAGGAGCCACAAATTTCCTTCCACCCAGCGTTCCCCCACGTCTCCCGATAAAAATGATACCTCACTTGTGTGGGTAGGCCTAGCGCCCGCGACAGGAAACGCCCCAAAGCGCAACGTGGACACATCACAGAAAACAGACCTGTTTTTAGCAAAGTGCCTACCTGTAGATTTTGGCCTCTAGCTCAGCCGCCACCTAGGGAAACCTACCAAACCTGTGCATTTCTGAAAACTAGAGACCTAGGGGAATCCAAGGAGGGGTGACTGGCGGGGCTCGGACCAGGTTCTGTTACCCAGAATCCTTTGCAAAGCTCAAAAATTGGCTAAAAAAACACATGTTCCTCACATTTCTGTGGCAGAAAGTTCTGGAATCTGGGAGGAGCCACAAATTTCCTTCCACCCAGCGTTCCCCCAAGTCTCCCGATAAAAATGATACCTCACTTGCGTGGGTAGGCCTAGCGCCCGCGACAGGAAACGCCCCAAAGCGCAACGTGGACACCACCAAAATTTTGGAAGAAAACAGACCTGTTTTTAGCGAAGTGCCTACCTGTAGATTTTGGCCTGTAGCTCAGCCGCCACCTAGGGAAACCTACCAAACCTGTGCATTTCTGAAAACTAGAGACCTAGGGGAATCCAAGGAGGGGTGACTGGCGGGGCTCGGACCAGGTTCTGTTACCCAGAATCCTTTGCAAAGCTCAAAAATTGGCTAAAAAAACACATGTTCCTCACATTTCTGTGGCAGAAAGTTCTGGAATCTGAGAGGAGCCACAAATTTCCTTCCACCCAGCGTTCCCCCACGTCTCCCGATAAAAATGATACCTCACTTGTGTGGGTAGGCCTAGCGCCCGCGACAGGAAACGCCCCAAAGCGCAACGTGGACACATCACAGAAAACAGACCTGTTTTTAGCAAAGTGCCTACCTGTAGATTTTGGCCTGTAGCTCAGCCGCCACCTAGGGAAACCTACCAAACCTGTGCATTTCTGAAAACTAGAGACCTAGGGGAATCCAAGGAGGGGTGACTGGCGGGGCTCGGACCAGGTTCTGTTACCCAGAATCCTTTGCAAAGCTCAAAAATTGGCTAAAAAAACACATGTTCCTCACATTTCTGTGGCAGAAAGTTCTGGAATCTGGGAGGAGCCACAAATTTCCTTCCACCCAGCGTTCCCCCAAGTCTCCCGATAAAAATGATACCTCACTTGCGTGGGTAGGCCTAGCGCCCGCGACAGGAAACGCCCCAAAGCGCAACGTGGACACCACCAAAATTTTGGAAGAAAACAGACCTGTTTTTAGCGAAGTGCCTACCTGTAGATTTTGGCCTGTAGCTCAGCCGCCACCTAGGGAAACCTACCAAACCTGTGCATTTCTGAAAACTAGAGACCTAGGGGAATCCAAGGAGGGGTGACTGGCGGGGCTCGGACCAGGTTCTGTTACCCAGAATCCTTTGCAAAGCTCAAAAATTGGCTAAAAAAACACATGTTCCTCACATTTCTGTGGCAGAAAGTTCTGGAATCTGAGAGGAGCCACAAATTTCCTTCCACCCAGCGTTCCCCCACGTCTCCCGATAAAAATGATACCTCACTTGTGTGGGTAGGCCTAGCGCCCGCGACAGGAAACGCCCCAAAGCGCAACGTGGACACATCACATTTTTTCATTGAAAACAGTGCCTACCTGTAGTTTTTGGCCTGTAGCTCAGCCAGCACCTAGGGAAACCTACCAAACCTGTGCATTTCTGAAAACTAGAGACCTAGGGGAATCCAAGATGGGGTGACTTGAGGGGCTCTGACCAGGTTCTGTTACCCAGAATCCTTTCCAAACCTCAAATATTGGCTAAAAAAACGCATTTTTCACACATTTCGGTGACAGAAAGTTCTGGAATCTGAGTGGAGCCACAAATTTCCTTCCACCCAGCGTTCCCCCAAGTCTCCCGATAAAAATGATACCTCAGTTGTGTGGGTGGGCCAGGTGCCTCCAACAGAATAAGGCCCAAAACTTGTAGAGATACAGGGGATAGTACTGCGAGTTTATAAGGACATATTCTTTTATACATCTTTAGACTGACTCTGCTTTGGGGACCCACATACATGAGGTGTCATTTTATTTGGGAGACTGAGGGGAACACTGGGGAGTAGGAATTTTGTGCTGGAGTGGTGATCGTACGAAGAAAAGTCAGGAAAATATGTTTTTTTTAAGCACATTTTGAGGTTTACAGAGGAGTCTGGGTAAGAAAATGTTGGGGGATCCACGCAAGCCACTCCTCCCTAGACTCCTTGGGGTGTCTAGTTTTAAAAAATGTCTGGGTTTGGTAGGTTTCCCTAGATGAAGGCCGCACACAGGACCAAAAACATAGGTGCCCTCTCCCCCCCCAAACACAGGTAGTTTTGTAATATATCGTTTTGATGTGCCCACATACGTCCGTGATGTGCCAAACACTAAAATTTTGAAAAGAAACACACTTAGGTTATGTGAAAAAGACCCCTCACCCACCAACCAAGTTGGTGGCATGCTTCATCATCGGGGTCCCACCTGAGGCACCCAGCGTGTCATAGGTGTGCTGCGACGCCTGATTACAGCGGAGCAGGTTTGGTCATTTTTACCACACATACTGGTTGGATTTGGCACGAGGGTGAGTGATGGTTCAGTGGATCAAATTTTACTAACAAGAGCTTTCACAAAAATGAAAAGCACTGTTAGTAACTGAAAGGCAAAAAACTGAACCAATGACTCACAGCTCGTGAGCTGTAAAGCCGCGACAAGGCACCAACCGCTTTACAGTCCATTCACACAACTTTCATACATGACACACACAAGGCCATTCACACCGCCAGCCACGGGCCCAGCACATTACAACACTCACATCGACAGACAGCGCCACTCAAGGGCCCATCACTTACATACGCCCACATGCCTGATACAACAATCACACCAGCTGATGGGAGTGTGTGGACTGGTGTTTGGCTTGCAGTGTGTTGCAGTAGCCAACATCAAGTCAATATGTACAGTCTCAGCCAAGCCCCACTCCACACACAATGGCATCATATTTTTTTTTTTTTTAACAGAGGAACCCCTAACTAAGTAGAAAGAATTACAAAACAACAAACACAAAAGCTCTAACTAACAACATGACAGAAATGCTAACCATGAAACTAAACACATGAAAATACAAAACAGACATGAGTTTACACTCATGGTTGTTCCCAGAAATTCTTCTGGGTGTGGTAATTCTTAAAACAAGCACCGACACACAGCCCAGGCTTTGAAGGACAATCTGGGCAGTACATTCGAGACTCCCTCCGGATACCTCTTCGAAAACACACTCTACATTTCTTAGCTGGAAAGTCTTTTTTGGGTGTGGGAGGAATGTGCTCAGCAAAGTGGCGATCTTTCAATCTAGCCACATCCTCCACCACTGCTTCTCTAGGAACTCTGGCCTGTTCCACCACAATAAGGCTCTCTATCACTGACTCCTGAAATTTCACAAATGTCATCTTTGAGTCTGGAGACCTATCCCTAAACACAATAAAAGCATTGAAGGTTGCTAAGTGGAAGAGGTGAAGTGCTAACTTCTTATACCAAACATAAGACTTACGAATAGCAGTATAAGGTTCCAACCTCTGGTCAACTCTATCTACACCTCCCATGTGCTTATTATAATCTAAAATGCACACAGGTTTGCGCACTTCAGCAACCTGGCCCCAAACAGTCACAGGGGAAGTACTCTCATCATGGATGGTACTTAGCATGTAGACATCCCTCTTGTCTGAAAATTTCAAAGCTAGCAGCTCCTCGTTCCGCAAGGCACAGCACTGTCCCCTCTCAAGTTTTTTACAGACAAGCTCCCTTGGATAGCCTTTCCGGTTAGAACGGATTGTGCCACAAGCAACTGTGTCCACTCTAAACAATTCCTTGAACAACTGCACACCAGTGTAGAAGTTATCTACATACAAATGGTGACCTTTGTTGAACAGTCGTCTACCAAGATCCCACACTATTTTCTCAGTAACTCCAAAAGTGGGAGGACAACCAGGGGGGTCAATATTGGAATCCCTACCAGTGTACACACGGAAACTATACACATATCCTGTCCTACTTTCAGACAGCATATACAATTTAATTCCATATCGTGCCCTTTTGCTAGGAATGTACTGCCTAAAAACCAAACGACCCTTGAAGAGGACCAAAGACTCGTCCACACTTATCTCTTTGCCTGGAACATAGACCTCCGAAAACCGATCTACAAAATGATCAAGGACAGGCCTAATCTTAAAAAGACGGTCAGAATCTGGGTGATCTCGTGGCAAGGCTAATGCATTGTCAACAAAATGCAGCATCCTAAGAAGAAGCAAATACCGATTACGACTCATGGTAGCTGGAAATATAGCTGTTGCCATCAAGGGACTAGTAGACCAATAAGAAGCCAGTGACGGCTTCCTTATCAACCCCATCAAAAAAGTCAAACCCAAAAACTTTTTTAGCTCCTCCAAATTTGTGGGAATCCACTGGGCAGCTCTAGAGTGTGGCCTAAGTCTAGCAGCGTTGTCCCTCAAATGCTGCTCCGCATACAAATTAGTCTGCTCAACAATCTCTTCCAAAAACACATCATCCATGAATAACTCAAAGAAATTGATAGGCATAAAGTTCTCTGTATTGGCGTTACACCCCGGGAGACCAGTAAAGGCAGGCAACTCTGGCTGCTCCATGTTTGGGGCAACCCAGACATCGGGTCTTCTAACGGGAAACCTTTCAGCCCCAGGTTGCTGCACTATTGGCACATCAATGTCCTCCTCTAAAACAGAACCTTCATCTGCACTGAGTGTGGCTTCATCATCAGAAGATTCCCCTCCAACAGAAACATCACTGCCAGAATCTCTGACTTCCTCCTCTGCCTCAGATGCAGAGTCCGTCTCATAGTCATGATCAGACTGTGACTCAAAAAGCATACCAACCACCTGCTGAGCGGTCATCCTGCGGCTAGCCATGATCTCTCCTGCTAAAATTAACTGGACAAATTCACCACCAACAACCAGCACTGTGTAAGACAAGTAACAAAGTGTAGCTTTGTTAGTAAGAGTTACAAACTCAAAAACTATACCGCTCACTTGCCTGAAAAAGCTTGATTCACCAGCAACTACACAGCAATCACCAATGATATCCCACTAAAAAGAAAGAAAGAAAGGCAAATTAGAAATAAGACACAACAAATATCATTGTGCACAAACCTAAGGACAATTTCACACACAATCCTGCATTTAGTACACCCCCTACAAACATGTCATTCATGCATGGCAACAATACTCCTTTGGAGTAAATTGTTTTTACTTACCTAAAACATGCAACTGTGCAAACTGCAGGTCAACCACCGCCAAAACCGCAAGGAGCCACAGCAAATAAAGCAAAAGCTTTGAACTAGAACAAAAAGGAGGAAATTTTTTTTTATCACAAATGCAAAGACTTCTTCAGTTGACAAACACCACCCCACCATCAAACATTTTAGAAATTGGTGCCTAAGTGGATTCTGTCATAGGGGCAGATGGGCCTACTAAAAAAATAGGCCTGTCTGCCCCAAGGAAGCCAGAAAATACCTTTAGTACTGTGTCCCCATGGAGAGCGACCCTTGCCAAAGGGGACAGCCCTCAAACAAAAAAAAACAAAAAAAACACACACAACACTATCCCTGGTGCCTAAGTGGCTTCTGCCCCCTTGGGGGCAGGTGGGCCTAAGAAAATAGGCCCATCTGCCCCCAGGGGGTGTAGAAATGGCCAACAGGTCAATGCCCCCCTTGGGGGGGCGCCCCGTGACCAAGGGGACGCCCCCCCACAAAAATAAACATATAAAAAAAAATCCCTGGCGTTCTAGTGGTTTCTGCCCCCCTTGGGGGCAGATCAGCCTAAAAATAATAGACTGATCTGTCTCCAAGGGGTGCAGAAATGGCCTGGGTACATGTGCCCCCAAAGTGGGGGGCGACCCTTGCCCAAGCCCCCCCCCATCCACTAACACACACACACACACACACTATCCCTGGTGTCTACGTGGCTTCTGCCCCCCTTGGGGGCAGGTGGGTCTAGAAAAATAGGCCCATCTGCCCCCAGGGGGGGCAGAAATGGCCAACAGGTCAATGCCCACCTTGGGGGGGCGCCCCGTGCCCGAGGGGACGCCCCCCCACAAAAAAAAACACATAAAAAAAAATCCCTGGCGTTCTAGTGGTTTCTGCCCCCCTTGGGGGCAGATCAGCCTAAAAATAATAGGCTGATCTGTCTCCAAGGGGTGCAGAAATGGCCTGGGTACATGTGCCCCCAAAGTGGGGGGCGACCCTTGCCCAAACCCCCCCCCATCCACTAACACACACACACACACACACTATCCCTGGTGTCTACGTGGCTTCTGCCCCCCTTGGGGGCAGGTGGGTCTAGAAAAATAGGCCCATCTGCCCCCAGGGGGGGCAGAAATGGCCAACAGGTCAATGCCCCCCTTGGGGGGGCGCCCCGTGCCCGAGGGGACGCCCCCCCACAAAAATAAACACATAAAAAAAAATCCCTGGCGTTCTAGTGGTTTCTGCCCCCCTTGGGGGCAGATCAGCCTAAAAATAATAGACTGATCTGTCTCCAAGGGGTGCAGAAATGGCCTGGGTACATGTGCCCCCAAAGTGGGGGGCGACCCTTGCCCAAGCCCCCCCCCATCCACTAACACACACACACACACACACTATCCCTGGTGTCTACGTGGCTTCTGCCCCCCTTGGGGGCAGGTGGGTCTAGAAAAATAGGCCCATCTGCCCCCAGGGGGGGCAGAAATGGCCAACAGGTCAATGCCCCCCTTGGGGGGGCGCCCGTGCCCGAGGGGACGCCCCCCCACAAAAATAAACACATAAAAAAAAATCCCTGGCGTTCTAGTGGTTTCTGCCCCCCTTGGGGGCAGATCAGCCTAAAAATAATAGGCTGATCTGTCTCCAAGGGGTGCAGAAATGGCCTGGGTACATGTGCCCCCAAAGTGGGGGGCGACCCTTGCCCAAGCCCCCCCCCATCCACTAACACACACACACACACACACACTATCCCTGGTGTCTATGTGGCTTCTGCCCCCCTTGGGGGCAGGTGGGTCTAGAAAAATAGGCCCATCTGCCCCCAGGGGGGGCAGAAATGGCCAACAGGTCAATGCCCCCCTTGGGGGGGCACCCCGTGCCCAAGGGGACGCCCCCCCACAAAAATAAACACATAAAAAAAAAACCCTGGCGTTCTAGTGGTTTCTGCCCCCCTTGGGGGCGGATCAGCCTAAAAATAATAGGCTGATCTGTCTCCAAGGGGTGCAGAAATGGCCTGGGTACATGTGCCCCCAAAGTGGGGGGCGACCCTTGCCCAAGCCCCCCCCCATCCACTAACACACACACACACACACACTATCCTTGGTGTCTAAGTGGCTTCTGCCCCCCTTGGGGGCAGGTGGGTCTAGAAAAATAGGCCCATCTGCCCCCAGGGGGGGCAGAAATGGCCAACAGGTCAATGCCCCCCTTGGGGGGGCGCCCCGTGCCCGAGCGGACGCTCCCCCACAAAAATAAACACATAAAAAAAAATCCCTGGCGTTCTAGTGGTTTCTGCCCCCCTTGGGGGCAGATCAGCCTAAAAATAATAGGCTGATCTGTCTCCAAGGGGTGCAGAAATGGCCTGGGTACATGTGCCCCCAAAGTGGGGGGCGACCCTTGCCCAAGCCCCCCCCCATCCACTAACACACACACACACACACACTATCCCTGGTGTCTACGTGGCTTCTGCCCCCCTTGGGGGCAGGTGGGTCTAGAAAAATAGGCCCATCTGCCCCCAGGGGGGGCAGAAATGGCCAACAGGTCAATGCCCCCCTTGGGGGGGCGCCCCGTGCCCAAGGGGACGCCCCCCCACAAAAATAAACACATAAAAAAAAAACCCTGGCGTTCTAGTGGTTTCTGCCCCCCTTGGGGGCAGATCAGCCTAAAAATAATAGGCTGATCTGTCTCCAAGGGGTGCAGAAATGGCCTGGGTACATGTGCCCCCAAAGTGGGGGGCGACCCTTGCCCAAGCCCCCCCCCCATCCACTAACACACACACACACACACACTATCCCTGGTGTCTACGTGGCTTCTGCCCCCCTTGGGGGCAGGTGGGTCTAGAAAAATAGGCCCATCTGCCCCCAGGGGGGGCAGAAATGGCCAACAGGTCAATGCCCCCCTTGGGGGGGCGCCCTGTGCCCAAGGGGACACCCCCCCACAAAAATAAACACATAAAAAAAAATCCCTGGCGTTCTAGTGGTTTCTGCCCCCCTTGGGGGCAGATCAGCCTAAAAATAATAGGCTGATCTGTCTCCAAGGGGTGCAGAAATGGCCTGGGTACATGTGCCCCCAAAGTGGGGGGCGACCCTTGCCCAAGCCCCCCCCCATCCACTAACACACACACACACACACACACTATCCCTGGTGTCTACGTGGCTTCTGCCCCCCTTGGGGGCAGGTGGGTCTAGAAAAATAGGCCCATCTGCCCCCAGGGGGGGCAGAAATGGCCAACAGGTCAATGCCCCCCTTGGGGGGGCGCCCCGTGCCCATGGGGACGCCCCCCCACAAAAATAAACACATAAAAAAACATCCCTGGCGTTCTAGTGGTTTCTGCCCCCCTTGGGGCAGATCAACCTAAAAATAATAGGCTGATCTGCCCTCAAGGGGGGCAGAAATGGCCCTAAAAGACATGCCCCCCAAAGGGGAGCGACCCTTGCCCAAGGGGGCGCCCCCCCATCCACTACACACACAATCCCTGGTGCCTAAGTGGCTTCTGCCCCCCTTGGGGGCAGATGGACCTAAAAAAAATAGGCCGATCTGCCCCCAAGGGGGGCAGAAATGGCCAACAGTTCTCTGCCCCCTTGGGGGGGGCGCCCCTTGCCCAAGGGGGCACCCCCTCCCAACATACCTGCACAGAAAATATAATTCCCTGGTGATCCAGTGGTTTCTGCCCCCCTTGGGGGCAGATCTGCCTAAAAAGTAGGCCAATCTGCCCCCAAGGGGGGCAGAAATGGCCGTAACTAATTGCCCCCACAAGGGGAGCGACCCTTGCCCAAGGGGCCGCTCCCCGCCAGCAAGAAACACGAGCAAACAACAAAAAAAAAAAATCCCTGGTGTCTAGTGGGCATTCCTGCTGCCCGATCGCAATGCGATCGGGCAGCAGGAATGCTCAAAGAGACACCGGGGGAAAGGAAAAGCCTTTCCTTTCCCCCGGTGCCTCTTTAGCCCAAACCCCCCACCCACCGGGAAGAGGAACTCACCTCTTTCCTCGTCGCCGCACAGGAAGCAAATGGCTTCCTGTGCGGCGAAATCCCCATAATGAAGTCAGCGCGCGATCGCGCGCTGACGTCATTATGGGGGGGTGGGGGGGTCGGGGGTGGAAGGGGAAGGGCTTCCCCTTCCATCCCTGACTTTGGGGGGGTGGGGGGAAGCACACAGAGGGAGCGAGAGCGCTCCCTCTGGGCTGTGTGCCGAGGACGTAGTGGTTACGTCCTCGGCACAGCAGCACTGTGCCGCGGGACGTAACCACTACGTCCGCGGCACAGAAGGGGTTAAACATGGTAACCTTGGATCATACCTGATTGGACTACTTAATTTACTTATAAGTCCCTAGTAATGTGCACTATATGTGCCTAGGGCCTGTAGATTAAATGCTACTAGTGGGCCTGCAGCACTGGTTGTGCCACCCACTTAAGTAGCCCCCTTAACCTTGTTTCAGGCCTGCCATTGCAAGGCCTGGGTGTGCAGTTTCACTGCCACTTCGACTTGGCATTTAAAAGTACTTGCCAATCCTAGAACTCCCCTTTTTCTACATATAAGTCTCCCGTAATGTGTGCCCTAGGTAACCCCTAGAGCAGGGTGCTGTGTGGGTAAAAGGCAGGACATGTACCTGTGTAGTTATATGTCCTGGTAGTGTAAAACTCCTAAATTCGTTTTTACACTACTGTGAGGCCTGCTTCCTTCATAGGATAACATTGGGGCTGCCCTCATACATTGTTGAAGTGGCAGCTGCTGATCTGAAAGGAGCAGGAAGGTCATATTTAGTATGGCCAGAATGGTAATACAAAATCCTGCTGACTGGTGAAGTCGGATTTAATATTACTATTCTAGAAATGCCACTTTTAGAAAGTGAACATTTCATTGCACTTAAATCTTTCTGTGCCTTACAATCCACGTCTGGCTGGGCTTGTTGACAGCTCCTTGTGCATTCACTCAGACACACCCCAAACACAGGGTACTCAGCCTCACTTGCATACATCTGCATTTTGAATGGAGCTTCCTGGGCTGGGAGGGTGGAGGGCCTGCTCTCACACAAAGGACTGCCACACCCCCTACTGGGACCTTGGCAGACAGGATTGAACTGAAAGGGGACCTGGAGCACTTCTTAGCCACTCTTTGAAGTCTCCCCACTTCAAAGGCACATTTGGGTATAAAACAGGGCCTCTGCCCTACCTCATCAGACACTTGCTGGAGAAGAAACCTGAACCAGAAACTACATCCTCCCAAGCAGAACTGCCTGGCTGCTCAAAGGACTCACCTGTCTGCTTTCTACAGAGGACTGCTGCCTTGCTGTTGGCCTGCTGCCTTGCTGAACTCTTGTCTGGCTGTGAAAGTGCTCTCCCAGGGCTTGGATAGAGCTTGCCTCCTGTTCCCTGAAGTCTCAGGACCAAAAAGACTTCTCTTTTTCACTTGGACGCTTCGTACGCTGAAATTTTCGACGCACAGCTTGTTCCGCAGCGAGAAAAACGCCGCACACCGATGCTGATCGACGCGACGCCTTCGGGACAACCGGAACTTCGACGCACGGCCTCGCAAGGACAATGCCGCCTGACCTCCAGAGGAGAAATCGACACAACGCCGGGCGTGAGAGCGAAACTTCGACGCACAGCCCCGCAGAACGACGCGCAGCTGGAAAACAAGCAGGAGAATCCACGCACAGATCCGGGACATCTGGTAATCCCCGTGACCCCCAGAAAGAGACTGCCCGCGCGCCGGAAAAAACGACGCACGACTTCCCCACATGAAAAATAACGACGCAAGTCTGTGTGTCCTGGGGAGAAATCGACACGCACACCATTTTTCCACTCCAAACCAGGTACTTTGTGCTTGAAAGAGACTGTGTTTGCTTTTTAAAGACTTAAGACACGTTATATCACTTTTCAGTGATGTCTTTACAAATTCACATTGCAACTTTATTCGTTTTGACCTACAATTCTCCTGAAAATATTATATATTTTTCTAAACACTGTGTGGTGTATTTTTGTGGTGCTATATGGTGGTATTGTATGATTTATTGCACAAATACTTTACACATTGCCTTCTAAGTTAAGCCTGACTGCTCGTGCCAAGCTACCAGAGGGTGGGCACAGGCTAATTTTGGATTGTGTGTGACTTACCCTGACTAGACTGAGGGTTCTTGCTCGGACAGAGGGTAACCGGACTGCCAACCAAAAACCCCATTTCTAACACACACGTATTTGTTCTGCAAGAAGGATCAGTGAATTTCTAGGGTGAAGTTCACCCACAGCATGATAGAGACAAATTCTGCTATGACCTTCTTGGTGCCTGCAGGAATAGTCTTGACCTCTCTCCAACATACTACAAGTGGCTCAATGCTTTGTCTATATATAACCAACAAGACCTTTCTTTCATGTTCATCTTCACCAAGCATTTCATGCATACTCCATCCTGCCTCAGCTGGTATATTATTGACCTCCACCACTAGCATGTTAATATTCTGATATTTGCTCAACATCAGGATCAAGAACCACTCCACAGCCACCACTTTCTTATCATCTTCAGTACATGTCTCAATTATCCCCATATGGAAGAATTGCCCAGAGGTTCCATAAAAAAGGCAGTAATTGATGGAATGACAATATCACCATGGAGGTGCATGTGTCTTCACAACACACATTTCCAAGGGGCTAGATACCAATGCTTCAAAATTAGAAGTGTAAAAAATTTAATTTTTGTCAGAATGCAGGCATTTATTGAGCAGCTGTTTAGAGAAAAAGTATATAAAATACTTACCTTGATGGAGCACACCTGCCAGATTTTCTAGTTGCTACTGCTGCGACAGGTCTTTTTGCTGAAGTGCTTCTGTCAACATGGCTGGAGCACTTATGATGAAACTTCACAAAGCTCGATTGGCTCACCAATCATGGCAAAGGTGTGGGGTGTTTTCAGAGAGTGAAAAAATCAATGTCCCTGACATGTCAGGAATTTTCTCCAGGGGTTTTCCCGTGATGAGAGTGTTTCTGATGGCAGAGCACTCGGTGAAGTAGTTTGCAAAGCAGTCAGCCACTCAGCCGTTGGTAGCAAAGTGGGTCTCCCTTAAAATAAAACAGGTTAGACAAATATTGTGGGAAGGGGCACCCGCCCACTAGTTGTTTTGGCAGATGCCAATTTACTGCATAAACCTCAATGTGCTCCTTATTGCTGACACTGCCTCTATAAAAAAAAAATACAACCCACGCTTTAGACTGTAACCTAAACGGCTCTGTATATTTCCTAAAGTAGCTCAGTTGGTTGAGCAACCGCTACTGTAATATTTGTGTAATCTGCAACTCAAAGATTTCCCTTCAAATGGATCAACTTCATGTCATCTTCTGTGGTTGGGAAAGTGAGTCCCACATACGGGAGGTGATAGAAACGCCATTTAACAGTATGTCAATGTTGCTTGGCAAGTCCTATATAGATGTAAAAGGCGTGGTCTAGAGTAAATGTGTATAAAGTTGAAAAGTAAGGTCATTTTCAACTTTGTGAAATAAAAATAAAAAATAAAAAAAACTTTTAATGACGTGCAAAGTGCTAAGCTTGAATTTTTTTTAAAAAAGTAAACGAGTTGGGCCTTTGCGGTCTGCAGAGAGAGGCAGCGGGTGAGTAGTAACCGCTCAGCAGCTATGTTGTGTGATTTTGGGCCTGAGGGAACAGAAGAAAATGAAGGCCGAGGTTAAGCTGTTTATCCTCCATTTCTCATGGCAGAGGGTATCCCTGAGCAGGAGGTAAGTTCTTTGATTTCTGAGATAAAAGTTAAATTAAATATAACATTCACAAATATAATTTTGTCAATGTACTAGCCCTTTTCTGTAGGAAAACTGACTTGTGAAATCTACTCTATGGTAAATTTAACAGGTCAAATTAGAGCATTTCCCTTAATCCCGCAAACTTAAATCAATGTATATCGTATTGTATATGTTTGCCACTCTCCCACTTATATAGGTCATTTTCGATAAACCACGCATTCCTATGACCAATTCAATGTCATGCTATTTACAATGCGCATTTGAAAAGCTATATGTAATACGTGCATTTAGTAATTCACACTCATCCTCATTCGAAAAACTACCTGCAAAAGCCATGCACAGTACTGTCTGGTTTCAACAAGTAAAAATATAGGTTTGATGTGAGCTCCTGTGAGGATATGGCCTCTTCTCTTCTGTTATTGGAGTGTTTGAAAATATCTCAAGGTGACATTTCCCTATAATGAAAATGAAAGAA
This sequence comes from Pleurodeles waltl, assembly GCF_031143425.1. Classification (NCBI taxonomy): domain Eukaryota; kingdom Metazoa; phylum Chordata; class Amphibia; order Caudata; family Salamandridae; genus Pleurodeles; species Pleurodeles waltl. The sequence continues at coordinate 853,213,360 of NC_090446.1, read as the reverse complement.
AAAGCCACTAACAGGGCTGCGACTTCCCATTTATCAACAAATACATCCCTGCTATCTCCCTCCCAGAGCTCTTTTACCAGGTGGCCTGTTGAT